>NC_072385.2:63754230-64084230 GCF_028885625.2 Pongo pygmaeus | reverse complement strand
TGGAAAGGTGAAAGGCCTCAGGCATCTCCGAATAACTTCCCCACAGATCATGCATAAGTAAATTCTTTGCCAGCCTCCCATAAACAAGGACACGCCAGTTGTAACTTTAGGTTTCCAGTGTATCTCGCTCCTAAAACTAAAGTCTGTTCCATTCCACACTGATAATGTTGATTACAAGCTTGTCTTCCCAGGTGTAGAACAGAGACAAATGAGATCAGTCATTCCTCCAGCTACCCAAAGATGTTTGCATAATTGATTCTTCCTTTAATCCCTTTTTTTCTTCAGACATTCATCTTATCTAAAAATGTAGACTTACTAGGCACTAACTAAAGTCTACTAAGAATGTAACCATTCACCTTTACACCTACCTGCCCCTCTTTCTACGTGCCTTCCTCCCTTTAAGGAAAAGTATACATACTAAACCTCCTGAAAACCTCTTTGGAAAAACAGCCACAGAAACATCTGTGGCTCACGTTTTTTTCCCTGACACTCCCTGAAGCTGGCTTAATAAACCTCAGTTGACTGAGATACTTGCCTCAGTCACTCATTCTGGTTATCATTCCCAACATGAATGTCAGCAGTGACATTAACTACTAGTTCTGCCCCTTACTCTATGGCATCACTTGACTGTAAGCACCATATAGGCCACCTTTATCTTTTTGATTTTATTCCTAGTGCCTGGCATTTAAGAGATACTCAAGATATGCTTGCTAAATTGAAACCTCTCTGAAGTTCTGTAGAACTAATCACCTTCTAATGAATATATTTTATTCCATTATTGTGCTAGTTATTTTTCCATCAGTTTTCCCTCTCTAGAATGTATGCCCCACAAAGGTAGAGATATTCGCTTATATTGATAACTGATGTATCTCATATACCTAGAACAGCACCTGTCATTCAGTAAGTGCTCCATAAATACTTCTTGAGGCCCAGCACGGTGGCTCACACCTGTAATCCCAGCACTTTGGGAGGCCGAGGAGGGTGGATCACGAGGTCAGGAGATTGAGACCATCCTGGCTAACATGGTGAAACCCCGTCTCTACTAAAAATACAAAAAATTAGCCAGGCGTGGTGGCACACACCTGTCATCCCAGCTACTCAGGAGGCTGAGGCAGGAGAATGCTTGAACCCGGGAGGCGGAGGTTGCAGTGAGCAGAGATCGCGTTACTGCACTCCAGCCTGGGCGACAGAACAAGACTCCATCTCACAAAAACAAACAAAAAAACTTGTTGAATGGATAAGCCTAACTTTCCTGATCTGTAAATGTAGGGAACAATACCTACTGAAAATGGTTAAGTGATTAGAGAAAATGCATTCAAAGCGCCTTGAACTGAGCTTGTCACATAGGTAGTTACAACGATGCTGTTGCTTTATTCTCCTATAACACTTTTAGACCCATTCCTGATATTCCACAAGGAGTGACATCTGAGGTCAGCCGACTAATCTGTGTTATTCCTAGAAATGAGATGGATTTGAGTATTTCTGCTGGGCTGATGTGGCAGATGAAACAAAGAAATATTTACCTGAGGTATGGTGAACACTTCTGGGAAAGAATTCATCCTGGGGAAGAATTCCTCTCTTGAGGAAAGAGTCAATTCATATGTTTGATCCAAGGTCAAGGAGCCCAGATACTCAGACTGTCTTCTGGACCAGCCCCCATGAACTCTGCCTCAGGCTCAGGGAGAGTGTTTGAAATAAAGGTGACACACAAAAGAAGGAAGTTGTTTCATTAAAACATCTAAGACTGTGTGAGCCCTGAGCCCAGGGTCCTGCTGCTTTCTAGCCAGTGAAAGGAGAGGGGCATGCTGTACCCCAGTGGGACCTGTGGAGCACAGTTAACTACTGATTGGATGTCAGGGTCTGAAGCAGGTTGCACCAGCCCACATCTGGACAGGCAAAGTAGGAAGACATTACACCATAGGTGCCTTGGCTTTGTTAAATAAAATTATGGGAGGTCATTGTTTTGGACTGAGCTCCTGCACTAGGCCCCAACAGACCAGACCAAACTAAAATGGAGTCACTCGTGCTAAATGCCATGTAATCAAACTGAAACTTGTAGGAGGCAGATAGACCTCAAAACAGACCTGTTTCTTTTTTTCTCCTGAAAACAGGAGATTCCAGCATGATAAGGAAGTCCCCCTATGCTGTAACTCTTACAAAAAAGTAAACTGATGTTACCCAATCAGGTTTCTTTCTATTGTTCTGTTTCTTTGTTCCCACCTTACAAAACCCACTGTTCTGCCAGGCGCAGTGGCTCACACCTGTAATCCCAACACTTTGGGAGGGTGAGGCGGGTGGATCACGAGATCAGGAGATCGAGACTATCCTGGTTAACACGGTGAAACCCCGTCTCTACTAAAAATACGAACAATTAGCCGGGCGTGGTGGCGGGCGCCTGTAGTCCCAGCTACTCAGGAGACTGAGGCAGGAGAATGGCATGAACCCCGGAGGCAGAGCTTGCAATGAGCCGAGATCTCGCCGCTGCACTCCATCCAGCCTGGGTGACAGAGCGAGACTCCATCTCAAAAAAACAAAACAAAACCCACTGTTCTACTATTTCTCAGTGAAATTTGAGACCAAATAACTCCATGTATGATGGTGACAGAATGATATCAATGCCTAAAGTTTCGGTTAATCTCTCAAATTGAGAGGTTGTTCAAAAGGAGGAAATTGTTATGTTTGGCCTAAAGCTGCCCCCTTGCATATTTTAAGTTAGGTTTCTCTAGACACAGTGAACTGTAACCCAACTTGATTTGTTAACAGACTCTTCTAACAAGCAGTCTCAGCCAGTCACAGGAGCCAAACTTCAGTCAACTACAGGCAGTCAAATGTTCAAACCGGGTCAAATAAGGTAAATCCCCAGCTGTCACCAATTGAGCTGTTTCTGTACCTCACTTTTATTTTCTATAGATTACTTTCCTTTTTCTGTCCATAAATCTTATCTAACCATGTGACAGTCCTGGAGTCACTCTGAACCTATTCTGGTTCTGGGGGCTGCCTGATTTGTGAATCATTCTTTGCTCAGTTAAGCTCTGTTAAATTTAATTTGTCTAAAATTGTTCTATTAGCCTTCTGGGGCTGATTTGGTTGCAGGCAGCAGAGCAGTTGAAGAAGCAAATTAGTAAATGGTAGCAGAACAGAATCTGTTCCAAGCACACATGATCCCAGGAATGGATGGAGAGAGATGTCAGTCATGGGACTTTCCACAGAGAAGGTGGGAGCAGAGACACAGCCACATTGTACTGTGAGGTTGGTGAAGGTCTCAAAAAAGGATTAAGCAAATGACAACAAAGATAATACCTTCCATTTACCACTCTAATTACATACAGCCCCTTCTGCATTGTCTTTGGTTTGTTGATTGAGAGGGAAAAATATCTTCTTTCTTAAATAATCCAGAATAAAATTGTTATTTATTTAAGACACAGTCTTGCTCTGTCTTCCAGGCTGGAGTGCAGTGGTGTGATCAAGGTATACTACAGCTTCAAACTCCTGGGCTAAAGTGATCCTTCTACCTCAGCCTCCTAAGTAGCTGGGACTAGAGGTGCATACCACAGTGCCCAGTTATTTTTTTTATCTTTATCTTTGTAGAGACGGGGGTCTCAATATGTTGTACAGGTGGCTCTTGGAACTCCTCAAGTGATCTTCCTGTATCAGCCTCCCAAAGTGCTGGGATTACAGGCCTGAGCCACTATGTCAGACGTGGAATAAACATTTTAAAAACAAAGTTCCTGCTTTTGTATTTCCCAAAATTTCTCTGCAAGCTTTGTAGCTTTTCTACCAGTTTTTGTTTGTTTGTTTGTTTGTTTGTTTTTAGGATGGAGTCTCGCTCTGTCGCCCAGGCTGGAGTGCAGTGGCATGATCTCGGCTCACCACAACCTCTGCCTCCCAGGTTCAAGCCATTCTCCTGCCTCAGCCTCCCGAGTAGCTGGGATTACAGGCATGTGCCACCACACCCGGCTAATTTTTGTATTTTGAGTAGAGATGGGGTTTCACCATGTTGGCTAGGCTGGTCTTGAACTCCTGACCTCATGATCCTCCCACCTTGGCCTCCCAAAGTGCTGGGATTACGGGCATGAGCCACCACGCCTGGCACTCTTCTACTATTTTTTACCTAATGATTACCCCAAAAACCAACAAAACCTTGATTTCTTTCATCAAACTGTACTTCTCCCCTTTTACCTCCAAAGCCAGGTATTCTTAGATTTGAGATCTAAGAGAATACCTGGGAACACCTGGTCACTCGGGTTTGTAGCTATGTATATGTATATGTAGCTGGAGGGCTACTTCTTCTGGCTATGAAGGGTGTGCCCTGTTTAACTCTAGAGGCCACAATAAAACAGGATGCAATGTAAATCATTCCCTGGAGTTACCCAACATGGTAGCCCTGTGGAACAGGATATGGAATGGACTTTCCTGCTGTCTTGGAGTTTTGGCTTAGGCCTCCAAGTCAAGGACATTGGGTGATATCAAAGGCCTCTAACATTTTAAAGTGGTTAGGCTTCCTGAAAGATGTTAAAAAAAAATGGTGACACCTCCACCCAACCCATCCAGGTTACATAAGACAAGCCAACTGAGAATCATCCTTAAAGGCCCTAGGGTGCCTATGATTAGAGGAGTGTGAAGCCTCACTCCCTGACTGCGGGCTTCCTGACCTGCAGAAACTTGCTTCAGTCTCCCCAATTACTGGGGTAAAATATGGTAAGATGGTCCTTGGAGTGTCCTCAGGAGTTTGGGGATGAATTCCAGAGATGAGAGGTGGGTCCAAGTAGCCCACAAGTGGCACAGCAAAGAGAGAAGGGACAGGAGACAGGCTTGCACCCTCATATTTGGGGGGACAAGGATGCCAAAACTTTCCATGGGCCAAGTGGGCACTGCAGAAGCAAGCCAGGGTGAGCCTTCCTGGAGGGATTCTGCTAATGAGGGGTGCTAGCAGGGAAGGGGACCCCAGCTTGCTGAGTAAAATGTACTTATCAGGGGAAGAAGGTAAGAGGAGCAGGTTTGCAAGAATTAGAGCGGGAGTCAAATCAGTTTTCTGTAAAGAGCCATAGGGTAAATATTTTTGTCTTTGCAGACCACATGGTCTCTGTTGCAACTACTCCACCCTGTCCTTGGATAGCAAAAGTAGCCATAGGCAATACATAAACGAAAGAGTGTGGCTGTGTTTCGGTACAGAAAGTCTTGAGTTCCACTTCCTGTGAGGAGGAATATAATCTAATAATAGATTAACTGAAATTCTGTGTGAGAGATTTGTTTTTTCTTTCCCATTTATCCTGTTTATTCAATCATTTTTTGTATGAGTATGGACTCATGGATGTTTATCCTATGTGTTGTAATCTAATAATGTCGTGTTTATTTTATTGCTCAGTTTGTTCTAGCTTTGACCATGGGAGTTCTTTCAGGTTGGCTCTTGTGTTCCTGTGACTTTTTTTTTGGTAGAGATGGGGTCTCACTGTGTTGCCCAGGCTGGTCTTGAATGCCTAGCCTCAAACGATTCTCCTGTCTTGGCCTCCTCTATGCTGGGATTACAGAAGTGAGCCACCATGCCTGGCCAATATATATATTGGCTGGAATGCAGTGGCACGATCTTGGCTCACTGCAACCTTCGCCTCCTGGGTTCAAGCGATTCTCCTGCCTCAGCCTCCCGAGAAGCTGGAATCACAGGTGCACACCACCACGCCTGGCTATTTTGTATTTTTAGTAGAGACAGGGTTTCACCATGTTGGCCAGGCTGGTCTCAAACTCCTGACCTCAAGAGATCCACCCACCTCAGCCTCCCAAAGTGCTGGGATTACAGGCATGAGCCACCACACCTGGCCCACATTTTTTTTAAAGCCCTTTTTAACCATCTGACACTACACTACAAGATGCTCCTGGTTCATCTTGTATATTTCCTGCCCCAGCCCTAGAATCAGCCATTTTTCCATGGAGCCCTGGCTTTTTTTGTTAGAGAATGGTATTTAAAAACTACGACTGAGTGCTAGGTGTGCTTGTTGTCCATTTACTTTTAACTCTCTTATTCCTTCATCTGTTCCTTCTCTACAGATTGTTTCTCCTCTGCTGCTGAGCTTAGCTGCTTGAGCATTCAAATATGCCCAAGTGCTTCTCCCATTAATTCTTTATCCATGTCCACACCTGGGCTGCATTCTGAAGGGAATATGTCTCTTTTTGGGCCCCTAGGCTAAGCTCATATAACAGCAGGTTGAGGGACTACTTGGTCTCCTTCCATGTAAACTGACATGCTAAGCTAAGCCCTCTAGATCTTACTACTCAAATATAAGAAAAGAGGAACTCAAGGAAAAATACATAAGAGGGGAGGGGGAAAGAACTTTGACTTAAATCTAGAGAAGCAGATCTAAACCATCTGCTCATGGCTTTCCCCTGGGGTCTCACCCTGGTTCCTCCTACTTGGGTGTTAAGGGGTGATATAAGGGCACCTCCTTGGTCTATTGCCAACCAGTCTCAGGGGCAAAAGTGAGACACAAAGAAGTGAATGCAGAGTCCACCTGTGGGAGCTTGTGCTTGCAACTCCTGTGTTCCCTACATGGAAGGCAGGGCACACCTTAGCAGAAGGCTCAGGGACAGTCTGAAAAGGGCTTCCCCCAGAGCAACTGCGGAGGCATAGATAAAAAAGACTGTGCTTTTGCTTAATGTTAACTTGAAATAGGAAAAACGTAAGAACTTCACATTGTAGAATCTGGTGGGGTGTATATTTAGGTCTTAAATTTTCAGAAGTAGGCAACTTTGGCTTCACTCATGCATATAACACCAGAACTCTTTGGATTCCTGGGTCTTCTTCAAATGTCACCTCTGCAAACTCAGCAGAGGTGTAACCAGTTCTCCCTGAATCATAACAAAGTCAAGCTCATTAAAATTCAGGCAAATAGCACTCTGTGTTATTTTCTGAAATTTGGAGAGGAAATAGGCAGGCAGATTCTCCTTCACAGTCTGGATTTTAAAAATAATTCCTAGGTATATTTTTTCTTAAGACTTCTCTCTTTATGTTAACGCTGGTCTCTCTTCAGGAATGTAAAAGTATACTACTAGGCTTCATACTAAGTGAAAGATACCTATGGATCCCTTCAATCCTAGAGAGATCTGATTTAAGAAATTGCACAAAGCATAAATCATTTAATTAGGTCCATTTTAATAAAGGGTATAGGAGTTTACAACTCAAAACAATTCATAAAACCTATCAGATACATATGATAAATCACACCGAGAGTGCAATAACATAAATCCAATGGTCTGCAAATAAGAGGTATTGCAAAAGTTGTTAAGATTGACTTTCATGTTTTCCCCCCTCCTTTCTCTTGTTCACAGCCCAAGATTATGTGTACAATGTTTTCTGAGGCCTGATGACCTCAATACTCCTTCTGGCTGGGGAGACCTCCTCATTCAGTCCATTCCAAATAGTCAGCAGAGGGAGTTCACCTCTTCTCCACGGAATGAGCGTGGTCCTTGTCCTTTATTATTTGGTTTCTATCTCCTAACAAATGACATTAAATGTTCCCTCATTCAAAACATCTTGTGGGCCTTGTGGTGTTCTGGTCACTGCTATCCTCTCAGTGCCACACATGAGCCCTCAGGGTGAGCCCTACAGAGTTTGATCGTTGTGGATAAGAGGAGGTGTACTTGGGAACAAGGCTAAAGCCATGGCCGATTTCCCCAACCTTTTATCGAGAACTCCAGTTGTAACTTTCAGAGTTTTTGGGAAAAGGAACCACATTTACTCATGCCAAATACCTATGCTCACTTCTCAGTACTCTTTGGAGACCTTTATTAGGAGAGCTTGAATTAACACCATGGAAGAAAGCATGAAGATGAATGAGCACACACACAGACACACAGACACACACACCCCATTCACACTCAAATAGGAATCTCTGGTAGACTCAAAGAATACAGCTGATTTTCCATTTCAGAGTGAAAAGGCTGCACTGTCTCACCCTGCCCCCAAAGTCTAACTATCCTATTTTAACTGGTATTGGTAAAAGCTATTTTTGCAATTCCTTGCCAAAAGGAATCAAATGGATCCCTTTAACATGTACATATAGTTCCATTATAATGCAATGCAGGTAACACTAACTTGATTTCAAGAACATTGTCAAAACTGGGGTACACAGCCTTCTATTAGAAATGGCTGGGAGACAGCTGAGAATAAATTTATGGAATTACAAATTATGGGAATACTGGACTAAGTCAAGAATGGTTAACATGTAGCCATTTTTACCAGCTATTCTAGAGTCCCTTCACACATAAACTTGACCCTGCATTCCGGGAAAGGTACCTCTGGGTTGCCACTACAGAGTAAGGCTGGGGTCCTGCCAACCTTCCTTCATCCTTTCTTCTAGTTCATAATAGGGAAGGTGAGCCATTTAATTCATTCATGTTTTGTTTGTTTGTTTTGTTTTGTTGAGACAGGGTCTGGCTCTATTGCCTGGGCTGGAGTGCAGTGACACGACCTTGGCTTAGTGCAACCTCTGCCTCCTGTGCTCAAGCCATCCTCCCACCTAAGCCTCCCAAGTAGCTGGGACTACAGGCGTGCACCACCATGCCTGGCTAATTTTTGTATTTTTTGTAGAGACAAGGTTTTGCCATGTTGCCCAGGCTAGTCTTGAACTCATGAGCTCAAGCGATGTGCCCACCTCAGCCTCCCAGAGTGCTGGGATTACAAGGTGTGAGCCACCACACCCCGCCCATTTCATTCTTATTTGGTGAGATTGTCACAGACTTGGCTGAAACTTAACAAGAAACTGTTGACAGCAACAAAGGAAGCAATTAAAGTTAACATGATCATTCAACTGTGCCATTCATCACACACTTACTGACATGCTCAAAACAGGGGAATGTTAAGTAAGGAAATGAAGTGGTAACAGGAACAAGGGAGCTAAGCCAGGAGGACTTCTAGGGACTTGAACAAAAGCAATTCCCAACCACATACTACTTTTTCTTTTCAAGCATTTTGAAACTCTTCTTTTCCTTTAGTGATGTTTTCAGTAACAAACTTGCAAGTGTTCCTGGTGGTTAAAAAACAAAACAAAACTACAAGTATCAGCTGAGAAAGACAAAGAAAAAAATAAGAATTTAAATTAGATAATTCCATTTAAAGTTTCCAATTCCTCCTTTAGGTGGAGTTGGAACATTAGAACTCAGGGGTGGTTTGGACATTAACAAGGTACTCCTGCCTCCTCAGAAGCTACAGTCTTTTCTGCAGCTCTCTTATGTACCTCTCATCAAAATAATTTCAGTCCCACATTTCTCGGATAAAACCACATCTGTGTTTTTATCCAGCAACCATTTCACAGTTGACTGGTACGTTTTCTCCAATTTCAGTTCCAAACACACAACACAGAATCACACTTTTCTTTATTAAAGGGACCCAAGTGATTTTTAAGCTGTATTCTTCCTGCTAGAGAATGAATTGGGTAGCATCCTTCTCTAATTTCCTACAATAAAATTTCCTATGTGATATACTGCATATATATTATATCTGATATAAGTTTTGATTATTTTTCTTTATGGAAGCAAATACAGAATTTCCTTGTCAGATCACTCTGATGATTGTAATCTGCTACCTTCATTATGCATCAGTGAAATGTCCACCAAGTAGCTGAAAACACTGATGTACATGTATTCTAAAACTTACTAAATAAATAATGGGCCAGTAAGATACCAGTATCTTTCTAGAATGTTTAGAAAGAGATCTTAGTTGCCAGAGAAAACTCGGATACAACATGGGCCTGTAAACACATACACTCTAGTCTACAAATGTGAGACTTTTCAACTCAATAATAAGTGGGCCGAAAACAATATAGGGTGTATGACCTAGACTCCCTGGGTGCTGCTCAGCAGCTGCTTCAGCATCAAATTGTGTTCATCCCATTTTCTAATCTAACCAAGCACTTGGAACTAAAGGGCTGTATGTGAGCCCAAAAAACTTATATTAAATATTTTTCACCACATATGACATCATTCATTCAATACTGCCTGTTAGTCAATTACTGTGGATTCTTTCAGGGTTCATCAATGCATGTGTGGCTCGATGGTTTATGAATAAATATATTCTGGCTCAATGCTTTCCATTGAAATGAAAGGTCACAAGTTCTATGTTCCCTATCAAATGTGTAAAGCAAAAACACAACAAACGAAAACAAGAAAGTAGAGTCGTTTGTTGATTATATACAGTCATGTGCTGCATAAAAACGATTCCATCAATGATGGACCACATATACCATGATGGTCCCATAAGATTATACCATATTTTTACCGTACCTTTTCTATGTCTAAAATGTTTGGATACAGAAATACTTACCATTGTGTTACAACTGCCTACAGTATTCAGTACAGTAACATGCTATACAGGTTTGTAGCCCAGGAGCAACAGGCTGGACCATATAGCCTAGGTAGGTAGTAGGCCGTGCCATCTAGGTTTGTGTTAAGTACACTCTGTGATGTTCACACAATGACAAAATCACCTAAGGATGCATTTCTCTGAATGTTTCCCTCATCATTAAGCGGGGCATGACTGTATTTTTTTTCTCTTTAAGGAAATAAGACCCTACCGTAATACAAGTCGGCAGAATCTAACTGTTACTAATAATTAATGTAATCCACAAGTCAAAGTTTTTTCATGCATCACCAAAAAAAAAAAAAAAAAGTAACTTGCATGTGTTTGCATCCGTTTCTGTATTCAAAGAAGGTATGTAGAGTCTCCACCCATCATGTCTCCAGTGACAATTTTTTTTTTTTTTTGAGACAGAGTTTTGCTCTTCTCACCCAGGCTGGAGTGCAATGACAATCTTGGCTCACTGCAAAGTCTGCCTCCCTGGGTCAAGCAATTCTGCCTCAGTCTCCCTAGTAACTGGGACTACAGGTGCGTGCCATCACGCCCAGCTACTTTTTGTATTTTTAGTAGAGACAGGGTTTCACCATATTGGCCAGGCTGGTCTCAAACTCCTAACCACAAGTGATCCACCCACCTTGGCCTCCCAAAGTGCTGGGATTACAAGCATGAGCCACCGCGCCTGGCCTCCAGTAAAAAATTTAAAAAGGATACAAGCTCATGCTTGACGAAGTATTCAACTATGTAGTACAATCACCATAATTTTATTCTGATTTGCACCTTGAGAATTAAAATAGTCACTTGATTAGAAGGGAATTATCAAATAACCAAAGGAAAACAATTTGCTGGGCTGTTACAGAGATAATCCTGAATATTTGGAAAGGGGAATTAGAATGATCTCTTACTTTTAAGAATTTCCGGGCCAGGTGCAGTGGCTCATGCCTGTAAACCCAGCACTTTGGGAAGCCAAGGTGGGTGGATCACAAGGTCAAGAGTTCAAGACCAACCTGGCCAACATGGTAAAACCCCATCTCTACTAAAAATACAAAAATTAGCCAGGCATGGTAGTGTGTGCCTGTAATCCCAGCTACTCGGGAGGCTGAGGCAGAATCGCTTGAACTCGGAAAGTGGAGGTTGCAGTGAGCCGAGATCGCGCCACTGCACTCCAGCCTGAGCGACAGAGCAAGATGCCATCTTGAAAAAAAAAAAAAAGAATTTCTGAGTTGGGGTGAGAAATCTCCCTGAATATTTCTAGCCTCTTAGCTCATGTTTTTGAGGGCTTTACTTGATAATGACCATGGGAAGAATTTGGGGTGCAAAGTTCCACGTGCATTAACCGAAATTATTCATTCAACTAGAAAGACAATTTTGCATCTACTAATACATAAAAATCAGAAATGAGAATTGGGAAAAAGCATATTCTTAGAATAACATTTAGCATCCACCAAAGTGAAGGACACAGGTTTCTGGCACAGTTGAGACCTTAGTTGGAAAACCAAACCTTGGCACAGTGCCAATTATTTATCTTTTGATCAGGACATTTGAAATAGGTGGAGACCAACCAAAAAAGGACAAAGTGTTGAAAAGTAGCTGCTCATATTTTACTGCCAATATTCCTGAACTTTAAAGAATATCCAGCCTAATCAACCACAATAGAATTGGGCATTCAGACTTGATTCTTAGATGAATTTCCAATAATTTTTAAATCATTGATCTGGCTTGGTAAATAGCTCTCCAAACTTCTACAGCTAATGGAAAAATCACTTAACCTTTACTAGAAGTGACAGAAAGCATTCAAGTTGAAACCTAATGCAGCAGTTCTTTCCATTGAGTTGAACTGCCTTAGCAGAAATCTTCTCATTGAGATACAGGCTTTATTTTTATTATTATATTTTTGGAGATAGGGTCTCACTCTGTCACCCCGGCTGGACTCACAACTCACTGCAGCCTCAAACTCCTGGGCTCAAGTGATCCTTCCAGCTCAGCCTCCTGAGTAGCTACAGGCATATGTCACCATACCCAGCTGATTTTTTTCATTATTTTATTTGATTTTATTTTTTAGAGTTGCTCTGTCGCCCAGACCAGAGTGCAGTGGCGCAATCTCGGCTCACTGCAACCTCTGCCTCCCGGGTTCAAGCGATTCTCCTGCCTCGGCCTCCTGAGTAGCTGGGACTACAGGTGTGCACCACCACGTCCAGCTAATTGTTTGTATTTTTAGTAGAGATGGGGTTTCACCATGTTGGCCAGGCTGGTCTCAAACTCCTGACCTTGTGATCTGCCCACCTTGGCCTCCCAAAGTGCTGGGATTACAGGCGTGAGCCACCATGCCCAGCCTTTTTTTTTTTTTTAATTTTTTGAAGGGACAGGGTCTCGCTGTGTTGCCAGAGTTGGTCTTGAACTTCCTGGGCTCAACTGATCCTCCCACCTCAGCCTTCCAAAATGCTGGTATTACAGGTGTGTGGCACTGCACCTAGCCAGCTTTATTTTAAGGCACTAATAATAAAGCGTATGAAAAAAGCTAGGAATAAGTCAGATCTTTCCAGAAATAGACAATTTTAAAAAACATCAGTTAACCTGTCTGGTCTATTTCAACATCTAAAGAGGATAGAGAATGTAAAAGTTTTCGTGCCTACCTGATTCAGATCTTTTCCATTCTCCCAAACACTTATTTCCATGTCTCAGATTTACATTTCCTCAAAGGGCAGTAGAGATTTGGAAACAACAACAACAACAACAACAACAACAAAACAACCCCAAAACAAGCAAGCCTAGTTTGTAGCCTAGTCTCATGATTAATGAATTCCCTAATGCTGGCATTTAGCCCACATACTCAGAGGCTGGAACTGTAACAAGGTGTTCTTTTCTAGTGTTGTAAGGGGAAAATATATAAGGAAAATTAGTTTTTCATAATCAGGTAAATATAATTTGTTAATAGCAAAACAGGAAATTCTGGAGAGAAAAAAAATTTACTCTGAAACATCAGTTCCAGCAGGATTTCCCTACACCTTCCAATGTATTCTATTTTGCCATGAGAAAAAAACTAAATAAATAAAATGGGGTTCAAGTCAGTTAGGTGAGCAAACACCAAAAAACGAGTGATTTGATTGTGGAGGTAGGCATTATGGGGCAGGATTTCCCTCAAGTGGAAATGCTTCCTGTGCACACACACGTATACATGCACACACAAACCTGTACACTCACACTAATTTCAAAAGCATGGATGTGGGGAAAGCCCTGCCAGCATGACTAGACATAAGGAGTTAGCCCATCTGCCTGTATCTCTACATAGGTTCTGACGTACATTCCACACCCACAGAGAGTCATGCACGAGGGCCAGCCTGGCTTTGCACACAGACTGAGAAACAGATCCAGAGACTCCTAGAGCTGCTGCTTCTACAGGAATGATTAGTAACTGCAGGATTAGACTTCCTGTTGATGTGCAGGGTTTTTATCTTGCTCTTCTTTCCAGACATCTCCCCTTTTCAAGAGTACTAAATCTTGATTTAGTGGAGGGACTAATCTTGATTCTTCGATGGGCATGACTTAGAATAGGAGCTACAGGAATTAAAACTAGCAACAATAGGGCCCCTTTGGGATTGGGGTGAAGAAGTATTTCAGGATTTAAACAGTTTCTGTGGGTGGGGCAGGGGGAAAGCAGAGTTCTTGGTGGAAGTGGATGACCTCCAGGAAGGAGATGAAAATGCTTCCAGGTCCAGAAATCAATATAAACAAACAAACCAACAAACAAAAACGAACATAACTTAAAGGGGCTTCAACTAAGTATCACTGCAACTGAGTTTGTTGACTCAAGAAATTCTGCTCTGACGCAGGGAACTGAAATATAAGAACTGATAATATTTCTTCTTCGGAAGGCTCAGCTGGGAGTGCCGTGGCAGGTATTGTATTGAGGGTGGGATAGAGACAAGAGGCTTGAGGCTCAGGTTTTGCTCCTAGGGTTTCTTGCCTGATTTTGAAGGGAAGGGTGCTAAAGCAAATGGATCAGCAGCTGGCAGCTCCGTAGTCCTGGAGGAAAGGGATGTGATAGAAACAGACCCAGCTATCGACTGCTTGTTGGTTTGTGAAACAATTTTGTAGGCAGCAATGGGCTGGGCTTCTGGACTTGGCTCGTCTTCTGGGCTATAGTGACGGGAATACTTGGATAAGGACTGGGGGCGGAATGGTTTGCCAGCCATGGGGCCTGAGACAGCTTCTTTCTGGAGCTGAGGTCCTTTGTTTCTGTCATTAGAATGACCCCCAGATTCCAGGCAGGATCCCCTGGGAGAGATGCTGTCCAGATGGTCTGCTGCTTGTACAGAATGGGAGAGGAGGTTAGACTGTTGCACAAAACCAGCTGTGGAATACTGAGCTTGGACAGAGGTGTACACAGCTCTCTCACGGCCCGCGGGCAGGGGGACGTCACCTGTCTGACTGAGGAGACCGGTCTGTGCAGGCAGCTCCTGGGAGGTGCTCTGGATAACTGTTAACTCCTCCATGCTTTTCTTCTTAGTGAAAGGAGCTCTCAAAAACACGTCTGACTCCTCTGGCTGGGAAGGAGCCATACTGCTCTTGGAGACAAATGGGGCTTTGGAGAAAATGTCCATGTCATCATTTGGAACCCTTGAGCTCCTGAAGGGAGCTATGGCAAAAACATCTGGCTCACTGAGCCCATCAGTGGCTGGCTGTGTGAGGGCTTGAAACTGGTTCTTTCTTCCACCTTGCACTGTCTTTGCTTGCTCAGGAGAGACTTCTGGTGGAGCAAATGGAACGGCTCCTCCCAGCTTCCCCTGGGGGGGTCTGCAGCTCTCATCTTCTTCTTCAGACTCCATAAGGAGAGGCCGAGACCCACTGCAGTCCAGCATGTCTCCTTCAAGGTCAGTCCCTTCCTCTTCGCTGCTGTGGAATGAGCTGTTGCTTGAAGGGCCATCTCTGGCCAAGTAGTCAGATTCTAAGTTGTTCTGAGTCTTTGTGCCAGGTACTCTGGAGGGGTCTGGATACAGAGGAAGGCCTTTAACGCCCAGTGATTCTTTAAAGTGCTCTACAGTTATTACAGGACAGGGATTGGACTCTCTCTGGAGACCTAGAAAAGCATAAAATGCAGAATTAATGTGTAGGTCAATTCAACTCTATTTGGAACATTTAATGGTCAACCCGCGGCGAAAACATTGTGGGACCAAATAATAGATGTTGAAAATGCAAAAGGAAAAACGTAAAAATAAGTCAGGCAAGGAAACTGCACACAAACTGGAACACAACCAACCACTGTCTCACGTTTTGGAACATGATAGGCACGACGTACGGGAAAGGAGATGAAGACGTTAGGCACACAAACATTCAGCGTAACTATGCAATGCTCCTACACACAGGGCCAGGCACGGACACCTGCTCTACCTGGCACTGGCTCATTATGGAATGAAAACAAACCCAGTCATTCATCTCCACATATACCATGACAGTTTTGGATTATGTAGAAACACTGTCTGGGGATGACTCAATTCAGAATCTGGCATGTGGTCATCTGTGCCACATGCAGAGGGACAAACTCTCTGAAAAGGAGCAGAATGTGGCTGCTTGATAAATGCAAGTTTACTTGATGACTTACATCATAAGCACTACTCAAAGAGCACACAAGTGCCCAAAATATAAATACTGAAGGTACCTTCTGAGGGGAGCATACAGCATCAAAAGCAGACCAAATAAATCACCTTCAGCTGGAGTTGCCCCAGAATTTTGTTTTCAGTCTTCTTAAGTTCATAAGAATCTTCTCTGCTTAAATGAATCTGTCATAAAGTTCTTTAAGCAGAAGAAGTAAAATGCATGGGCCATTACAGAAACATTAGCGAACTCCAATATACTAGTCTATTTCTATCTAGGTAGAGGTGCCTCAGGGTGCTCTGGCTTTTAAAATCAAATAGACAGTTATCAGAATGCAAGAGAGCTTACCTTCCAAGAAATATTAGCAGGTTAGAAGTATGTCATTGGGCACATGTTAGCAAGAGGGCAGGAAAAAGGCATATGTAACTAAGCAAGAAGAATCCAGAGAAAGGGTGGTTGGGGGTAAAGGTATCATTTCACCATGGGCTCAGTAAAGAGATACTACTGGAGTTTCCCAACCCACCAGGATAAGAATATTAGGTACAATGATTTGGAGCCATAGATGACCCAGAACCTCTGTAGAGATGGAACTCAATGATCCCCTTCCTATACTGACCCTCTCCCCTCCTATGCAAAGCATTAGCTAGCAGAAATTTCTGCCAAAAATTATCCCCTGCTAAAGTTTCTGCTTGAATTAAGCACACAGACCACAGCAGAAGAGGCATTAAAATCAGTTTATTGGGAAACCAGTCACTTAGAGACATTACATTGTAAAGAGAATGTAGAGAGAGGTCTGAACATTTTATAAGATACTGTACAAAAATACTGTTTCTCTGAATCCTATAACTTTTTAGCAGTGCTTCTTTTTAAACAGTTCCGACCTTAAATATTGTTTTCAGAAACAAAACAAAAATGTGTTTGTCCTCCATTTTTATTTTCCTTTCTAACAGTTTGAACGCATTCAGTGAATTCCAGATTGGAGCGTTAAGTTAAATTCTGTACTGGTGCCAAATGGCTTTCTGAATAGTATTTGAAGAATAAGATTTTGAAAAGAATAAATTTTTCCTTGTATTATAATTTTAATATGTGCAGCGACATGGTGATACGAAAGCATCAGTCAGCGGACAGGAAATAAACAGAATACCTTCTCCCTTGCAATTTATGTGGAAAGACATACTCCTAATTTCTCAGGCAAGTAAATTGATATTAGATTTGTCTCAGTGATACCAAGATGATAATTTCTGAGAGGAAATTCAAATAAAAGGGAGAAAAATAAGTTTTCCAAAATAAGGTTTGCAGAGCCTTAAAGAAGGACAAGAGGGCCCTAAAACTCCTTGAACCACCTTCCTCACATACTATCAGTTGGACAAAGTTTTCAGTTGCCAAAACAAAAGCACAATTTCTCATCTTCCAAAACTACCTTGAAAGTTGATGTTATTAAGCTTGTTCTGCAGGAGAGCAAAATATCTCTTAGGGAAAAAAAATGGAAAACTTAGTCAAGCCAATGACCAACTCTGGCATCATACAGGTCAATAATCCAATGAACACTAGTTTGAACAGAGTCAGTGTTTTTTGGAAATTTAAACTGAATTCAGTTAAAACAATTTGTGCACAGAGACTGGCAAAAAAGCAGCTATCTATTGAACCAGGGGCACTTTGGATGCCTGAAGTGCTAGATTACATTTTGAGAACTAGGAAGTACCAAGGGGTGTGTGTATGTGCCCATATCCACAGTTGGAGAGGATGGAAGAACATGTCTAACCCATCAAAATTATTTGTTAAAAAGTAGGTTTTTGGTCAAGAACCCATTCGGAAAACCTTCCAACTCAGAGCATATTCTATGACCTTCATGATGAGTAGTGGGAAAATCAGACTTAAAATTCCAACAACTTTGAATAATTTACAAAAACAGTCACAAAAACACCAGAATATCAAGTTTGAAGGGAAAATTAGTCTCCTGTCCTTCAAAACAAGGACGAGAGCTATTTCCTATCTTTCTTTCAGCATCAACAGGCTTTGTAGGAATGGAAAAGTACATTTAAAGGGTTCTCCTGAGAAGGCCAAGTCCCTTAACCTTTCTATTCCTGTTAGAGGAGGTACAGTGTGGCTGAGGCGGAGAGCAACCACACTTTGCAACTCTCCGGGCCTGGCACTCTGAAGGGCAAAGAAATGCCAGAGAATATGGGGGAAGCCCAGACCTCCACATTCCCTTAAGGAATTCTGATGGTGGTAGCACCAGAAACAAGGTAGTCAAGAGAAGGATAAATTCCAAATATACGAGAAACAGAAGGTAACCATTAAATCTTGTTGGCAGATAAAAGTCTTTCTTTGAGTATGTGAATGTGTTCTTATAGGGAAAATGTGTTTTCAGGGGAAAAGTTCCTTTATATGAAGGTAGAATTGTGTCAACAAGAAAACGTGTTTGAAGCAGTCTCTCTACTAGCATTGAAGGATTTATACTAACCTAACCACATGCCTTGGTCCAGTTCCTTTGGTAACCAATGGCACGTCATAGCAGATACCCTGTGGCCACAGAGCTCGGTAAACACTGCCTGTTGTACCTCAGGGGCTAAAGCCCAGGGCCTGGCTTCATAGTCTGCACAGGGTCTTACTTATCATGGAGCCTAAGGTAGGGTTTTGTTATAATTCCCTCAAACTGGGTCATGCCTCTTTTTATTTTGGTTTCACACATAAAATTAAGCAAGAAGTCAAAACACACTTCTTTTTCTTGCTCTGATGTAGGACTGTGTGCCAGGTTAGGCACGTTGCCACTTTCAATATGGGTAACTCCATATTAGTCTATTTTGAGGCTCCAAATTATGTAGATTTCAGCAAGAACTCACATGCCTCAGGGAAGAGAAGGAGTTCCTAAAATACCTGATAACTTGGCAACTATCCTCACCAGCTCCCTATTCACTTCCAAAGCAACCCAAAGTGCTGAATCATTTAGGATGGGTTTCCCCTGGAAACTCCATCTGATTGACATAGTGAGGGTCATCAGAATGCTCCCTACAGAATCAAAATCTGAAGACTTAAATATCAGGCTGGATATTCCTTAATGAAATACATCACACACAACTGGAAGTTTAGTTTTCCTCACACCAAAAACTGAAATAACAGTTACAGGGAGTATCAAAGATATAATTCTTGCCCAAAACAGAAAATTAAGACTTGGAGTATTGAGAAGACGCCTTCTCACATATAGTTAGTAAATAGAAAGCAAAATATCCCTTCACAAGAACTTGGAAATGCAGCAGCAATTGAAACGTAAAATCTTAGAACCAAACTGGGGAAATCAAGAGACGTACATCAAACTAATAATCACCATGACCTTCTAGATCACATAATAAAATTAAGCATTTGGTTCCACCATATATTAGGTAGCTGCATTAAAACCCACGACTGGGAAATGAGGGACCTGATGGAAGCCAAAAATGGCCAGCTGTGCATCTCAGGCCAATGAGGCAATTAAATGAGTGAGCTTTCTCACTGGGGATAAAATTCTTGCCAACACAAAATGTTTAATTAAGTTGGCCTGGGTATATTAGGGATTAAGTTAGAGGAGGGAAGCTGCAAACCTGCGCTCCATTTTACAACCCTGTGTCTGGTCATATCCAGTGTAGGCTGGCAGGCGTCTTATTCTCCTTGAGACTAAAACAGGGGTTTTACTCTCTCTCAGGTAGCCATGATTCATTAATATGTCCTCAGTGTGTAGCTATACTTTTCTTGTGCCCAGGTACTTATTGTCACTCAATACTGTGATTAAATCCTTTCTGCAAAAAAGTGGGGTTTCAGCTCAGGAAAAGAGCAACTGATTTTAAGTTATTTACATCTCTAAACATCATGCTCCCATTTGAACAGATAAAAGTCTTTATTCCCCTGTATGTTTACATAAGAAAGTTCTTTACAGACTTTTTTTTTATACAATACTTGTGCAGCAGTGTTCAAATTTCACATTTTTACTGCATAAGACATCTTCATGTACAACTGTATGCTTTGTCTTCTTGGGAAGGACGGGTTAAAGACCTATGATAAATACACATCCACATGACAAAGGAGAGTGCAATAGGGCAGACTAGAATACTCACAGGAAAAGAGTAAATTCAGGTCACTACATCAAAGTGTGAACCAAGAAAGTGTCTTTAATTCTAGCAACTACCACCATTTGGTAACTTCTTTGCATAGGTTAGCATTACCCAAGGAGCCTCCCTATCCCATATTAGTGAAAGGAAATCTGGGAGAAGCAAAAGAGTTTTCTTGTTATAGATTTTCTGGGACTCATTCTGATTTAAGAAATCTAAGCACATCCAACTTCAGAAACATTACTAATGTGGAAAAAGAAAAGGCTGACTTTGTGTTGATAAAATTATAGCCTTTAGAGAGGAATAAAGATAGCTCTGCAGTATCTGGAGTGTTTCAGGAAAGATTCCATTCTAAATATTCATGTGATAGTTTTTCTGTTCTGCCAGGCAGCCTCTAATTTGCTTAACCCAGCACACTGGGCAATCCTGTCATTTTCATCCCAAAGCTCAAAGTTAGTGGCTATGGGAGCCTGATAATCTTATAGACTGAGAAGGTTAAGGACTCTGGGAAATCACAGAAAAACCTTATCAAGAGAGACTTTATTTTGGCCCAAGGTATCTACAGCATGTATTTATTTAGTTGAGTGCAGATCCCTCCACATCATAGGCTGTCAGCCCCAAAGATCCCTTCATTCCCATAGCACTGCTGAAGGCAGAACTGTTCCTAACCCGGGGAAGGTTATATTGGTTGATCAATTAACTGTCAGGAGAGTAGGAAATAAGTAATCAAAACAAACAAAAGTATTAATAACAAAACAAATATTACATCTTGAGAAAAGTAGGTTCGTTTCTTGGGTTTGTTTTTCCACAAGTATTAGCAATCCAAGTTCTGTAATTCTAATTCAGGAAGAGCGAAGTCCAATATCAAATAACACTGAACAAAGTGACAACTTCTTTCAGAGGTGTTTTGATACCCATATCTTTCAATTTTTTAAACCATTCTAAAGACTAGGGAATCACAGAAGTTTCCTTATTCAGAAAATTAAAGAAATTAAGTCTTAATCATGTTCACTTTCTATTATAAGGTCTTCTCTGAGAATTTTTTGTGGATTATCCTTTTTACTGTCTTCAACAGTAACCACTCTTCATCTTACAGGGTTGAATTTGCTTTCTGGAAATGGCTAAATGTTACTCAGAACCAAGAGTAGTAGAAAAAGTAGATAAAGAAAGAATATACTTCCAGATGCTTTCTCAAAGTGATACTAATTAAATAATATAACTGATTTTCTTATACCTTATTACCTTCCTTGATATTATTTCTAAGGACAGGAGTTTCAAAAATAACTTTAAGGATGGCAGCATCATTAGAATAAGTATTAACTTCTTAAGTAAAACTAGATGACATTGAAGGGAACAACACTTAGTTAGATGTCAAAATTCTGATATGTCTGCTAAAGAAATCATTAATTATAATACTTATAATCATACTTAGAAGTGTCCACTTAAGCCTTATCTCCTCTGAGGTATGTATTTTTGAAAACACTGGGACTCATTTGAATGTTGTAAAGGGAAAAATCAATTTGTCATGTTTTCTGCTGTAGTTATTCCTCTTACATAGCTGGAATAAAAGCAAATCAGAAACATATGCTTATAGTATTTGCCCGTTTTAAACTGGTAGATCCCTGATTATACATTTAAAAAGAAATCTTCTGATACCATTTTATTAGAATAGGTATGTGTGTGTCCACGCATGTGTTTCTGTAATACTTAAAAAGGAAAATCTCTAAGATTAGGATTTAGGCTTCTATTCAGATAATCAAGAAAGAGCAAGTTAGTAAAAGCCCATTATAATTCTTTAAAATGTAAACACTGCTACCATAATAGCAGGAACTACAGAAGATAACTGAAGAACATCAGGATTATATAAATCCTTCATAGCCCTTCTAAACATAATAATATATACTGAGGACCCTATACTTCTATAATCTTAAAGACCATCTAGTCCAAACCCATTGTATAACTCTAAGGAACAGCAGCTCTGAGAGGTGAAGTGCCTGCTGAAGGTCACTCAGCCAGTGGCTGGCAAGGGCCAGGATGAGATCCCAGGTGGCCTGTCCTGCCCAGGCCTCTTCTCCCCCGACCCTGTTCAATCCAGCTCAGGTCCCACACCTGTAAAATGAAGAGGATGGTGGACTAGAGGATGGTCTCAGAGGTCCCTTTGTAGCTCAGGCTATGATTCCACAGGTACCAGGACACTATGCTCAACTCAAATAAACTCTTTTAGCTCAGGGATGATGTTCTAAGCCAAGGAAGGCTCTGTTTACCAAAGCACTCATATGTGTTCCTTAACAGAAAAATAGTTCTCCCCTTTGAGGAGGCCTTACTCTAAATAAGCCCAAGACAATTTCTTGTCATTATCTCCCTCAGGCTTCTACTACCGCCTCTGGCTTCTAGTCTGCTCATTTTCATTAACTGCCTCCGTTAAGCTTTACTGAGCCAAATGACTAGATAATATATCTCAGTGTAATTATGGGTAATGCATGAAAAGAACAATTTAGAGATACCTAATTTCTAAACTGTACTCTTCATAGTTTCAATTAAATTGAGAAACTAGATATTTCATTATATTTTTAACATGTATATATGAAAAAATCAAATATGAAAACATAGAACTCAAACATTATTCTTATTTAAAAATAAACATTTCCTTCATTAATTTATACATTCTTTCTATGTCCAGGAAAGAGAATACAATTCTGACCTGCAGCAATTTTCCTGTCCATAAAGGGGTAAACCAAGTCCTATTTTCACTGCTATCCAACCACAGAGAGCCCTTCGTGGATATCTTTTGCTTTTTAATCCTCGGCAGGAAGCTTGTTCCTCTCTCAGTTTTGGAATGGTCTGTTATTCAACTAGAGGCCTTTACCTAGCTCATCTTGTTTCAGCCAGCACGGGAAGTATTTAAAGACAGAAGGAAGGCTGGAAGATTCAGACTTTTCCTCCAATGCCTTTCAAAGGCTACTCGCACATTCCTAGGGTCAAACCTTGCCCTCCAGAATGCAGTGTTTTATAGGCTGTTGTTGCTGTTAAACTTTTTTCCCCCGTAAAGTGCAAATGTGAGGAAGAAGAAACAAAAGTACTAGATAGCAAAACAAGCATATGGACTTGGAATTTTATTTGCACAGATCTGATTAACTAAGAGTTTCCCTTTTGATGATGGACAATGGCACCAGAGGAAAATAACAAGAGTGGGGTTCTCTGTGCCCACTTCTTTTCAAAAGGTGATTTTATAAAAGTGCTTTCCACATAAGGAAATAAAATACACTTTAATGAGTAAGTACATATACAGAGGGTGACCATGAGGCATGTTGTCATGTTAGTGCAGGGGCCTTTATTTATTTTATGAACAATACCCTAAAATTAATAAAGAACTATGCTTTGTTTTATTATTTTTTTAAATCTAGGAAGCCAAGGAAAACCAACTGAACATATTCCATTGGCTGCAGCCTTCAATTTAAACATCAGAAAGAAAGGAAAGCTGGGCACACCCAGATTGTGTCCAGCTTGTCAGCACACTTATTTCTGATTATCTGAAAATAAACAACATGCTTATTCTAGAGACAGAGGACCTGCTGAAAGCTTATAGCAACACACAAGTCTATTCAAAATGATTCCATATGTTACACTGTAGGATTGTTGTGTAGTTATACAAGGGAAAGAGATCAAAACCCTGTACAGACACCTGATATCAGACTTGAAATGCCAAGTGGAAACAGAACTATTCAGCATCTTCATTTATACACAATTTACAATATTTGATTCAAAATAAAAATCACAAGAAAAATACATCTGTTTCTGCTACAATTCCTTCCCCTCCCCATCCTCCCCCCACCCCCGCCCCAGTGAAAAGTCTTCTAATAAAAGGTATCATATTACCACCACTGTCTTGTTTTGGTCTAATTCTGAGATCCCACTTGGAACAGTTAACATGAAAAGGAATGGCAATACTTGGGATTTATATAACGTACACATTTTATCCAAGGATCTCAAATACTTGCAGTCACGTCTCCAGATCTGAGAAATCACGGTTCAATGGAAGCCAGAAAGCTGGACGAATGCTGGGCAGGTTGCATGGGGTGTAAAATCCCTTGGCTAAGTCTATGATCAAACAAGGTCAAAGTTGGTTGGCTAGAGCTGGGCTCAATTTCTCTTCTCAAATATATACTACCAGTCAGTAAGTTTTACCCTTTCTTAAACCACACACCCATCTCCAGGCTACTGCCTAGAGTTAAGACCAACTGAAGTAGCCATGTCCTCATGATAATGCATCAGGATAAAAAGCAAAAACAGGGAAATACATTCATCAGCATCTGGCCAAAGGAGACAGGGGTTGGGAGAACTGATCTGGGAGGCCATTCCTAGCAAGAACGAGACAAAAGTGTCAATTCACTAGTTTCAGTTACAGTTAAGCTTTTGGTGGAGTTGATTCCAGCAGAGGTGAAGCTCATGGCATCTAGCGCTTGATTTAAGATAATGCTATTGAAGAAGGGTAATGAGAAAACACAGCAAACTAACAAGGAGGAACTGGCCAAGGAATATCTGGAGGGCCAAAGTGATTTTCTTTCCTTATCATTTCTACAGGAAAAGGCAAGGGGTAGGAGAAAAGGGCTGGAGGGCCCCTTATTTGCAGATTTTTTTTAAAAAATCATTTTTTTCATAACTCCGTAATGAAAATGTATTTTACGGTATGAAGGTTACAGAACTGCATCTGCTACTGGGTCACGGCTACAGGTCTATGAGCTGATCCACCAGCAGTAAAGACCTGGCTAGGTTGGGAAGACTGGACTCAGAGCTCCCACTGCTGTTTCTAGAGTGCCCACCTGGAAGTGGAGAGATAGGAATTCAGTACAAAACATAGAGGGTTAAGGTTTAGATGTGCAGAGCAAGCAAAGAAGAAAAACCAAACCAAAACCAAAACCAAAACAAAAGAAAACAAAAAAACCAAACCCTAGAGAAGCAATATTTTACATTTGCAAACCCTTACATGTTGATTTTGAAACATATAAGTTAGCTGTCCACCACCTCCCACCAAAAGCTCAGGCACTCTGTGCACACCACAGTATAGGCAGGACATCTTGCAAAGAGGGCACTATTTTCAAATCAATACTTTTTTTGGTTGAGAATTGCTGGCTATCCACCAACTTCCTGATAATATCAAGCCATCTCCCTCTGATAAAGTAAAAATCAATAATTTTTGCTTTGGGGAGAAACTAGTTATTAAGATACTGCAATAACAACATGCTTTAAAAAATAAATAGATAGTCCTATGGCAATTTAGTGTTTTATGGCATGTTCAAATGATTTTCACCCATCAAAGTTGAAAAAGGATGCTCCATTAATGTCAAAAAGATGTGAATGATACCAAAACACAGCTGTTAATCTCTTTGGGAAAAATATTTATTACGGATTATTCTAATCATGATAAAAATGTGATGTGCTTTTGATATATACCTTTAGGTTTCCACTGACTGAAAATCATTTTGCTTTTGGCTTTATGGTAAAACTAACTTTTGGCCAACTGTTAAATACTTCTCTCTAAATAAACACCATGGTCAAACTTTAAAGATACCTATTTGTATCTATCTCTATTGGTCCAGCCTACAATGATTCTCATTACCCCCAATGTCCTTCATTAAATGTTGATGCTTTTCTTCCCCCTTGCAGATTAGGTGCATGACTATTGTGAAGAGAACTGAGGCCAAGCTCTTCTCTTTTCCCCATCCTTTTTCTTACCTTGTGGGTTTTTGGTTATCAATACAGGAATAGGGTCAAACTCATCTTCAGCCACCTTGTCCGAGCCCTCAGGGACATCAAAACCTGAGATGAGATTACTATCTTCTGCAGCTTAATACAGAATGCAAGTACACAAGCAGAAACAACAGAGGCAGAGATTAGCAAATGAGAGAATGTGAAAGAGGCACAAAGATCTCAGCTGTACAGCCCTGTTATTTTCAAAGGTGAAAGGACTTATCTTTCCGAGTTGAAATAAAAATAGCAAAACTGGAAAATACAGAGATATAGAAAAAAACGCTTTAGAGTTGGCCATGTTAAGACTTTTATAAATGATTAGGGAAAAGCGTTCTTGGAAGAATTCTATTATTTATAAGACATTAATTATAATTATTGTGAGGTATCTCTTCAATGTCACTAATCCACAAAGGCATAGGAATAAGTCACTTGTCTTCACTGAGGGAACAGAGGCCGAACAATATCTGAAAAACTCAAAACCCGGGCGGGGGGGGCGGGGCAGGGGAGGAGGAAGAGAATTGGTGGCTCTTTAAGAAGTAACCACTGTATACAAGGCAAACAAAATACCGCTGGAAGGACTCACTGCACTGTGACTGGGAAAAAAAGACATTGAAACAACTCAGAAGCCTCAGGGAACGTTGAGGCACAAGATCACACGCACTGAGGCCTCAAGTAGAAGTTTGTTAGAATAGTCTTCTCCATTCTAATTAAAGCTACCCTAACAGCAAGCAAGTGCTGGCTGAGCACTTATTTCGCAAATGATGCTTCTCTGTAATTCTACGTTGCTGCTGACACACTCCTGCCAGACATCACTGTCTAAATAGGCAACTTCCCTCTACATAATCTATAAAAACATAATCATTTTAATGTCATCAGGGGTAAAAACAAAAACTCAGCTATTACCATTGCAAACCACACGGGTGATTATTTTTAGTCCTTCTGGGGAGTCTTCCTTCTTGAATTTTCTCCTGAAGGGACTTAAGCTCTTTCTTTTCTATGCATTTTCTCTTTCCAGAAGACTACTTTCACTACCCAATCACGGAAAGTTCAGTAACAAAGTAAGCCAAGCATTGAGCCTGACACTGTCACAAACTGCTCATTGAATAGAATCTGATTCAAGCTACCTCTGTCCAGCAGGATTTCAGACCACTATTAACCCAAGATTAAAAAATGAAAATAGTAGATTAGAAAGAGAAATCCAGTAACCAATCATGACTTGAAGGTGAACTCAAATTCAAAACTTCTACAAGTTCAAACTTGCAGGACTGACTTTTGAGGAAAGATGCTTATTTCTTTATTGCAGTCATCACTATGCAATAACTTTGAATCAGATATGATGAAACCATTTTACCTTCTAAGGCCAACAAGCATCATATGATCATTATAGGCAGACAGTAGATAGTCACTTCAACCATCTACTTGATTTGACTGCAAAGGTATCTAGCTCTTAAAGGTAACATGGAATATCTGCATTCTATGTTCTTGCCAGAAAGCAATACTTTCACCAATCTGTTGTCTGGGTGTTTTTTTAGATTTAATTTTATTTATTTTTAGTACCTGTCTGCTATTTTTTTTTTTTTAAGACAGAGTTTTGCTCTGCTGCCCAGGCTGTAGTGCAGTGGGGCGATCATGGCTCACTGCAGCTTTGCCCTCTGGGCCTCAAGCAATCATTTCACCTCAGTCTCCCGAGAAGCTGGTACCACCGGTGCATGCTGCCATGGCTGGCTAATTAAAAAATTTTTTTGTAGAGACTGAGACTCCGTATGTTGTCCAGGCTGGTCTCAAATTCCTAGGCTCAAGTGATCCTCCCGCCTCAGCCTCCCAAAGTGCTGGGATTGCAGGCCTGAGCTACCACAACTGGCCTGTCGTCTAAGTCTTAGTAAATATTCTCACTGAGAGGTATTATAACACAGTATCTAGGAGATACTCAAGTTTTCCATATAAGGAGGTAGTTTTAAAACTTCACTAGTAAAGACTTTTGATAAGAAAAACTTTCAAAAGTTGTTTAGTTCTTTCCCCTCTAAGGACACACGTGGGCCTGAGAAGAAGAAAGCATTTACCTTTATGGACTGGAGCAGAGATTGCTGTGGGGGCAAACTCTTCCAGAAGGTCAGTAGTAGGGTTAGAGAGCAGAGAGCAATCAAGCAGGGAATCTTCCCCGGTGAGAGAATCTGAGTCCAGATTAACAGCATCCCAGGTCAGTGATGGCATTAAGTGGCACACACAACAATATCATGAGATTAGATCTTAGCTTTTAAGTTACTGCATTTACATGTTACACATACAAGCTAAAGTGGGAGAATGAAAACCAAAAGAAATGTGTGGAGCCTTCTGGATTTTCATCTATAGAAACATGTCTTTCTAGATTCCTCTTAACATTAATATAGAAATAGAGGATAATTTTTTGCTCAGAGGTTGCTGGTTAGACAGGTCTGTGATTTGGATGCTGAGCTAACTTTAGCACCTTCATTCTTAGTGAATGCCATTTGGGAGAAAAAACTTTACAATTAGAGTTTCACTTAAACTTTCCCTAAACACTCATAGAATGAAGTTACTATAGGACAAAGTACCCAAACTGATTAGGAGAGGGTTGCCTCTGGCTTATTATTAGCAGAATGTGACAAGATTAAACAGTACCTTCTAGAACTCAACCAGGTTCCCACCCACAATGCCTCTAGCTAGTATTCTTTACATTGAAATTGGCCCTTTGAACATGATTTTGATTTCAGAAAACCAAGACAAAAACTCAGAGTTTAAGTTTCTTTTTGAGACGGAGTCTCGCTCCAGCTCCCAGGCTGGAGTGCAGTGGGGCAACCTTGGCTCACCACAACCTCGGCCTTCTGGGTTCAAGTGATTGTCCTGCCTCAGCCTCTCGAGTAGCTGGGATTACAGGCATGCACCACTAGACCCGGCTAATTTTGTATTTTCAGTGGAGACGGGGTTTCTCCATGTTGGTCAGGCTGGTCTCAAACTCCCGACCTCAGGTGATCCGCCCACTTCGGTCTCCCAAAGTGCTGGGATTACAGGTGTGAGCCACGGCGCCCTGCCTGAGTTTAAGCATTTTAACACAGGGATTGTTTTCTGAGAAAGTTTTCTAGGAGAAAACATTCAAATGAGGATAAGGAAAATAAATCATATTGTCTTTGGAGGTAATTTCTTTTCACCTGCATGAATTTATCCTCATATTTCCTAGGCTTCTAATTGTTTCTATCCAAGTTTGAAAACCAGATACTTTGATCAAGGGAATTATGGACAAAAATAAATAAATAAATAAATAAATAAATAAATAAAGAAGGTTACCAAATCTGTATTTGTGGGCAGTTAAGAAATTCTATTAAGACTGAATTTTGAAATTAGGGTACAAGCAATACTAGATCTAGGGAAGACTTCAACTTTGCCTACAATTTTACAGCAAATTACCCATACAAGATTAAAGCACTGTGCTGGGAACAGAACATCAATATATAGAAGATGAGCTCCATGGACATCACTGGCATTGGTAGACTGGAAAGATGCACAGCAATCTGGAGGGTTAAGGGTATCCTTACAGCTCGGCGGAGTTCTTTAATTAAGGACATAGAGGGATCCCACCACCAGTGAAAAGAATCTTGAATAAAGAAATACTGTAACCAGAGAAAGCCCAGAGATCACCCCACAGAGAACATGGCTCCAAAAAGTACTCAGTTCTTTAGCAAGGAAATATATCCCTCAACATCTAGAAGCTGGGGCTGTGACAATTCAGTGTCCATTTTAGGAGGAACTACCTGGGCTTCAAAGTAAGCCCAGGATCGACTGAGCCAGGTGAAAAGACTGGCTCAGAGGTTCACCACACCGACCAGTCCCTGCAGCTGCAAAGACACCTGACTGACCTGTGCGATTCGAGGTCACAGATTCCGTCTGAGATGGGAGGCGCTGGGGAACTGGGGGCTCCAGTCCTGGTATGAGACTCTCAACAGCAACATCAGCTTTTTCTTTCGTAACAGAGCATTAAGAAGAGGAAAGGGTAAAGGAAAGGGAGTCAGAAGTTTCTTTAGGAAATTCTGTGAAGCTTTCTTCTTTTTTTTAATTCTCATTTTTTGAGATGGTGTCTCGCTCCTGAGCTCAAGCCATCTATCCCACCTTGGCCTCCCAAAGTCCTGTGGTTTACAAGCGTGAGCCACTGCACCCAGCCATGTGAAGACTTTCTTTTAACAGGTCTCTAAAATGCCAGTCTCAGGCAAGGTGGAAAGAACAATAAGTTACTTTATTTCTACTGCTCTGAACGTCTAGGCTTCACTGAGCATGCGTGTGCAAGGTTAAATACTGTGGCCAGTTTCACTAATGATCAGTTCTCATAAACAAATTCGGAACATAAGCCACTCAGCAAACCTCTTCCATGTCACAACAGATGGGCTGAAAGGCAACTTAATTTTTTCTGGTAATTTCGCTTTTATTAAGGGATAAACCTGGAGGCAAACATCCTCTGCGCCATGCAAAGGCCATTAATCCATCTCAAACCCCATCCCAGGATGTAGCTGGGAGGCCTTTTGCACCACGTGATACCCCTCAGCTGCAGGCCTACCCCTATGCAAGGTCATGGCACTTCTGAGTTCTAGGACTTTCTGCCCAAAGGCATTATTAGGTGCCTCATGACTGGACCCTCCTGGAGTACAGGGGCCTTGGACATTTTGCAAATCTTGCCTGACTTGCTGTTGGAACACAGGAAAATGTGAGAGAGGAAGCAGACCAAGCCCATGCCCTGGATTCTATTTATGGGGCTTAACCAGTGGGCAAAATGTTTTCTCAGTTACTGATACTTGGTATATACATGGATACATGGACCTTTTTAAATTTTTTAATTTTGTTTAAGATGGGTCTCTGTCACCTAAGCTGGAGGGCAGTGGCATGATCAGGGCTCACTGCAGCCTCAAACCCCCTGGCTCAAAGCGATCTTCCGTCTCAACCTCCCAAAGAGCTGGTAGCACAGGTGTGCACCCCCACACCTGGCTAATTAACATTTTTTTTTTGTAGCGATAGGGGTCTTCCTATGTTTCCCAGGCTCGTCCCACTGTAGCTGGATGTACATGGGCCTTCTAAAGAAGAATCTGGGCTGGGCATGGTGGCTCACCCCTGTAATCCCAGCACTTTGGGAGGCCAAGGCAGGTGGATCACCTGAGGTCGGGAGTTCAAGACCAGCCTGACCAACATGGAGAAACCCTATCTCTACTAAAAATATAAAAATTAGCCAGGCATGGTGGTGCACGCCTGTAATCCCAGCTACTCGGGAGGCTGAGGCAGGAGAATCGCTTGAACCCGGGAGATGGAGGTTGCAGTGAGCCAAGATCTCGCTATGGCACTCCAGCCTGGGCAACAACAGCGAAACTCTGTCTCAAAAAAAAAAAAAAAGAAGAAGAATCTGCTAAATTTCATTAAGTTCAGTAAAGGTAAAGTCTAGTTAGAAACCAACTTTTTAAAGTTTTTCTAACTAAATGTGAAACTTTCCACATTCCTCCTCACTCATAAGAGATCCACTCTAGAAATCTCAAGATATCAAGAAAGGCAAAAAATAGATGTTGTACCCCCGAAAAGCAAGGAAAACACTTCATGTGGAGTGATACAAGTGAGATTAAATAGCCTTGGCTTCTGGGGTGGCAGGGCTGTTCCCCGGGGATTGGTTAACTAGGTACTTGTCATTCTTGAAACAGACACACATATCATGCATGACTGAAGAAACAGAGATGATGACTTTACCAATTACAGCATCGGAAGTGCTACCAAAAGGATCTGTCATAGGCAAGAGGTCAGGGAGCAGAAGAGAAGTGTCAGGAGATTTGAGTCCCTCAATTAGTTTTTCTACGTTGGGCAGAGAGACAAAAAGAAAGCAAAAATGTAGTGAGATATTAAAGCCAGCGGATCATTCACTATTCTTTATGCAAACACATTTTAGGGGTCAATATTTGGTACAGATTCACCATAAAAATGAATGCTATTAATATCTTGTTAACAACAGGCTTTCAAAATTGGAAGTTTAAAAATGATTACTTCCTCAAGTGAAGCAGTCACTTTGTAAGGCATTCAAGATGCTGCCCTGGGTCTGTCTGCTTGTTTTTATTTGAGGTGTAATTTGCATATAATAAAAGTCGCCCATTTTAAGTGTACAATGTGGTTAGTTTGGACAAATGTATACATTCATATCATTACCACTGAAATGATACAGAACATTTCCAAAACCTGAGAAAATTCCTTCATACACCTTTACAGTCAGTGCCTTCCTCTCACCACAGACCCTGGTAACAACAGATCTGCTTTCTGTCCCTACAGCTTTGCCTTTTCCAGAATTTCCTATAAGTGGAACCACAGAGTATGTAGTCTTTTGTGTGTGGTTTCCTTCCTTCGGCATAATGCCTTTGAGATGAAAGTCATCCGTGTGGTCCCAAGTATCAATAGTTTGCTCTGTTTTTCTGCTGAGTCCTGTTCCATTGTATGGCTGTACCACACTTTGTTGATCCATTCACCAACTGAACATTTGGTTGTTTCCAGTTTTTAAGCTCGTAAAAATAAAGCTGCCATGAACATCTGCATATAAATCTTTGTATGTTCATTTTCCTTCCTGGGCTTAGTTTTGAATCTCTCTCTTTTTTCGGGGGTTGGGGGGGACTTTATTTAGAAACAGTTTATAACTCACCAAGATAATCAATTCAACCACACCTAAGTTGACTTCAACGATCATTTATTGTCTGCCAACTATGCACCTGTGACATGCTGGCAGTCATATTATTCTATGGTCAAATATCACAAAATTCACTTAAGCCCGAAAATGGATTACTCTTGATGTCTTCTGGCCAAGAAATAAAAGGACGCCAGAGCCACCAGACTTGTCACACCTGGTAACTTAATGTTTGACAAGGTGTACACGTTAGGATTCCTTCCAAAACGATTCTTTTAGCCCGATCCATCAAGAACCCTCTATTTACCTTTAAGCTATTAAAGGTAAAGCATTAACTTGAAACAAAATAATGAATCATAGAATCTTATAGGAAGAAGGGAATTTAGAGCTCGTATTTCCTGTTAAGAGAGAGTTAGATCACATAAATTCTGTAACTTGCCCAATTAAAGACATGTCAACAACATTCTTTTAAAACATGGAAATGTCATTAAGATAACTAAAATTAAAATGTTTGCTTGAGAAAAAGAAGTGACTTAAAGTCCAAGAACGTGTATATAACGTTGTAATAAATCTCTATTCTTCTAGGCCATTTGGGAATTGAGATAAGCAAGAAATAAATTGATATTTGTGGAAAAACAGGAACCAAATTTTAGGTGATCTTCAATTTAGGTGATCTGTAACTACACAGGTCAAACAAAAGAATGGATTTCAGAGTCTTGGCAAGATAATTTGCTTTAGTATAATTAACACACTGCAGAAAAAGACTTATATGTAAAGCCAATTCACCATCTCTGGAGTCTATGGAATGTAGATAACTTTGAATTAAATGACAATAAGCTACATATCTCATTTATACCTCATTTATATTTAAAAAAGGAAGGACAGCTGGGTGCAGTGGCTCACGCCTGTAATCCCAGCACTTTGGGAAGCCGAGGTGGGTGGATCACCTGAGGACAAGAGTTTGAGACCAGCCTGGCCAACATGGGGAAATCCACATCTCTACTTAAAATACAAAAATTAGCCGGGTGTGGTAGTGCATGCCTATAGTCCCAGCCTGACCAACATGGCGAAACCCTGCCTCTACTAAAAACACAAAAATTAGCCAGGCGTGGTGGCGCGTGCCTGAAGTCCCAGCTACTCAGGAGGCTGAGGCAAGAGAATTGCTTGTACTCAGGAGGTGGAGGCTGCACTGAGCCAAGATCGTGCCATTGCGCTCCAGCCTGGGTGACAGAGTGAGTCTCAAAAAATAAAATAAAATAATAAATAAATAAAAACATAAAAATAGGAAGGAAGAAAAAAGGAAGCTTTTCAGTTGCAGGAAAAAACCCTCACAGGGCACTAACCAAGTATACAAGTGTAATTATATTAGCACTAACCTTACACTGTATATGACATTATAAGATGTTAAAAATATCTCTAATAATTTTCAGCATACTGGTAAAAATAAGATGGTTTTCCTAAAAAGTCTAACTTTGCATTGTTCCAAACACTAGTTTTTGCTTCATTCCTCTCTCCTCAAAAAACTGTCACTTAAAAAAATGAAATTACTTGCTTCTTTTAAGTTAGCACTCATATATTTGCAATCTTGAAAAGCAATGGATAAAAAGTAAAGACCCAAAATTACTTGCTTGTCTTTCATGCAGCAGTTTATCTTGGTGCAAAACTTCAGGCTAGCATTCTTTCAGATTCTGAATTCTAGCCTCTCTGTTGACATGTTGTGACTCTGGCACAGTTCCTTAACCTTCTGACATTATCTGCTCATCTGTAAAATGGAGATGCCTCCCCCTACTTTTTTGTACTTGTCACTCAATACCATCTCCTCTAAGCCTTTCCCCACCTTCCTGCCACGTCAGGAATCTTCTGGAGCATCCTGCACTCAATTCTCTTACAGCCCTTAAGCATGACTGAAGGTAGGGTCTTACGAACCTTTGTATCCCAGTTCTTGGTTTCCCCTCAGATGCCCTGCCACATCTATGCCTTTTAGCTTGACTGGGGAGGTGGAAAGAACAGGAATTGAAGAAAAATCTCTTTTTTTTTTCTGAGATGGCGTTTCACTCGTCGCCCAGGCTGGAGTGTAATGGCACAATTTCGGCTCACTGCAACCTCCCTCTCCCATGTTCAAGCAATTCTCCTGCCTCAGTCTCCAGTAACTGGGATTAAGAGTGTGCACCACCACACTCGGTTAATTTTTGTATTTTTAGTAGAGATGGGATTTCACTATGATGGCCAGGCTGGTCTTGAACTCCTGACCTCAGGTGATCCACCCACCTTGGCCTCCCAAAGTGCTGGGATTACAGGTGTGAGTCCCTGAGCCTGGCCTTTTTTTTTTTTTTTTTTTTTTTTTTTTAAAGAGACAGGATAGTGCTCTGCCACCCGGGCTGAAGTGCTGTGGAACGAACTCCTGGGCTCAACAGATCCTCCAGCTGCAGCCTTCTGAGAAGCTAGGGCTACAGGCATGTACCACCATGCTCAGCTAATACTTTTTATTTTTCATTTTAGTAGAGATGGGGTCTCGCTATGCTGCCCAGGACAATCTTGAGCTCCTGGCCTCAAGTAATCCTCCTGCCTCAGCCTCCTGAGTTGCTGATATTACAGGTATGAGCCACTGAACCTGGCTCAAGAATCTGATATTTTTATAAGTCATTAGCAAAAAGCACGTGGGAGGGTAAAGAAGTACATGAGTGTACACGTGTTGTGTGGTGAGACAGAATGGTGTAAACTGCCTAATTTAGGGGGGCTTATTTTCTGACCAAACCTCAAAGTAACAGGCTATTCACATAGATAACTTGTATGGCCACGGCTGCTTGGGAATACTCAAATACCAGAAATGTGGGAGGGAGGAGCTGCAGACAGAACAATACCAGGCACAAAGCTGGGAGTGAGAGCACAGGCCATGTCTATGTAAGGTGGACAGCTGTGCGAAAAGCTGCTTGGACTCCCAGGACTCTCACAGGGAAGGAAGGCTCCCAGTGACTCAGTGGGCCTCCAGGTGCCAACACAATGATGGACATCACTTACATTTGTAGAGCTTAATATCAAATATTTTCATTCATTATTCAAAAACCCCTGGGTTTGGGAATACTAATACAGTTTAAAAGAATGAAGATCAGAGACTATGAGAATGTGCAACTTGCCCAAAGTCACAGATTAGACATGGTAGAGCCTGGACTTGTCTCTGAAGTTCTCTCTGTATCTGTCTAGGGGTCTGCCTATCTCCATCAATATAGGAATATGAGTCTTCACATAGACATGGTCCCAGGGACAACGGTAATGTTATCAGACAGGTTAGCATTGGAAAGAACCTCGTATCTCATCTAATACAGCCTTCTCCTCTATGAATGAAGAAATCAGCTCCAGAAAGTTAAAGAAACTTGCCAAAGATCTCACAGCAAGCAAGCAAGAGAGCTAGCTGATACTAAGACTCAGATATTTGACCACACTGGAGTTTCATTATTCTGGTTTAACTAAAGTTTTGATTGCTTTAAAATGTAAGGACTCTTAGAAGAGGTCACATCTAAAGCTATTACTGGTCATTTTTGGTCATTGTAAATGAAGAACTTGAGAAAAGGATGTAATGGGAGGCACAAGAAAGGCTATAGGATGCTGACAGTCTGTAAATCATGGAGCCTGGAGGCCTTCCATCTGCAGCAAGGGCTGGCCCTGATATCCTTTGTTTTATAAATTCTGTCCTTTCCCTTACAGTTTAATAGAAACACACTGAAGCCAAGTATCATGATGGGGCATGGAGAAGAATAGCACAGAGAAGAGAGTGGTGAATGTAGGAAACTGTAGAAGTGTTCCTTAAGATCCAAAAACATCAATCAAGCTTCACATCAGCATATTGTGACTTAGTGATGTCTAATGAACAAAGATATTTTTTCCCCATGAGTTATGAGAAGTGGCTTCTTTGGATGCAAAGGCAAAAGCCATTCTTCTGGGACAGTTCATACCTGAAATGTAGAAAGACTGACACTGTTATTCTCAATTATTTAAGGGGATAGACCAATGAAACCCCCAAATTATTCATAAATTGTATTTTAGTAATGATTTAATCTTCCTTAGAAATGTTTGTGACAAGCAGTTGGACAATTCTGAAGAGAAGAAAACGGTCCAGTTTTGCATTAGTATTTTTTGTTTGTTTGCTTTTTTTTTTTTTTTTTTTTTTTGAGACAGAGTTTCACTCTTGTTGCCCAGGCTGGAGGGCAATGGTGCGATCTCGGCTCACTGCAACCTCCGCTTCCTGGGTTCAAGCAATTCTCCTGCCTCAGCCTCCCGAGTAGCTGGCATTACAGGCGCCTGCCACCACGCCCAGCTAATTTTTGTTATTTTTATTAGAGATGGGGTTTCGCCATGTTGGCCAGGCTGGTCTCAAACTCCTGACCTCAGGTGATCCAAAGTGCTGGAATTACAGGTGTGAGCCACCACACTTGGCCAAGTTTTGCATTAGTTTTTAGGCTTACTCTGATATTTCTAGAACTGACTCCAGACTCTAAACGTGTGTGTGTGCACGCGCGCGCGCGTGTCTGTGTGATTGAGGGAGGGGAACAAAAGTTGAATAACTATTGGGTACTATGTTCAGTACCTGAGTGATGGGATCAATTGTACCCCAAACCTCAGCATCATGCTATATACCCAGGTAACAAACATGAACACGTATCCCCTAAATCTAGAATATAAGTTGAAGTTATAAAAAAAAAGATAGAGAGTATCATTTTATTGATTTATTTTTACCTTTTATTGTGATACTATACATTTTTGGAATTTTAGCTGGGGTCTGCAAAATCCCAAAAAATAGAGTAAAAGAGCCTGAATTTAAGTTGCCTGATTTTTCTAAGCAATTTTCTCACCTGTAAACAGATTAAGAACTACTTTAAAGTGTTGTTGGGATTAAAAGGGTGTATTTATCAGAATTAATGTGTATAAATATACACATTATATACACATTTATAATGTGTACAAATAAAGTGTTTGGTACATAAAAGGGGATTAACGTCTCTTTTAAGTAAGAGGACTAAATGGGCTAGGGGGTCACCAAGCCACAGGTGCCTGTGATTACAGTAGTGGATATGGGTCAAGTTCCATATTTTACTCAAATGCCTTGGGTGAGAACAGAATAAGCAGAACTGTTAGAATAAAGTGAAAGGTGGGGAAGAGGCAGGATGGTCTAACAGAGAGGTAGACAAGGTACTAAGAAACAGGAGACCTGTTCTACACTAAGTTTGTGTAGTACTTTGGGCAAATCTCTTACTCTTTCTAGACTGAAGTTCTCTTATTGACAAAATGAAGATAAACTGGCCAGGTGCAGTGGCTCACACTTGTAATCCCAGCACTCCTACCTCAGCCTCCAAATAACTGGAACTACAGATGCATGCCACCATGCCTGGCTAACTTAAAACTTTTTTTTTTTTTTTTTTTTTAAATAGGGTCCTTGTATGTTACCCAGTCTCATCTCAAACCCCTGGCCTCAAGTGATCCACCCATCTCAGCCTCCCAAAGTGCTGGGATTGCAGGAGTGAGCCACCATGTCCAGCCCCTCTCCTAAAATATCAAAAGAGAAGCCGGCTATGGGGCTCAACCCTGTAATCCCAGCACTTTGGGAAGCTGAGGCAGGTGGATCACCTGAGGTCAGGAGTTCGAGACCAGCCTGGCCAGCATGGTGAAACACAATCTCTACGAAAAATACAAAAATCAGCCAGGTGTGGTGGCGCATGCCTGTAATCTGAGCTACTCGGGGGGCTGAGGCAGGAGAATCGCTTGAAGCCAGGAGGCAGAGGTTGCAGTGAGCTGAGATCGCGCCATTGCACTCCAGCCTGGGCAACAGAGCAAGACTCCGTCTCAAAAAAAAAAGAGGACAGGAATCTACTTATACAGGCTAATAAAAGCAAGGGCTTGCTCAAGGCCCATTCTGACTCTGGTTAGGAATATGAACAGGAGGAGCAGAACAGGCTGAATTGACAGACATGGAAGGGCCGAATACAAGCCCCACCAAAAAAGAGGACACGGCTGCTCCAGTCTTGTGGCTTTGGAAATCTATGTTCTGTCTGAGTTGGAGTGTAAGCCCTGAAGTCTGATGATGAGAGATGATGTTTTAAAACTCTAGTCACTCTAAAAAAGAAATAAAATAAAATGAAATCTAGTCACTCTAAAGAGTTCTTAGCATTGATAAACCATTTGTGACATCTCCAAGTTGGAAGCAAAAGTCAAACATCATGCCCCATTCCAAGTTCATTTTAGAGAATTAAATCTGCAGAAAGATAAGCTTTCCAGAGTAAAAACACATATTATGATCAACCTTGGACTTCTCAGTATCACGAGACGGCAGTTGGAAATGAGGAAGAGGCCAGGCCAAAAGTTATGAGAAGAATGCCCGTCTTGACTATAAACCTTTGAGAAAACACAGCTTCTCTTGCTTAACTTCTCAAGAGATGATGAAGTGCCATAAACCAAGAGGCACTTTTTTAAAAAAGTTTTTAATTCTAAGAAGCAGCACTGATGGGGCAACGAATGTCTTCTTGCTTAGTCTGTGGAACACCAAGATCAGTACTGCAGAGTTGTTATAAAAATCGTTTCCTCAAATCCTTGTGCATTGTTGGTGGGAATGTAAAATGATGCAGCCTCTATGGAAAACAGTGGTCCTCAAAAAGTTAAAAATAGAATTAGCATATGATCCAGCAATTCCATTTCTGGGTATATACCCAAGAGAATTGAAAGCAGGATCTGGAAGAGATATTTGAGCACTCAATGTTCACAACGGCATCTCTTACAAAAGACAAAAGATGGAAGCAACCCAAGTGTCCATTAACAGATGAAAGGAGAAAGAAGCCTCTCCCCTCTCCCCTCTCCGGTCTCCCTCTCCTTCTTTTTTCGGTCTCCCTCTCCTTCTTTTTTCGGTCTCCCTCTGTTGCCGAAGCTGGACTGTACTGCGGTGATCTCGGCTCGCTGCAACCTCCCTGCCTCGGGCTCCTGTGATTCTCTTGCCTCAGCCCGCCGAGTGCCTGGGATTGCAGGTGCGCACCGCCACGCCTGACTGGTTTTTGTGTTTTTGGTGGAGACGGGGTTTCGCCCTGTTGACCGGGTTGGTCTCCAGCTCCTGGCCTCGAGTGATCTGCCCGCCTGGGCCTCCCGAGGTGCTGGGATTGCAGACGGAGTCTCGCTCACTCAGTGCTCAATGTTGTTCAGGCTGGAGTGCAGTGGCGTGATCTCGGCTCGCTACAACCTCCACCTCCCAACCGCCTGCCTTGGCCTCCTGAAGTGCTAAGATTACAGCCTCTGCCCAGCTGCCATCCCGTATAGGAAGTGAGGAGCGTCTCTGCCCGGCCGCCCATCGTCTGGGATGTGAGGAGCGCCTCTGCCCGGCCGCCCCGTCTGGGAAGTGAGGAGCGCCTCTACCTGGCCACCCCGTCTGGAAAGTGAGGAGCGCCTCTGCCCGGCCGCCCCGTCTGGGAAGTGAGGAGTGCCTCTGCCTGGCCGCCCCGTCTGGGAGATGAGGAGCGCCTCTGCCCGGCCGCCCAACGTCTGGGAAGTGAGGAGCGCCTCTGCCCGGCCGCCACCCCGTCTGGGAGGAAGTGAGGAGCACCTCTGCCCGGCGGCCCCATCTGGGAAGTGGGGAGCGCCTCTGCCCAGCCGCCCCCTCTGGGAGATGAGGAGCACCTCTGCCCGGCCACCCCGTCTGGGAGGTGAGGAGCGCCTCTGCCCGGCCGCCACCCCGTCTGGGAGGAAGTGAGGAGCGCCTCTGCCCGGCCGCCCCGTCTGGGAGGTGAGGAGCGCCTCTGCCCGGCCACCCCGTCTGGGAGGGGAGGAGTGCCTCTGCCCGGCCGCCACCCTGTCTGGGAGAAAGTAAGGAGCGCCTCTGCCCGGCCGCCCCGTGTGGGAAGTGAGGAGTGCCTCTGCCCGGCCGCCCCGTCTGGGAAGTGAGGAGCGCCTCTGCCCGGCCGCCGCCCCATCTGGGAAGCGAGGCGCGCCTCTGCCCGGCTGCCACTTCTTCTGGGAGGAAGTGAGGAGCGCCTCTGCCCGGCCGCCCCCTCTGGGAAGTGAGGAGCGCCTCTGCCCGGCCACCCCGTCTGGGAAGCGAGGAGCGCCTCTGCCCGGCCGCCCATCGTCTGGGATGTGAGGAGCGCCTCTGCCCGGCCACCCCGTCTGGGAGGTGAGGAGGACCTCTGCCCGGCCGCCCCGTCTGGGATGTGAGGAGCGCCTCTGCCCGGCCGCCCCGTCTGGGAAGTGAGGAGCGCCTCTGCCCGGCCGCCCCGTCTGGGAGGGGAGGAGCGCCTCTGCCCGGCCGCCCCGTCTGGGAGGGGAGGAGCGCCTCTGCCCGGCCGCCCCGTCTGGGAGGGGAGGAGCGCCTCTGCCCGGCCGCCCCGTCTGGGAGGGGAGAAGCGCCTCTGCCCGGCCGCCCCGTCTGGGAGGGGAGGAGCGCCTCTGCCCGGCCGCCCCGTCTGGGAGGGGAGGAGCGCCTCTGCCCGGCCGCCGCCCCGTCTGGGAGGGGAGGAGCGCCTCTGCCCGGCCGCCGCCCCGTCTGGGAAGCGAGGAGCGCCTCTGCCTGGCTGCCACCCCGTCTGGGAGGAAGTGAGGAGCGCCTCTGCCCAGCCGCCCCATCTGGGAAGTGAGGAGCGCCTCTGCCCGGCCACCCTGTCTGGGAGGTGAGGAGCGCCTCTGCCCGGCCGCCCTGTCTGGGAGGAGTACCCAACAGCTCCGAAGAGACAGCGACCATCGGTAGTGGGCCATGAGGACGATGGCGGTTTTGTTGAAAAGAAGGGGGGGAAGTGTGGGAAAAAGAAAGGAGAGATCAGATTGTTGCTGTGTCTGTGTAGAAAGAGGTGGGCATAGGAGACTCCATTTTGTTCTGACTAGGAGAAATTCTTCTGCCTTGGGATGCTGTTGATCTATGGCCTTTCCCTCAGCCCGGTGCTCTCTGAAACATGTGCTGTGTCAACTCAGGGTTAAATGGATTAAGGGCGGTGCAAGATGTGCTTTGTTAAACAGATGCTTGAAGGCAGCATGCTCTTTAAGAGTCATCACCACTCCCTAATCTCAAGTACCCAGGGACACAAACACTGCAGAAGGTCGCAGGGTCCTCTGCCTAGGAAAACCAGAGACCTTTGTTCATGTGTTTATCTCCTGACCTTTTCTCCACTATTATCCTATGACCCTGCCATATCCCCCTCTCCGAGAAACACCCAAGAATGATCAATAAATACTTAATTAAAAAAAAAGAAAAGAAAAGAAAACTAGTAAAGAGGAAAAGGTCCAATATTTGGAAAAACAGCAGGTTTAGAGGAAGTACATAGAATCTAAGAACAAATGATGTTTATTTTGTTAGACTCGCATGTAATTATTTTGTACTTCCCTGATTTTGCTTTATCTTTGTTAATGCTATAATTAAAAACACATTTGAGTAAAAAAAAAAAAAGAAAAAAAGCTTTAGCAGGGGTGGCAAACCACAGCCCACAGGCCAAGCTAGCCTGCCACCTTTTATAAAGTTTAAAAAAAAAAAAAAAAAAAAAGAAAGGAGAAAGAAAATGTGGTATATACATACAATGGAATATTACTTAGCCTGAGAAAGGAAGAAAATTCTGACATATGCTACAACATGAATGAACCTTAAGGATATGATGCTAAATGAAATAAGCCAGTCACAAAAGGACAAATACTGTATGATTCCACTTATATTCGGTTCCTAGAGTAGTCAAATTCATAGAGACAGAAAATAGAGTGGTGGTTGCCAGGGGCTGGGGGAAGGGGAAATAGAGAGTTGTTGTTTAATGGGTACAGAGTTTCAGTTTTGCAAGATGAAAAAAGGTGGGTGGATGGATGGTAGTGACGGCTGCAAAACAATGAGAATATACTTAATGCCACTGAACTGTACACTTAGAAATGGTTAAAATGGTAAATCTCATTATGTACATTTTACTACAATTTAAAAGAATAATTTAAAAATATTGTCCCCAATTTTCAGAGAAATTTCCTCAATCTTTTTAATATATATCTATGTGTGTGTACACACACACACACACACACACACACACACACTTTTTAAGAGACAGGGTCTCACTCTGTCACACCCAGGCTGGAGTGCAGTGGTGTGATCATAGCTCATTGCAGCCTCAAACTCCTGGGCTCAAGGGATCCTCCTGCCTCAGCCTCCCAAGTAGCTAGGACTACAGGCATGCAGCACCATGCCTGGCTAATTAAAAAAAAAATTTTTTTTTTTAGATACAGGGTCTCACCATGTTGCCCAGGCTGGTCTCGAACTCCGGGGCTCAAGTGATCCTTTCGCCTTGGCCCTGCAAAGTGCTGAGAATATAGGCATCAGCCTGGCCCAGCCTCGTTTCTACTATATTTTAAAACGCTGGTACTACTTATAGCTTATCTGTTTCCTAATGCATACAGAAGGCAAATAAATGGACAAACAGCATTTGAGCATCAATGAAATATTCTGAGACTCACTAGCCATGCATCATTTGGCAGCTTTGTAAGCATACAAATGTTCATGGCTATGATTTTCATATTCCAGACCTTCTAAGAAAATTTGTTTTATAGTGCTTTGAAAAATAAAAATATTCCTTAAAACAAACCAGCGAACCAACGTACAATTATCCAGTGCCCTTTACCCATAGTTTGACAATCACTGTATCCAGGAAATCTATTTTAATGGTTCTCAGTTGTGCAAAAGTTAAAGGTCATAAGAGCAAGTTTAATTTCAACAAGAGAAAAATATCATTTTATGATAACTAGGACTGCCCCACTGGGAATAGGGATGTAGAACCAAAGTTGAAACAGCATTTCCCATCTTTATAGTAATTTAAAATTCACACAGAAATTTCAAATACATGATTTCATCTAACCTTGAGACCACCCCATAAGGTAGGTTTTAGTATTGCCAATTTTAAGGATAAGAACACACAATTTAAGTGATTTGACCACAATCACCTACACTAATGGCTAGAACTCAGGTCTAACAGTTTCAAATCTATTTTTATATTTCCCAAAGCCTTAAATTTAGCTCTCTGGTCAAAGGCTTTATTGATCTGAGAACTGTCCCAAAGATAAAAGAAATCTCCACTGTTTGGGGAGTGTGGGCAATGAGAAGAATGTGTGGCTGAGCACAGTCAGAACAACACTAAGGCCTCACTTCCTCACCCACACAATGAGGGCGTTACTTGACATTATCTATCACCTACCACTCCCCAGTATCTATAAGATCAAAGGTACTTGTATGTGAAATCATTTTAAAAGTATAAAACAAAAATGTTAAAAGTCATTGAAACACATGGTCTTCAGGAGACTGAGAGTCCATGGGTCTTTTTTTTTTTTTTTTTTTGAGACAGAGTCTTGCTCTGTCACCCAGGCTGGAGTGCAGTGGCGCAATCTCAGCTCACTGCAATCTCTGCCTCCCGGGTTCAAGCAATTCTTCTGCCTCAGCCTCCTGAGTGGCTGGGACTACAGGTGCCCACCACCATGCCCAGCGAATTTTTGTATTTTTAGTAGAGACAGGGTCCCACCATGTTGGCCAGGTTGGCCTCGAACTCCTGACCTCAGGTGATCCACCTGCCTCGGCCTCCCAGAGTGCTGGGATTACAGGCATGAGCCACCACGCCCGGCCAATTCTTTTTTTTTTTTTGGAGATAGAGTCTTGCTCTGTCGCCCAGGCTAGAGTGGAGGATTGTGATCTCAGCTCACCGGAAACTCCGCCTCCCAGGTTCAAGCAATTCTCCTGTCTCAGTCTCCCGAGGACCTGGAACTACAGGCGCATGCCACCATGCCTGGCTAATTTTTGTATTTTTATTAGAGACGGGGGTTTCATCATATTGGTCAGGCTGGTTTCGAACTCCTGACCTCAGGTGATCCACCCGCCTCAACCTCCCAAAGTGCTAGGATTACAAGTGTCAGCTACCACACCCGGCCTTTCCTGATTCTTATCATCAGTATGGCTGAGAGTAGATGAGCATGTATGCAAAACAAAGAAAGAAAACCAGGCAAAAAACCTGACTGGTGTCCAAAGTGGGCTGGAGGTGTCATAGACTACTTGCTTTTTGTGGGGTAAAACCAAATTTGCAGTTTGCCCAGGTTCTAGAGATACTGAACCCTGAGCCCTTTCCTCACTCAATATTTAAAAATGTTAAAAAAGGATGCAGTGGCCTTGATATAGAAGCTGTGTAACTGAATGTGCTAGAGGCTGAATGTTAAAATAAGCAGAATAGTCAAAGCTACCGTGGTAATATAACATACTTAGCACAATTCTGCAGGACACCATGAAAGGACGGGGTTAAACGACCTGCTGAGCCTAGCTACTATTCTCATCAGCCCAGGGCCTGGCAGCTGCCTGACACTGTGGGCTGTGCCTTCCTTTATTCACTCTCAAAGAGTGGGTGTGGGGGGAGTGGCTGGGAGTTGTCAGAGGTGCAGATGGAAGGCTATGGAGCCAGTCATCTGGTGCCTGGGAGCTGGGACAGAAATGGAGGGTAATGGGGCCACCTAAAGGCTTCCAGCCTCTGGTTTTATTTCATTCGTCGGATCTGTAAATACTCACTGAGTAAACACAGACAGTGTCATTGGCACAGCTGATACAGGTGATGAATAAGACAGATGAGGCCCCTCCCTCAGAGTGATAGGATGAGGAAAGACAGACTATGTCCTGATAAGGGCTGTGAAGAAAAAGTGCCAGGAGATGTGACTGGGAGTGCCCGTGGGACCACACTGGGCCTTTCTGAGCAGACGGCATTTAAGCTGAGACCCACAGGTTGAATGACACAAGGGAACAAAGCTGAAGGGAAGGCTTTCCAAGCTGAGCACCAGCAAGTGAAAAGTCCCTGGGGTGGGAACAAGCTTAGCTTGTTGGAGGAAAGACAAGATGGAGGGGAAGAGCGCTCTCAGCTGAGATTAGAGGGGTAGGCAAGGGCCACACCACTTAGGGCCTTGCAGGTCGCAGTAAGCAGTCTGGATTTTATGTCCCCTCAGTGACATGAGAATTCACCAAAGCACAGAAGAGTTAACTGTCTAACTTATGTTTTCAACAGATGAGTCTGGTCTGACAGATCAGAAAGTAAACAACACACTCCTGGAGTTCTCTATTAAAATGTCTCATTTTAGTTGATCTTTCCACTGAAACCCAAGAGAGGTCTTGGCTTAATTGGTATTAAAGTGTATACCAGTAACATTTCAGCAGGAATCCACCGGGATGAAAGCAGCATGGAGGACCAGGAGACAGGAAAGATGACAAGAAGGCAGGCAGGATGGCAGCCAGCTGGCTCTGGTGGCCCCAGACGCATTTCCACAAGCTGAATCCGATTTCCTGAGCCACCTGGGGCATGTGCCTGGCTCTTCAACCCTGATCCAGAGGACTCCTGTGACAGCTGCACAGGACAGTTACTTGCCTGAGGGCCCTCATCCTCTGCCCTGTGCAAAGAGGCCTTCCTCCTGGCTTCTGCAGCCCACCTAAGCAACAGCAAAGCAAGAACCTGAAGGGGTGTCAAAAGGAGAATGCCTCCATCACCTCTTTCCCTTGTCTGATCCCGTGATTACCAAAACAGGGAGGAAAAGACAGTGAGCCCCAGCTGGAGTTTACAGCCCACACTTTTCTAACCTTCTATTCAAAATGAACTTGTTCAAGTACTGCCAGGCATACCTGAAGAGTGCAAAGGAAAAAAGTGCCTCTATTTCATTCCTTTCTTCCCTTTTAACTACCCTGTATTGAATCATTCCTTAGTGGTTTTCGATATTTTTAAGCTACATCCAGGTCCAGTAAGCTATAAAGTTATACAGTACTACCTGATCAAGGCAAGTGTTTGCTTCTCCTTAGAGGGGTAAACAAATTTGTCTAAAAATAAAAAATAAAAACTGCCTTGGTACCCTAGCTGCAGTCTGTCTTAGTGATGGTGGGCAGACTTGGTAAAGGATATGAACATCGCAGTCACTTCCAATCTTGAAGCAAGCAATCAAATACCTTTAACATTTTGGGAGAGAAAAAAAACCAAGCCAGTCCTATCAGTTCAAGGTCAAGAGTTGGTAGGGGCAACAATGGGAAAAAAGGAAAAATGATCAGAAGCAAAACAACTGTCAACTGCTTCTAAGGAGCTGGAACAATTTGCTTTTGTGAAGAGACTGATAGATAAGAGAAAGGGCAGCTTCTCTTCCCCACACCACTCCTCCCTCCAAAAAGAGTACAGAAGGCCGGAAGGAAAAGCTTTGGCAACTTGAACTCCAACTGGGAAGCATCCAATCACTATTCCAAAAGCTCTTTCAGAACACATTAACCACTTTCTACTTTTTAGACTGCTACTTAAAATTGAGATATGGTGGACTACAAGAGATACTCAAACTCCTGCAGTCCAACGCACTTCACTGATGAAGAACCAAGCCCAGAAGGTTTTCAGGTAGAGGCAGAGCTTGGAAGGAAACCCAGGTCTCCTGACTCACATTCCCTATTAATTATTATCCCATTCCCTAATTATCATTATGTGTTTTTATATTATAAAATAAAAAGACATTATAGAAAAGTAAGAACTGAATAGAAGTCACCCACAATCCCATTATCACACTATCACCACTATTCAGTTTGTTCACTTTATCATGTGCTTACAGGCTCCCCACCATTGTTACAATCATATTGGACTAATGTTCTTTCCAATACAGAGGCCCCTCACGTCACCATTAACACAATCAAGGATGAAAAACTGAACACTGATATAATATGGAAATCAATTTGGTATAACCTGAACTGATTTTATCTTTGCTAAGGGCTGGTACCCTCCAAGACAAGTTTACTCCTCTCATTGAGACACAGTAAAAATATACAACAGCAGCCTATTATTAGGGCTTAGAATTCAGATCCTTTTCACGGGGTGTTTAAGGCAGAACTTTCTACAAGGGCTGGGACATGCAAATCAAGCTGCTTAACCTCAGAACAGTTCTATTCACCTACCTGGTGCATCAGGTACTTGAAGAGGAATGAAAGGATCAGACACGCTTAGAAGCGGGAGGCCAGAGTCCACAGTCTGCCCACCCTTCCTTTTTTCAGCTGGAATTAGATTGGAGGGGAAGGAGGAGTCAGGAGAGAAAAAAAGAGAAAAGCAATAACACCAAGTAAATCTAGGTAAGTTTACCCTCTATTAATGCAACAGTTCAAACTACAGAGTAAGTCTAAGCCTAGAATAAAAGTGGCTGTAGCTCAGTGAACAGCAAAGTATCTATGAGATATTCAATCTGGCCCTTTTTTTTTTTTTTTTGAGACGAAGTCTCACTCGTGTCCACCAGGCTGGAGTGCAATGGCACAATCTTGGCTCACTGCAACCTCCGCCTCCCCAGTTCAAGCGATTCTCCTGCCTCAGCCTCCTGAGTCGCCAGGCGCCTGCCACCACACATGGCGAATTTTTGTATTTTTAGTAGAGACAGGGTTTCACCATGTTGGCCAGGCTGGTCTTGAACTCCTGATCTCAGGTGATCCACCCACCTCAGCCTCCCAAAGTGCTGGGACTACAGGCGTGAGCCACCGCACCCAGCTCAACCTGGTCCTTATAACATATTATGAGATGCAATTAACAATAAAACCAGGGTATTCATATGTCTGAAATTCCACTCCTTTCTTGGATACACTGCAGTCTACAGTATCTCTTTCAGAATGTCTAGAGGAGGTATTGTCCATATCACACATTTTAGCACATAAACAAATATAACACTATCTGTTTTGTAATCTAGCATGTGCATAGGTACTTCCTATGTATCTATCAACCTCTTGAAGTCCTTTAAGGACTAAGTCCTACTGTATCACGATAATGTCTAATATAGTGATAGGCAGACACACAGAAAGAGGCAGAAATAGACTTCTTGCCTATTGCAAGGTTAGACAAGCCCTAATCTCTTACTATACTTAACATACTATTGGCATTCATTCTATATTTGGCAAAATATAGATTTACAGAACTCTATACACCTTATGGAATAACAGAGCTTGACGTGGTCTCAGAATCTTCTGGCACAATTTTCTTATTTCCCCATAAAAGAAAATGAAGCCTAAACGTTAAAGACTAGCCAGAGGTAGGATCAGAAGCCAGGTTTCTTGGTTTCCACTTTATCATTCTTTTTATTTTTTTTCTCTAAGAGACTGAGGTCTTGCTATGTTAACCAGGCTGGACTTAAGCTCCTGGGCTCAAGCAATCCTCCCACCTCAGCCTCCCTAGTAGCTGGGATTACAGGCATGCACTACCACATGCAGCTTTACATTATCATTCTTTTTTTTTTTTTGAGACGGAGTCTTGCTCTGTCACCCAGGCTGGAGTGCAGTGGTGCAATTTCGGCTCACTGCAAGCTCTGCCTCCCAGATTCAAGCAATTCTCTGCCTCAGCCTCCCGAGTAGCTGGGATTACAGACACCTGCCACCACACCTGGCTAATTTTTGTATCTTTAGTAGAGACGAGGTTTTACCATATTGGCCAGGCTGGTCTTGAACTCCTGACCTTGTGATCCAACTGCCTTGGCCTCCCGAAGTGCTGGGATTACAGGCGTGAACCACCGTGCCCGGCCATACATAATCATTCTTTACTTTGCATTTCAGTATTCAGTTTGTTCGTTAATTAAAATCTCATTTTGTTTGTCAGCTGTCTTTCTAGAAGAAAAAAGCCTCATTTTGTTTCTATAAAGTGGGTTTTTAAAAAACGTTTTATTCTGAAGTAATACAGAATCACAAGAAGTTCCTGCACATAGAGTCCTGTGAACCCTTCAACCAGCTTCCCCCAGTGGTGATGTCTTATATAAACTGTAGCCTGAGATCACCGACTCCGGCACAGTACCGCGGCCCTAGGCTCCTCGGTGCTCACCAGTTGTTACATGGCCCTATTTGTGCATGTGTCTACTGTTCTTTTCTTCTCCCCTCAGTGCCAATGTCACCCATACCTCTGGCTCTGGGACCCCACCTGCACCCTCTGCTCTGTTCTCCCTCCACCCCACCCCACCCCACCCCACCACACTCATATCTCTCTGCCTCTTTTCATCTCACTCCCTGGACATCCCTGTCTTTCTCAATGACCCCTGAATCCCTCCTTCTCAGCCTGAGTGGTGCTGGGTTGAATTTGGAAATCGTTGGGCTCAGCATCCCCTCTACTAATCCCCTTGGCCTGGGCCATCAAATGTGGGACATTTCTTTTCACCTCTCTTGGCCTCAGTGTTCTGTCTGTAAAATGGGCTTGTGGAGGAGTCAAAGTGCTGGGCATGTGTGGGCATCACTGGCAGCATCTCTGTGGGCAACTGGCTCTGATTTCCTTCTTTCCCTGTCTTGGACTTTACCTGTTTCTGAATCTTGGTCTCTCTCCAGTTCTGCCTCTGGCATGAGGAGGATGCTCTGGGTTCTACTGGGCAGCTGTGATGAGATGGGAGAGTTTCCACCCCACCCACCTCTATTCCACGTTTCTCATAGTCAGTGGCTGACCGGGCCTCTTTCTCCCTACCTCCCCTACCCCCGAGAGCCCAGTGCCCCAGTCCCTTGCCCTCACCTACTCAGTACCCAGCATCTCTTGAATAGACTCTGACACTGTCACAGCAGCCACCTCTGCCACCCTTAATGCTACCTCCTCAGGGCCAGCAAGATGTAGTCTGAGGTGCATGATAAAGTGGAAGGCAAAGGTGGGACTGCTGGATGGACCGGCGACCTTTCCAGTCCCCGGAATCTGGCCGCCTCCTTTGCATCCTGGCTTCAAAGACATATGGCGCCTGCTTTCACTCCAGAGGCCCTTGAAATGTGGGAACCCAGTGCCCCAGGCCCAGATATGGAGGAGGCGGCATGTGTGATGCCTACCATTCCTCAGCTGTGCAGGAACTTCCCAGCCCCAGCTCAACTAGATGGGTAACAGGCAAGGGCAACAGGGACAGACTGGGGTGTTAATGCCCAGATGTGGCAGAAGGGAATGGGGAGGTGCAGTGACATCCCCTCAGTGGGTAGCCTCCTCCATCACCTCCACAGCCATGTCCTACCCAGTGGCCGGTCAGCCCCAGTGTGCCAGCAGCTGCTATCAGACCCAGCTCAGTGGTTGGCACACTGAACACTCAGGACTGTGAGTATCTGCCCTCTTCATCTCCAGGCCTGCCCTGGGAAGTGGGGATGGGAGGGAAGGTCCCCTCCAACCCCACTGACACACTACTAACCCCACTTTTCTTCTTTGGACTCTGAATTCCCACTCTCTAACCCTCAGCCCTTCTTTCGACTTCCAACACTCCTTGGGATCCTAATCTCACACCTTCCAACACTCAACTTCTTGGACCTTCAACCTTCTTCTAGGACCCCCAACTCCTCATTTAGACCATATTTCTCAGCCTTTAAAGCACTCCCTCCTGGGGCCCCTAGTTCCCTCTGGGACCTTCACTTCCTCCAACCTGTGTGTATAGTTCTTTGTAACTTGATTCTCTGGATAGATTAGAATGAGCACCACTGCAATCATGATACAGAACTGTTCCATGAAACCAAAGACCTCCTCATTCTACTCCTTTGTAGTCACACCCACCACTTATTCCTGTTACTATTCTTTGGAAACCACTATTCTGTTCTCAGTCTCTATAATTTTGTTATTAAAGTATGTTTTAAACTAAGTTTCTTTAAAGGTAGAAGGAGGAAAAGAAGGATAAAATAACTGCTTTTAAGTCCCTGAAATATTTTAAAATGACACAATGAAACATATTTAAAAGAAAAAAAGCAAACTGCAAAACTGAATACATGGTGTAAGTCATATGTGAAAAAAATTTATGTGCAGAAATAAAATTTTAGATACAAATACTGTAAAATGTCAGCAAATGCTCTTCTCTCAAGGTGGGGTTATAAGATTTTATTTTCTTTGGGCCTTATTCATTTCTCCACATTTTTATAAATGAACATGTGTAAATTATACACAGGAAAACATATGAAAATAAAGAGGCACCATGTGAAGTTTTAAATGTTTGCCTGTTTTTCCTCCAATGTATAGACACAGTCTGTCATTTTTGCAGCTTTTACCATACAAATGTTTAATATAGCCCTGTGCCATCCTCCCGAACCCATTATGACATTTCCTGCTTAGTTTCTCCTTTGATCAGTCAGAAGGTTTAAAATCTGTAAACAGTCTGAGTTCAGTTAGAAAATTTATAGAAAATGATGTCATCCTGCCCTTTGTACAAACGAGAGCAAATGAGTTCCTGGGATCTAGACATAATTTTCTTTCATTTGTAAAGAATGAAGGTGTCACAGAAAAGAAACATTTACACTGCAAACAAGAGAGAGGGGAAAATATCAAATGTTGATAGAAAAAGACCAGATAAACTGAGGAAACTATGAAGACACTTTTTAATGTTTGTAAAAGCTTAGTGTTGCTGGTTTATAAGATTCCTGAGATGTGGTTATAACTACAGTTTTTGAGCTGGGCTACAGGTACAAATCTCTATTCTGTCATTCTCCAGTTGTGCCCTTGGGCAGGTGGTCTTTGTGAGGATCACCTGAGATAATGAGCAAGAAAAGCGCTTACCCAGTGGGTTTAACATGCCTCATGTGCTTGATATATGTTCAGTGTTATTACTGTCATAACTTTACTCAAATATGTGTTTGTGGCTGTGCCTTTAAGTCCCTTAAAAAAATGTATATATATACACACACACACACACACACACACACACACACACACGCGACCATTTGCAGCCTTCAGAGTAAATATAAAGTCGTGGAAAGGCAGAAACAAAAACAAAATAAACCTCATTAAAAAACAGCTAACAAACAATGAAACATAACCATGTGTAATAGATGAAAACTAGGCATTAAAACTGGGGTTGGTAGGGTGAGTAGATGGAAAATGATCAGGGACCTCGATTGTTAACGCTGCTGAATCCAAGGTCCTAAGCTTTGGCACAAAGCAACCCTTCTTATTCATTCAACACGTCTGTATGGAGCCAAACATTGTGCCAAATTCTGGGATTCGGCAGCAAAGACTCTCAGGGCTTAATCTGTGACCCTCTTTCTAGACAAACTATATCCTACCCAGGTCCATGGCTAATCAGCATTATGATGTTCTATTTCAAGGACAACAGTCAATGCTTTACACATTTGGTATGTTTAGTCAACTATGTGGCACATCAAACTTCAAGCAGCATGAACTGGTTTTGGAACATTTTCAAATTTCACCAAAATATCAATATACTTATAAAATTTACACAAACAAAGCTAAAAGTGAAACAAAAATTTTTAACTACTTAATGATGAAAAGCATAACTCCAAAATAATAATGAGAATATCATATGAAGATTTATGAGCTATGGTTAAGCTCCACACAACTCCATTTTTTTTTTTTTACTAGGGAAATACACACTCATTAGAAAGCATTCTCAATAAACAGTGTAATCTTCAAAGGTTGAAGCGAGGCAACTGGAGAAAGAGAAAAGAGGACATTGGAATATTTTCACATGACAAAGCCTCCCTGAAGATTATAATTAGCCTCCCTCCCCACTTTTGTGCTCGGTGAAAATGACTGTCAGATTGTGAAGAAAAACTCACGGCCCAAGTACTTCATTTTTTAAAAAAGAATTTTAAAATATGTTACTATGTGTTCCTCGTAATATCACCAAATATAAGAAAAACAAGAAAATGGCCAGGCGAGGTGGCTCGCGCCTGTAATCTCAGCATTTGGGGGGCCGAGGTGGGTGGATCACCTGAGGTCAGGAGTTTGAGACCAGCCTGGCCAATATGGTGAAACCCCGTCTCTACTAAAAATACAAAACATTAGCTGGGCATGGTGGCATGCACCTGTTGTCCCAGCTGCTTGGGAGGCTGAGACAGGAGAATTGCTTGAACCCAGGAGGCAGAGGTTGCAGTGAACAGAGATCCCACCACTGCACTCCAGCCTAGGCAACAGAGCGAGACACCATCTCAAACAAACAAACAAACAGGAGAATGTAATAAAGACAAAACCAAAAGTTAAAGAATAAAAAAGAAAACAGAAGATTTTATAAATCTAAATGTTGTCTCTGAAAATATAATAAAACATCCAACCTCTAGCTAGAGTCACCAAGAAAAAGAGGAACACAGATACATACAATTAAAATTAATGTACACAGATATTAAAAGATATATATATATTGTTGTACTTTAATGAAAAATTTTAAAACTGCAGATGATTTTCTAGGAAAAGGTAATATGTGACATATGAAGAATGCTTACAAAATGAATCTAAAAGGCAAAGGACACAAACAATACAATCTCAAAGAAATAAAAATGGGTCAGTAAATAAGGTTCTCTGGCTGGGTGCGGTGGCTCACGTCTGTAATCCCAGCACTTTGGGAGGCTGAGGTGGGTGGATCACCTGAGGTCGGGAGTTCGAGACCAGCCTGACCAACATGGAGAAACCCTGTCTCTACTGAAAGTACAAAATTAGCCTGGTGTGGTGGCGCATGCCTGTAATCCCAGCTACTTGGGAGGCTGAGGCAGGAGAATCGCTTGAACCCAGGAGGCAGAGGTTGCGGTGAGCCAAGATTGTGCCATTGCACTCCAGCCTGGGCAACAAGAGCAGAACTGTCTCAAAAAAAAAATAATAATAAATAAATAAATAAATAAATAAATAAATAAATAAATAAAATAAAATAAAATAAAAATAAGGTTCTCTGTCTACAGTCTTTGGCCTGGGCTGTGCTGGCTGGGTGGAGAAATGGCAGGGAAAATGACTCTCATTCACTATTAATCGAAACAAAATTTATATAGCTTTCTTGGAGTACAACTTGAAAATATGTATTAAAAACCTTAAAATATACATACTTTTGATTTAGCACATAGTCTCTTAGAAGTTATCTTAGAGAAACTGTAAAGGATATAAACACAAATTTAGCTTCAAGAATATTTATATGGTGAAAAATTGGTAACAATGTAAATATTCATAAAGGGGGATATTAAATAAATGTTACCATTCTTCCATGAACAATCATATTGTAGATTAATATTTATTGACATGGAAACTGCTAATTTCCAGAGCACATTTAAAAATGAATAACAAACTGGGCCACAGACAGCCCTTCAGTATAGTTTACAGCAAAGACTGCACAGGCCATATTGGTCATAGTGCAATGAAAACATAACCTGAGTAGCTTTTGGTTAAAGAAAAAATTGAAACTTCTATTTAAAAACATCCAGATAATAAGAATAAGAGAGTATTACATATCAAATATTATGAAATGACAACGTGCCATTCAGAAATAAATGTATGAGGTTAGAAAAACTACTAACATTCCTAAAGAAAGCAGGCAGAAAGAATATATGATAAGGTTAAAGGTAGATACTAATCAGTATAATTAAAAAGATCACTTTTAGAAGCATGCCAAATTCTATATCTTATAAAGAATACTTTCAAAAGCTCACATTCATTGATGAAGTACTTATAATAGTAAATACTGAAATAAAGTTAATGTTAAAAAAGATGCAATTGGTTAAATACACTAGGATATATCATACATCTGGTGTATCCTAGAAGTTTTGTTTTTGTTTTTTTTTTTTTGACACAGGATCTTACTCTGTTGCCCAGGCTAGAAAGTAGTGTTGTGACCTCAGCTCACTGCAACCTCTGCCTCCTGAGTAGCTGGGACTACAGGTGTGCACCACCACACCTGGTTAATTTTTGTATTTTTTGGTAGAGACGAGGTTTCACCATGTTGGCCAGGCTGGTCTCAAACTCTTGACCTCAAGCAATCCGCCCACCTCGGCCTCTCAAAGTGCTGGGATTACAGGCATGAGCCACCGCGCCTGTAATAATTTTTAAAAATTATACTTTAACAAAATTAGCTGGGCATGGTGGCACATGCCTGTGATCCCAGCTATTCGGGAGGCTGAGGCAGGAGAATCATTTGAACCTGGGAGGTGGAAGTTGCGGTAAGCCAAGATTGCACCATTGCCCCCGGCAACAAGAGCGAAACTCCGTCTTAAAAAAAAAAAAATTATATTTTAGGAGCTTCTTTAATGATGTAGGAGAAATGTGCCAGGTTCATTAAGTGAAAAAATTAGGCTTCAAAATATGACTATAAAGATGCATATCAGGTTGGGCGTGGTAGCTCATGCCTGTAATCCCAGCATTTTGGGAGGCCGAAGCAGGCAGATCACTTGAGGTCAGGAGTTCGAGACTAGCATGGCCAACATGGTGAAACTCCATCTCTACTAAAAATACAAAAATTAGCTGGCCATAGTGGCACACACCGGTAGTCCTAGCTACTTGGGAGGCTTGAGGCATGAGAATCGCTTGAACCTGGGAGGCAGAGTTTGCAGTGAGCCAAGATTGTGCCACTGCACTCCAGCCTGGGTGACAGAATAAGACTCCATCTCCAAAAAAAAAAAAAAAAAAAAAAAGAAGATGCATATCAGAGTCTCAGAGTCTCAAGCAGGGGGCCAAAGAGTCTACAAAATTGTGGTCATATGGCCGGGCACGGTGGCTCACGCCTGTAATCCCAGCACTTTCGGAGGCCGAGGCAGGCAGATCACCTGAGATCAGGAGTTCAAGGCCAGCCAGGCCAACATGGTGACATCCCGTCTCTACAAACATACAAAAATTAGCTGAGCATGATGGCAGGTGCCTGTAATCCCAGCTACTCTGGAGGCTGAGGCGGGAGAATCACTTGAACCCAGGAGGCAGAGGTTGCAGTGAGCCAAGATGGAGCCATTGCACTCCAGCCTGGGCAACAGAGCAAGACTCCATCTCAAAAAATAAAATTGTGGTCATGTGTATGCTGGTCAGGGAGACCTATAACTTTCATTAGATTCACAAAGATATCTGTGACTCTCAAAAGGTTAAATGCCTCTAACAGACATCAAGATAGTATCCCTAGACTATCTCTTGGTCATGAGGTCATGGAGAATTTTAACTTTCTTCTCTATAAATTACTAACTTTTATATAATCAAAATGTATAATTTTTTATTAATAGAAGGGAAAAGTTTGTCTCTTATGATTGCTTCTATACTTTTAACAAAGTCTCATTAAAAAACCTACCTCCTTTTTTAGAAGTCTCATTAAAAAATACCTCCTTCCTTTTCCCCAACAGCGTGTGCGTGTGCGCGCGCGCGCGCACACACACACACACACACACACACACACACACACACACACACACACACACACACACACACACACACACACACACACACACACAGTTTAGGGGAGTGTTAGATATAACAGAACATTTAATTTTTAAAATTCTTCAAGTCATCTCAGAAACCTAAGAAATTACAAGCAATGAACACTGGGTGTTTCTTAAATCTAGAAATATTTGTTTAAGACATGCCTGTGGACTAGAGAGAACAAGTCCTGCATATTACTGCCAGACTGTCCTGCCACTTTAATTCAAAGTGGTTCTAGATCTTTATCCCTTTTTGATCAGAAAGCTTTTGAATTAAAAAAAAGTAAGTTTTAAATTAAATAGACCATGAAAAACATATATATATATATATACACGTTACTGCCAGGATTTGGATTTCACTGGCATGCTAGAGTTATCTGTGGAGTGAAAAACAGTGTGAAGGTAACAACAGTGAACCTCATGTTCCAGGTATTTGCCATACTAACCAGTTCCAGCAGAAAATGAGGTCGTAGCAAAAGCATCACCTTGGGTTGATTGAAAGCCTGGGATCAAACTCTCAGCTGAGCCTCCAAGCTTCTCGGGATGTTTGCCTGGAGAGACAAAACACCACTCAGTTCATTCTAGCAGAATCTTGTGAGGCACACACACATGGCAGAGGTGAGGGACATTCTCTGAACTGACTTCTGGACTTGACTACTTTTACTGCATTATGGCGACACATTCAAAGGTCCTTGTCTAGTCATTGCAATAACTGAGAGGACGGCTGAGACAAAAAAGGAAATTGTTAAGAATCAAAAGAGAGCATGTCATCAGTTTTGCAAGATGAAAAGGGTTCTGGAGATTGGTTGGTTGTACAACAGTGTGAATGTACTTAACACTATGGAACTGCACATTTAATGCCTCCCGCCCTCACTTGTAATCTATTCACTTTATACAGCTCTAATGAGTTTGATAATCTGCTTTCCATGTTGGAAGCAGTTTAGAAGAGCAAATGAGAAGAGGGAGTGGTGGAGATGGCAATAATGAGACGTTATGAGGGACAAGCATAATGACAGTAGCTTAATGTGAAAGCTGACAGCTGAACAGTAAGAAAAGGGAGAGGAAATTATTAAAACTCAGGGGCTAGTTATTTGGGTACAAAAATACTACAATTTTCAGTAGTCTATAGAGGTATTTCTATTTACAGTCCAGAATAATAACTGGTACACATAACAATGAAACAAAGTTGCCAAAAAAGTTAAGTACTATGCCCTACCTTCTGTTTAAAAAAGCGAGAAAGTATTAGGAATTTTTTCAACAGACAGGGTCTCACTCTGTCACCCATGCTAGAATGCAGTGGTAAATTCATAGCCCACTGCAGCCTCGACCTCTTGGGCTCAAGTGTTCCTTCCACCTCAGCCTCCCAAGTAGTTGGGACTACACATGTGTGCCAGGATGCCCAGCGAATTTTTAAAATTTTTTGTAGAGATAGGATCTTGGCATGTTGCCCAGGCTGGTCTTGAACTCCTGGGCTCAAGCGATTCTCTTGCCTCAGCCTCCCAAAGTACTGAGTTACAGGCATGAGCCACCACACCTGGATTGGAGTTTTAAAAGATTTCTATAAAATGATAGTTAAAGCCAAAATGTTTGGCCAATAGTTCATACCACTTAATTGGTTCTCATCATTCCTTTATCCTGCGCCCTTATCTACATTGAGAGTACTATTTTTATTAGAGTACTCTCTAACATTATTAGAATTATTAGAATTATGCATATTAGAATTTGTTCCAAAGTGTGTGCATGTGCCTGTGTGTGTGTGTGTGTGTGTGTGTGTGTGTGTGTGTGTGTGTGTGTGTGTGTGTGTGTGTGTGTGTGTGTGTGTGTGTGTGTGTGTGTGTGTGTGTGTGTGTGTGTGTCCTGCCTTCCGAAGTAGACTGTTCTTCAGGCAGAAGTATATCTTCTATTTATTTAATCATCTTTCTGTGTAGTACAGTAATACAGAACTCTGACTATAGTGAAAGAAAGATTCAGTCTCCATGTGAAGGCACATTCATGGACAAGCAGTGGCAACTTTCTGGGACAATAAACCAACCTAGGATGAGGGAACCATCACACTCCTCCAAGGAGGGACCATACCTGATGCTGTTATCCTGGACTACGTCACAAACCTTTTCTACAAGTTTCTTCCCTAAGCATCACACTCTCCTTGCTACCACCCACAATAGATCAGGATTTCCTGAAGATGAGGACTTCAGGGCCCATGGTAAAAATAAAAACAGACTTGTATGCATACTTTGAAATCAAGCCTTATGCAAAGGCCCAAGCCTACGTTTCCATATGCATACCCTTCTAGAGTTACGATTCTTTCTTATTCCTGGTTATTTCTTAGCACAGAGAATCTATAATCAAGAAGCACAAAAAAAGACACAGCTTACTCACCTTCCCCCAGCTTGGCAAAGTCCTTGTTTAGCAGTTCTTCAGCTGTGAGTTTGGAGAAATTATCGTCATCGAAGGGATTCCACGTAGACCCTTCTGAAGGATTATAAACGTTTTGTTGAGAGGTCCGAGGAGAGCCTGAAGGAGTGGTGGTTGCAGACCTAGGTAGGTTCCCACCCCCACGAAACAAAAAGATATAAAAGTTGAACAAAACAAAAAGGGTCAACTTATTTTCTCTGTTTCAGGATCAAATTATTTTCTGGGTCAAACCATCATTTTCCACCAGAGTATTTTTTTTGAGTCAGAGTTTTGCTCTTTCACCCACGTTGGAGCACAATGGCATGATCTCGACTCACTGCAACCTCCGTCTCCCAGGTTCAAGCGATTCTCCTGCCTCAGCCTCCCGAGTAGCTGGGATTACAGGCGCATGCCACCACGCCTGGCTAATTTTTGTATTTTTAGTAGAGACAAGGTTTCAACATGTTGGCCAGGCTGGTCTCGAACTCCTGACCTCAGGTGATCCACCTGCCTTGGCCTCCCAAAGTGCTAGGATTACAGGCGTGAGCCACTGCATCCAGCCCACAGTGTTTTCCTAAAAGGGCTTTCCACAGCACCTGAAGAATTTCCGCAGATACCCATTCCACTCTGTGAAATGAATGTCTCCTTTCCTTCATGACTCACTACCTCCCACCACTTCCTTAATCTCTTGCTTAGGTTTTTAGTCTTATCTGCAAGTTGTTTCAGTTCAGGATCTAAAAGCAACCTGTTCTTAGACTTGTGTATCTTGTGGTGACCACCATAACATCCACAATAACTGACCTCTGGAAGGGCAGGAAAGAGGTCTATTTAGGCTGCCTCTCATCTCTCAGGATCCAGCATGCATAGAGTTAAGGGCCACCATCACAATTAAAAAGAAATAAAGACAGTTACCACTACTTTGTGCATCTAAGTATCATTATATAATTTTCTTATAAAGTCTCTCTTCACTTCGTTGAAAGATTTTAACTTTAGAGTGTATGGCTCCAAGACAGTTAAGGGTCTGAAACTGCATTTACTCAATACTGATCAAAATCTACTTGTCAGGCACAGAAGCAGTCACTGGATTTCCAAAGATTGACTAAGACATGGTCATTGTCTTGGAGAACTCACAAACCAGTTCGGTCAGACATACAAATAATTAACGACAATACAATGTCATATAAGCTCAAAAAAATGTTCAGATAAAAATTATACATCATATCAGAGGAAGGGTCAAGGAAAAGTCAACCTCTGACATGGATCTTGATGAATAAATGAACATTCCCTAGGTGGGCAAGGAGGAGCGCAGCAGTCCCAGGAGAGGGCATAGGAGGAACAAAGGGCTCGGGAAGGTGAAGAGTGGCAAGTCTGCCTGTGAAACACAACAGGCCCTGCTGTGTTAAGCAGTGTGCTCAGCTATCATGAGGAGCCAATGAAAGACTTTTCAGCATGGAGAGACTTGGTCAGATGGAGAGTTCTGAAAACACACTGTAGAGCATGGACCAGGTGAGAGAATGAGAACAGTGGGCCAAGTAGGAAAAGGTTTCTTAAGATTAGTATGGCACATGCACTAAAGACAAATTCACAGCTGCTCATAAAACACAAGTACATGCAAGATGAAACGAGCCAGAAAAAAAATAAACAAACACAAGTACACACCACTGTATTTGCATTACACACATCTACACACTTATGCAAAGAATCACACACTAACAGCCGCAGGCAGACCTTGCCCACAGAGGTAAGAACAACAAAGAGGAAGCACCACATACTTGGACTTATTGAGACTGGCCTCAGCTGCAGCTGCCTGGAGCAGCTGGGTTGATTTGCTGGCAGGGACCCCAAAGACTGCACTGTGGGTTACGTCACTGAGAATACGCCTGTGCCCAGCACGTTGGGTTTTGGGGGACGAGGGTGGAGTGAGAGATCCAACTTTCTGCCCCTGGACGGCAGGAGGTGGGGTTGTCTGAACCTTTGGCTGTTGTCTTACTGGGGCTTGAATCTGCTAGGAAGAGAGATGGAAAGTGTTTCATTAAATTAAAAAAAAAAAGTTAAAGGAAAAACAAACAGATAAGCATAACAACAAAAAAAATGCCACATAAGCACTAACATGAAACTTAAATGGCTAAGTTTATCAATAACGGCCAGAAAGAAAAATCTAGGCTTTGACAATCTGTGCTGCAACTTTGAGACTGATAACAACATGGTATTTGCCTGATACACATAAATTTCAATCTTCATCAGCGATAATATACAGGGTAACCATATGTTAACCATATTCAGCTCAAAGCATAAGAATGCAGAAGCTATTCCAGCTGTAAAGATCTAGAATTTATCATAAAGGACCACTTTCTATTTCTGGAGTCACATACAAACTCATTCAGAATGCTTCCAAAGGGCAGGCAATAGATCCTATCACTACAGGTAAGGGCCAATGAAGACATATCTCCAGCGAAACACATTTAAGCTGAATGATTTCTCCTAAGAGATCCCTCACTCTCTGCCATAGCGAGACCACAGGTTGGGAGTGAGTCAGAGAATTCTACTGTGATTAATAAATGTTACTGCTTGTTTGTTTTGAACTTTTATATTAGGTTTGGGGGTACATGTGCAGGTTTGTTATACAGGTAAACAGGCAAACTCGTGTCACGGGGGTTTCTTGTACAGATTATTTTGTCACCAAGGTACTAAGCCTAGTACATAAGAGTTATTTTTTCTGATCCTCTCCCTCCTCCCACCCTCCACCTTCAAGGAGGCCCCAGCGTCTGTTGTTTCCCTCTTTGCGTCCCAGAGTTCTCATCATGTAGCTCCCATTTGTAAGTGAGTGCACGTGCTATTTTGTTTTCTATTTCTCCAATAGTTTGCTAAGGATAATGGCCTCCAGCTCCAACCATGTTCTTGCAAAGCCTCCATCCTCCTTCTTTTTTATGGCTGCATAGTATTCCATGGTATATATGTACCACATTTTCTTTATCCAATCTCCCATTGATGGGCATTTAGGTTGATCCCATGTCTTTGCTATTATGAATAGTGCTGCAATGAACATACACATGCATGTGTCTTCATGGCAGAACAATTTATATTCCTTTGAGTATACACCCAGTAATGGGATTGCTGGGTTGAATAGTAGTTCTCTTTTTAGCTCTGTGAAGAATCGCCACACTGCTTTCCACAATGGTTGAACTAACTTATACTCCCATCAATAATGTATAAGCATTCCTCTTTTTGTTTTGTTGTTAAGGCTCTTTATTTCATTGATGGGATGGGTATATAAGATCCTATTTCTGTGGCAACTCCTAAGAAAATATATAGCATTAGTTTAGTGGGATTAACTTGTTTCAATCTTCAGTTTGGACATAATATTGAAGAACTGGCAGAGAATATAAGAAGAAGAAGAAAGAAAAAAAAGGTCCTGATGATGACTGAGCTAATAATACAAGGACTCTTGTGATGTGGGCCATTTTCAAAACAGGCCAAACTGCCATCACAGAAAAACATACAGGTGAGAATATCCTTGTGACCACATGAGTGGTCCTTAAGCATAAGTCACCTATATCAAGGAAAATGAACAAAAAATGTTAAGAAAGCCACGCAACCCCTTTCCTTTACACTATCAACCTAGAGATAAAATAACTTTGGATATAAAACGCCCCAGGTATTTCACCATCCCTTCCCTCCAGTCCCTCCTCTCAGATTAGAGTTGCTGCTCCATGCTGCAACTCAGTTCAGCTGCAGTCTCAGTGTCTACAAAGGCAGGCCCTGAGACAGTTTAAGGAAACTAGACTATCCAGCCACCTGGGTCAGGATGCTTCTAGCTTGGGATATTGACTGCCCTCATCTTGTCCTCAGGACTTGGAAAATTTATTAAGGCAGACTATCAGTATTCCATCCACTTAACCGACAGGCTGAATGTTACAATATAAGGTTCTAATATCAATCAGAGGTTAGAAGGGTAACAAAGCTGCCCTGCTGAAGGAGAGGCAGAGTGCTCTGTGAAGACAACCACAGCTCCAGCTCCACAACTTCCTCTGGGGGTCCAGAGTTGTGCCTGTAATAGCTGGCTGAATACTACCACACATAGGGGTCAGAGGGCTTTGAGGACACACTGAATGGGCTTATTTCATGAGACACTCATTAATCTGAAAAGAATACTAAACTGTTGGGTCCCTTTATTTTGAAGAGTCCGGTGACAACTCTATTCTGAGATGAAGGACTGGAGGGAAGTGATGGTGAAATCTCCAGGGCATTTTACAACCGAAGTTGTTTTGTCTCAAGGTTGATGGCATAAAGGAAAGGGGTTGGACGGTTTTCTTAACACTTGGAGAACATTTTTCTCTTCTGTTCTCCAGATGCAGCACACTGAAGATTAGATGCCTCCTTCAGGACACCTTGCCCTATAACAGCAATCTACAGACACTAAGTGGTTTGTACCTGTTCAGCTACGCCTCCCAGCAACCCTGGCAGACAGTTATACTTCTACTTAGAATCAAAGAATGTGAGAGTTTAAAGGGACCTTAGAAAATGCAGATTTCAACTCCTGTACTGAGGCCAAGTGCTCATTCAAGGTCACAGGGTTAACTGGAAGCAGAGCCCATGTCTCCTGACTGTGGCTCGGGACTCTTTTCTGCCCCCATGATGCCGTCCCATCCAAACAGGACTGGAAAGCGGGAGGAGGGACAGAGAGACCACAAGAGAAGGAATACAAAGACTCAGATGTCTATTTTGCTGAAGATTTTTAAAAAATGTAATTATAAAAGGAGTATAATCACATCAAGAAATATAAGAATACAGAAAAGAGACTTCTATTCCATCACTCTAATACAACTAGATACAATTCTTATCTTTTTGGTACCTTATACTTTAAGTCTCTTTTCAAGTATATAGTTTTTCCGTAATTTCACAATTCCTTTAACATTACCTCATGAGCATTTCTTTTCATACTGTTGTACAGACTTTATAACCATGCTTTTTAATGGCTGCACAGTTGGGTTTCTCAGCAATTTAGGTTGCTTCCAAATTCTTTGGGCTATTATTAAGACTGCAATAAACATCTAGGGCAAATGGCCATTTTCCCTTTGCTAATTATTGCTTTAAGATGGCTACAGGGTATGCTTTACCTTCACTCACTTGCTTCTCTAGATTAGCCCTGCCAAGAGTCAGCGGAGACAGGGATGGGTCAAAGCTGAGAAGCTCTATGGCTCCTGGCCAAAGCATGGTCTATTTCTGTTTCCTCTCTGTCCCCAAAACCAACTATCCCAGAGCAAAGTGTTCAAAGTATTTTTTCATCCAGAGAACATGGAGAAAGTTCATAATTAATTCCCAAGGAAGTAGACACTTTTGTCTAGGAAAAGCATAGGGGAACCTCATTAAGAAGTGTAGTCAGTAGTAGTTGATCATATCACCCTGGATGAGCATTTGTTATAATTAAACTTAAACACAGATCAGGATTCTTTGATTTTTGCCCCAGCTCCACTACCATCAGTTTGTATGTCTTGGGCAACCACTTTCTAGTCTATGCCTCAGTTTCCAATTCCGTAAAATGAGGAGGCTGAACTGGATAATTAAGGTCCCTTCTAGCTATATCATGTACTAATTTTTTTAAAAACTCTTTTTCCATGAACAAGAGGAACTTTACCTCTTGTTAAAAATACAGAGACTCACTGTCTACTCCACACCTGCAGGAAGTCTGAATTGTTTTAGAAACGAAGGTGTAAAGACACTAAACACACACTTAGCTAAGACTTAAAGAAGACAATCTATGGCACTGCTTCCTTTCGAAGCGATGTAGGTTTTCTGGTTTAAGATGGGAGACAAAACTCTATTAGAAATCAACCCTCAGAAAGACAGTTTCTTTTTTTTTTTGAGATGGAGTCTTGCTCTGTGGCCCAGGCTGGAGTGCAGTGGCACGATCTCCGCTCACTGCAAGCTCCACCTCCCGGGTTCATGCCATTCTCCTGCCTCAGCCTCCTGAGTAGCTGGGGCTACAGGTGCCTGCCACCACGCCTGGCTAATTTTTTTTTTGTATTTTTAGTAGAGACGTGGTTTCACCATGTTAGCCAGGATGGTCTCGATCTCCTGACCTCGTGATCTGCCCGCCTCAGCCTCCCAAAGTGCTGGGATTACAGGCGTGAGGCCCCTGCGCCCAGCAGAAAGATGGTTTCTTACTTTTCCTTTGTTCCTCTAGTAGTTAGACTTCCCTGGGAGTAACAGGGTAGCTGTGACACTCTATCACCTGGGTATGCAAAATGTCTTTTTCTAACACCATAGAATTTTCTATCACTATCACTCAGAAAAATATGAGTACAGAAAAAAATCCACTTATCAAAGGCCAAAGCATGATGTGCCTGTGTGTGTTGAAACTGTAGGACAATCAGACGAGGGGTTCTGATGCCATACTCAGCCAATATCTAAAAGTGGACATGCCCAATTTCTAAACTGACAAAATGGCTCAAATGACTGGATACTCAGATGCTCTGGTACCCAGGGGGATTACACCAGGGTGAATGGTCCCAGGTAAGCAGGCCCTTGATGGGAGCTGCATGGTAAACTTAAATAATGTGATTAGTAATGTCATCCAAGACAAAGAATAAACACAACATGGAGGACTCAGGGCCTGGAAAGGGCGCAATGGATCAAACTGCCCCTTGAAGAAAAGAAAGGGATTAGCTTTAATCCTGCCTAGGTCCTTGACTGTTCAAAGTGACACTGACAGAGATGATGAACAGATCTTCATGCTAGCCTAGTTTCAGAGTGATAAAAATTAAGAAGGCTCTTCATCAGTAGCCTAGAATCTTTTTTTTAAAAAACCTCTATCTTCTACAGAACATCCATACTATTCTTGGATATATCAAGGAAAGATCAAATATTTGAACCATCCAGGTCAACCTGGCCCCTCATCAGCTGCTGCCATCTTTCCCACCCTTCCCCTAGCTCTTGCTGCACATTCCTCTGCTGCTTTTGTGCTCTGAGCTCTGGTTGATTCTTACGGCTGGCTCCTGGGCAGGCGCTGGCTGTGGGGCCGCAGCTGGCTGTGGCTGGGGCTGCTGTCCTGCTGCCACAGTGGGCTTTTGCTGCAAGGCAGCCTGCTGAGTCATCAGCTGTTGTTGATGCAGGGCTGTGGCCAGCTGTTGCTGTTGCTGTTGTTGTTGTTGCTGCTGCTGCTGCTGGTAGAAATTCTGCATTAGCTGCTGTTGAGAGCCTCCTTGGGACACCACAGGGAACTGAGCAATTGCTGGTTGCTGGGTTGCTGGATGTACTGCCTGAAACTGAGCAAGAAATGAGGAGATGAATAAGGGCCTGTCCCAGAATAACAGTCACAAAAGACAAATGTCTCAATAACAATGAAGACCAGTGCTAAAGCCAAAGGCAAGGGCAAGTAGAAAAGTCTTGAGGCTAGGCCTAAAATCTCATGATAGAGACCTCAGGCCATTAAAATACAACACAGCAGCAGTCCCTTACACTGCTAGGCTCCATCCATTGCACCAGGCTGCCTCCTGCACTACAGACTGGCCTTCCAAGTGGCTTTCTGGGCCTTGCCTAAGGGAAGCTATCTGACTAAACATCATGTGACTCCATAAGCTAGAGTATAGCAGGAGCTAATAAACGATCTCCTAATCATAGAAGTAATCCTTCTTATAAAGGGATTTGAAGTAGCCAAGATTAAAATGCTTCCCTATCTGAACAGGAAGAAGCAATGATGACACTGAAAAGAATAACCTAAATGTTAACTCAACTATTAAGACTCATCTCAAGTCTTACTAAAAATTATTTCCCAAGAGCTCCATTTTTATTAAACTTCCTTAAACTTTCAAAATAGCCAGTATACTCTATGACGCTTCCTTTTGTTTGTTTGTTTGAGATAGTGTCTCACTGCATTGCCCAGGCTGGGATGTAGTGGTGCAAGCAATCTCGGCTCACTGCACCCTTGACCTCCTGGGCTCAGGTGATCATTCCACCTCAGCCTCCTAAGTAGCTGGTATCACAGGTGCACACCACCATGCCTGGCTAATTTTTTTTCTTATTTTTTGTAGAGACACAGTCTCACAATGTTGCCCAGGCTGTCTCGACCTCCTGGGCTCAAGCAATCCTCCCGCTTCGGACTCTAAAGGTGCTGAGATTACAAGCATGAGCCACTGTATCTGGCCCACACTTCTTATATGTCTCTCTAATCCCCACTGTTGGGGGCTATGTGCTACATACACAAACAGAGCTCAAAATAAGGGCCTGCTGAGGAACTAAGGTCAACACTGTATCTTTGAACATCCCATATACTTTATGTAGTTATTAGAGTCAATTGGGAGGATACTGTTTGTCTACTGGGGCAAAGTTAAAGGGTTAACAAATTAGAAGATGTCAAAAAAAAAAAAAATAGCTGCCTACTTATAACAGCAAAATACTGGAAACAACCCAAATGTCTATCAACAGGAGACTGGCTGATTAAATATACTATGATAGATATATCCTGAAGGAAATATCTAACAGAATACTCTCAAGTTGTAAATAAGAATGAGCAATACCACTATATATGGGTTGGTGGGGATGGACTTTTGCAGATTTAACTTTGAAACTATGTAAATGTTTCACATATCCACAAAACAGAATTAAATTAAAATTTAAAAAGCAATAACTAAAAATCAAAAGCAAAACAACGCAAATAAACCGGTGTATCAAATTGGTAGCTGAACGCTCCAGAAAATAATGTGCTAAACATTCTAAGGGTAAAATGGGCAAGGAAATCTTAAACTGTTTTCAGTAATCATATGGTTATTGCTATCTTAAAACGATAGAACAATTAATTATCTATGTTAATGCTGTTCAGAATCAAGATTTCCAGAAAAAAAAAACAACAAAATCCAAGAAGTTAAACAGAAATCCAGTAATTACAAATCCAAATTAGGAATATAAATCTGAATTCATAATGCCTATTCTCCAACAAAACAAAACAAAACAAAATATATTTTCTAATTGCCCACTGAGAAGGCCTAGAAACAACAACCAATCCATTAGGCAAATGGTATTTCTAGCATCAAAACTGTGGTTTCTAAACATTATTTGCACTAAAAAGAAACAGAGCTCCTAAGAAAAATGGATGATTTCAAGTCGAGGGCAGCATGATCTTAGAGGGCAGCATGATCCTAGATAGCAAGGAAATCATTAAAGACCACTGGAGTTACATTCAAAGGATTTAGGAGCCAATTTGAAGAGACTTCCACTGGCTAAAGTTGGGGCAATCTGAGCTTTAAAATAAACACATTTTTTAAAACTGCAATATGCCAGGCATGGTGGTGTGCACCTTAGTCCCAGCTACTCAGAAGGCTGAGGCGGCAGGATCGCTGGAGCCCAGGAGGTCAAGGGTTGTAGTATGCTATGCTAGTTGGGTGTCTGCACTAAGGTCAGCATCAGTATGAGGACCTCCTGGGAGCAGGGGACCAGTAGCCTAAGGAAGGTTGAACCAGCCCAGATTAGAAACGGAGCAGGTCAAAACTCCAGGGCTGATTAGTAGTGGGATCCTGCCTGTGAATAGCCACTGCATTCCAGCCTGGGCAACACAGCAAGGCCCCACCTCTAGTAAAAACAAAACAAAAAAAGGAATGTATTCAAAGATATCAAATATGTTAAAATCTAAGAATCCCTAATGATACTAATTAAACCAAACAAAACAAAAACCTCACTGTTCACCTTTGGATGACAAGAGGGAACAAATTTATTACTCTGAAAACCAGTAAACAAAAGGAAAGAATCAAGTGTTTTTCCTGCCTTTTCTGTACAAACAGTACCTCAGGGTAGCTAAAGAGTTGATGAAAAAATTTCTTCATGGAAAACGTCCAGCCCTCAAATGAAGAGGGAATGTTAGAATATCATTGTGCCATCCCTGATGAATTAAGGAACTTGGCAAATGATCAGTGATAGCTGCTAAGCTAATGGGGAACATTAAACAAATGGATCAGACAGACAACACCTCAATACACTGATTGATCTTTTTTTTTTCTTTTTTTAAAATATTTTTGGGAAACGCAGTCTTCAGGGAAATCTGAAAGTACACACTCCCTGATCTTAATATCAATGAAATAAGAGGCCAGAGAGACATTACAGACCTCCTGACATGACACAACAGGAAGAACAAAGAACTGTCAAACTGAATCAAATACTGAGTAAGCCTTGAGAAATTACCAGTGTACACGGAAGATGGTCAGACACATCAAATGACACCACAGCTTGCAATCAGCTAAACCCAGAATGCCAAAAATTCCAAGGGACAAATAATCCAGTTTCTCCAAAAAATTAAATGACAAAAAGCAAAAAAAAAAAAAAAAAAAAAGAGAGGGAACCTATGGATAAAAGGGGACTTAAAAGATATATCAGCCAGCAGCCGCATAGGCTATTGTGTGTAATTCCGATGCTTTGGGAGGCTGAGGTGGGAGGATGGCTTGAGGCCGGGAGTTTGAGACCAGCCTGGGCAAAATAATGAGACCCCCATCTCTACCAATAAAAATTAGCCAGGCATGGTGGCACATGCTTATAGTCCTAGCTACTTGAGAGACTCAGCTGGGACGATCACTTGAGCCCAGGAACTGGAGGTTGCAGTGAGCTATAACTGTACCACTTCACTCCAGCCTGGGAAACAGAGCAAGACCATACCTCCAAAAAAACAGATATACTCATCATTATAAAATGAATACATTCATAGTAAAAAATGTGAAAAAAATATATGGAAAGATAATGGAAAACAATATAGACCAACTAAATACAATCTGTTAGTATTGGATATTGATTCAAACAAGCCAACTTAATTATGAGATATCAGAAACAGTTAAACACTAATGGATATTTGATAATAAGAAACTACTGTTATTTTTTCCTCTCTTATGATAATGGTGTTAGTTATATTAGAAAAAAGAAGAAAAAAAAGCAAAAAAAGCAGTCCTTAAAAAAAATAGTTTTTTTTTTTTTTTTTTTTGAGACAGAGTCTCAGTCTTGTTGCCCAGGCTGGAGTGCAATGGCGCGATCTCGGCTCACCCAACCTCTGCCTCCTGGGTTCAAGCGATTCTTCTACCTCAGCTTCCCAAGTAGCTGGGACTACAGGCTTGCACCACCATGCCCAGCTAATTTTTGTATTTTTAGTAGAGACAGGGTTTCACCATGTTGGCCAGGATGGTCTCGATCTCTTGACCTCGTGATCCACCTGCCTTGGCCTCCCAAAGTGCTGGGATTACAGGCGCGAGCCACTGCACCCGGCCAAAAAATAGCTCTTGTACTGATGTTCCTCAATCAGATGACAGATTCCTCATGGCCTGAATAAAAGGGTGAAAGGGGTGTGAGTGATGGATCCGCTTCTCAATGCTTTAGTATCTACATCTATGAGAAACAGTGATGTAATGTTTAATGGCTCTCTGGAAAGACACCTTTACCTAGTGGGCCTTTTCACAGTCATGACTCAGATATGCAAGCAAGGGCCACACTCTGACCACCTTACCTGCTGAGTCTGGGCCTGCTGCTGCTGCTGGTAAAACGTGCCTGCCGGCTGCTGCTGTGGTGGCGGTGGCTGTTGCTGCTGCTGTTGCTGCTTGAGGAAGAGTTGCTGCTGGTGCTGGGGTGTGGCCTGGGCCTGAGCAGGCAGACCCTGGGCCTGAGTAGAAGGCGTCTGCTGTGGAGTGGGAGGAGCCTGTGGCTGCTTGGCCTGAGTTTGTGGCAGAGGCTGGCTGGGTGGGGCTTGGGGTTTTGGTTGGGGAACACTGGCTAAAAGGCCAGGCTGATTGCTGGATCCTGCAATGAGAATAAAGTCCATGTAAGGGTTCCAAATGCTTCCACACAAAAATGGCTTTCTGTTTTGCCAAAACAACTTATAGGGGGTGACAAGTGTGCAGAGTATCCCAAGATTCGTGTGCTCCTCACTGTCTTTCCACATGCTCTGTCCCACCTGGAATGTCTATCTTCTTGCTAAATTATGTGCTTCAAATTTTTCAAAACAAGGTTCAATATTGCGTCCTTAAGAAAGTCTTCCTTTATGAATCATCCCATTTAGTCAATTACAACTTTAGTTGGCACCCCAAATGTCTACATATTCAACTGGCCTTTGGTACGTATGCACAAGCTTTGCCCCTCTTGGCATGCAGCATGACAACATCATTCCCTGGTGTTTTACATGTAGCTTATCCCAGTCTGGATGCCTGGCTATAAGTAGATGGCTACCAAATTCACCAAAAGCAGCTTCCTGGTAGGGTTCAGTTACTCGATATTTTGGATCAATCCTTTTTATGAAACAAAGCTCACTCATTTCATTAGAAACAGAATGCCAAAACATGAAGGGGTGTTAGATACTTCAAGAGACAAAGCATTAAAGAAACAATATTATTCTGTGAATGTCAAAAGAGAGGAGTCTGGTTTCTATTTTTTTTTCAGGCATGTATGAAAATAATTCAGTTTCTTTGTATCTCAGCCCATCAGACCCCGAACTTGCTAAAATTGAAAGTAACTTGTCTGCTAGTCCAAGCTCTTCAGCCTCTTCAGTCCTGTCTCTTCCAAGCATCTTTAACTGTTGATGTATTAGACCCAAGCAGGCATTTTTGTAGGCTGGGAGGCAAATGAATAAAATAATGCTTTCTACCCAGTCATCTCCCCTAGCCCATTTCAACGTCCCAAAGTTTAATTAACAGAACAGGGAAGCTGCCCTGGACTGAACTCAACACTTTGGAAGAGTCTTATTTCTTTAAAGGCAAAGGGAAATATATGAAATAAAGAGGGAGGATAAGGTTCCAAACTGTAAAAATCAGGGCCAAGTCTAGAAAAAGTGACAATGGGCTTTAGTGGTTTTGGAGATCCATCTCAGCATTCAAGGAGGCCTCCTTTTGCCATACAATTTCTTTTCTTTCTTTTTTTTTTTTTTTGAAGCGGAGTTTCACTCTTGTTACCCAGGCTGGAGTGCAATGGCACGGTCTTGGCTCACTGCAACCTCTGCTTCCCAGGTTTAAGCGATTCTCCTGCCTCAGCTTCCCCAGTAGCTGGGATTACAGGCGCATACCGCAATGCCTGGCTAATTTTTTGTATTTTTTTTTGGAAAAATGGGGTTTCATCATGCTGGCCAGGCTGGTCTCGAAATCGAACTCCTGACCTCGGATGATTCACCCGCCTTGGCTTCCCAAAGTGTTGGGATGACAGGCGTGAGCCACCACGCCCTGCCATTGCCATACAATTTCAATGGCAGCTTCCTCTGTTCCTCAAGGAACACTGTTATCTCTATGTGCCTCTGGAGTCCAGTCCTAAAGCAAACCAGGCTTTCCAAGACTTCCCTGTTGTCCAGAATAACAAAGAGCTGTACTGAGTTTCAAACCAATCTAGATACAAACCTGCAGCCTGAGGTGGGGGCTGAACAGTGGCCCTCTTCCGGGGTGTCAGGGCTGGCTGGATGGGAAGGATTCCTGGGTTCGGCTGAGTCTGCCCAGCTTTAGGCCTCTGGCGGGGTGCAATTGAAGTCTCTGTGGTGGGAATGGGATCTGTCAGTCTAGAAAGGGAAAAGAGAAAGGTTCATATTAAAGTTTGGGAAAAATGGAAGGGGGTGGGCAGAGGACACAATGCTTCCGCTTCCACATAGACCCAAACCTTCCAGGTCTGTTTAATCAACGCTTCCCAAAGGATCTCCCACAGGATGCCATTGTTACTAGACCTTCTGAAAGTAGGCTTGGTGGGCAAATACCTTTTTAACACACTGATCAAAATATACTGAGTGGCTCTCCTTCTAGCAGAACTTTTCATGTGTGAATATGCAAGGAGAATCTCAAAAAGAATGCTATATAGAATGCATTCTCTTTGCATTCTCAAGCTTATTTCTTCTTGTGGCCCTTTTACCTAGTACCTCCTAGGATTTCCCAAAATACCCTTTGGGTAATAATGCAAAGAGGGATTTCAGGCACATGGTTTTCAGATGCAAAGAGAATTCAAACTTGGCTGCAACTAGCTGTCAAAGTGGTCTCTCTAAAATGAAAAGCATGCAGATGAGTGAATCCAACATGGGAACTGGAAGGAAAAAGTAAATAATTCAAGTCAAAGGGTTTAAAAATAAAAAGCAAGTGTCAAAGAAACTCCATTTCTTCCAATATACATACTATCTTTTTTTACACAGTAACAAAAGTTTTAGCTGGGCACAGGGTCACCCAGAGTAAAAATCACATTGCCCAGTCTCTTTTGAAAATAGGTGTGAACCTGTTTCTAAGTCCTGGCATTACATGAGATGTAAGAAGATTATCATGTGGCAGTTTCCAGAAACCATAACAAATAACTGGTTCTAGTCCTCTGTCTTCTTCTTTGACTATTCCTTGATCCTGCTGCTAGGAGCAGAGATGTTGCCATATTGATCCATGCAGTCATAGCTACACTGTAGGAATGGTGATGTGGTTAGCTGGAAGAAGTCTAGATCCCTGAGGGCTTCATGGAGCAGAACTGCCATGCTGGCCTTGGACTACTTACCTCCAGACTTTGTTTACTTGAGAGAAAAAAATAAACATCTATCTTCTATACGCAGCTGTCATTTTGGACTTTCTGTAATTCACAGCCAGACCGACACTTTCAAACTAATATAGGGAAGACTGCTTGCTCCCTGTGAGGGGTGCAGAAGCCCAGGTGCTGACTTCCACTCATTTACAGTAGTCCAGGCAGCTAGCTACTACCTAACTCAGATCAGAGTTGGCCGTTCTTTGAAACTCTACTTTACAGAGTATAACTGAGGTTAGGCCAAAATTAACAAGTTTCAAGAATATTTCCAAAGCATGTTTTATCAAAATATTTCCAAAACAGCCTCCATGAATGTAAAACAGGAAGCAAAGCAGCTGGCCTCATGTCCTTCCCATGACATACCTCCAAGGTCCATCCTGGGCCCAGAAACTTTGCACTGGCAACCTGTTAGAGGGATGTTCTTGTGCTGGTTGGGGAAGTGGTGATATAAAGGCTATCACATCTGGGGGGATATAACCTGGGCAAGGGATGTGGGAAGAAAAATGGGACACATGCTGGAGAAAAGAAGAAAGGTATAAGAAAGAAAAAGCCAGCTGTGGTGGCTCACACCTTTAATCCCAGCACTCTGGGAGGCTGAGGCGGGTGGATCACTTGAGGTCAGGAGTTTGAGACCAGCCTGGCCAACATGGCAAAACGCCATCTCTACTAAAAATACAAAAATTAGCCGGGTGTGGTGGCACGTGCCTGTAGTCCCAGCTACTCGGGAGGCTGAGGCTGAAGAATCGCTTGAACCCGGGAGGCAGAGGTTGCAGTGAGCCGAGATCATGCCACTGCACTCCACCCTGAGTGACAGAGCAAGACTCCATCTCAAAAAAAAAAGAGGAAAAAAAGAAAAAGCCAAGGGTGAGGGAGGTGAGCAGGCTTCTGTAGAAACCCAAACAGCAGAACCTCCATGTTGATCATCTCTTGAGGGGAATATATTAGAGCAATGGGATCTGGAGCTGAAGAAAACTATATTTGAGTTCTAGCTCCTCACTAAGTAACTGTGTGATAATGGGTATGTCACTTACCCTCTTTCAGCTTTGGGTCCTCTATGTGTCAAAGGGAAAAACATATGCCTACATCATAAGGCAGATGTGAACATCAAATGTATCAATAACTGTGAATCTGTTTTCTTAATTGTAGAATGTCCAAAATATTAGTTTGTATGGACTTCAATGAGTATGTTTTGTGGAGTGGAGTGGGGAAAGGGATCATTGCTTACCCTCTGCACATATCATGTTTGAGCCTAATACAAGACAGCCATGAGCACAAAAGACTAAGCTACTTAAATCAACCCCAAAACAACTTCCAAAGAGGTGAGCATGGCAGAATTAGTGAAAGAAATGGACAGACTACAAAGTAATGTTTTGTTTGTTAAGCAAGTTTGCTACGTTTATCAAAAATCAAAGTCTCACTATTTTAGAGGCACATCTAAAATAACTTCATGTACACAGCAGGCATTTAATAAATATTAAAGAACTTTTTAAGATACAGATGTTATTTGACTGTTCTATTACAATTCACATATTCCCATCCAGGGTACTTTGTTGATGCAGTTTGCTGCTAGCACTTACTCGCGATGGTGGTAGAAAAAAGAGGAGTATAAATATCTCCTGCGCTACCTCCAGAATCTGCCATTTGGAAGGTGTGGCAGCCATGAGAAAGTGCTTTGTAGACCTTCATCTACAGGGAGCATAAAACCCCAATGCTCAGCTGCTGCATTCCCAAAATGCAGCACTGAACGCAGCACTGCTGTGGTGTTTGCCCTGGCGCCATGCTTCCCATAGGTTGCTGCCAGCCCTAACCTCCAACCCACAGGAATTCCTAGGAGATGAGGGACTATCTGCTGGCTGACTGGCACAAGGACCCCAACACCTTTGGTGAGTCTTACTTAAGTTGTGTGACAGTCTAGGTCACTTCCACCCATACTTCTCCCTCTGTCTGGGTCAGACTTGCATTGCCTTCTGATGGCACTACCAGCCTTTCCTGGCTCCCTCCCTGTTTTCTCTCACATGGGCATTTCCCCAAATAACATCTTTGTTTAATCCTCTTTTGGCATCTGCTTTTTGCAAGAACCTAGGTTGAATAGACTGTGATTAGCTAAGACCCAGAGAGTCTTCTGCTGTTCACTGACCTGGTGCTTCGACCTGCATTTTCGTAATGTGGTTGGAGCCATAGAAAGTAAGAAGGAAAGGGAGGTTGAGTGTTAGGGTGGTGAATGCAGCTAACCAAAAGTCAGGACACATGTTTAGGATATTTTTTACATTTTTTTAAAAGAGATAGGGTCTCGCTGTATTGCCCAGGCTGATCCCAAACTCCTGACCTCAAGTAATTCTCCTGCCTCGGCCTCCAGAGCAGTTGGTACCGCAGGCACATGCTACCGTGCCTGCCTAATGTTTAGGATACTCTTGTACTGGCAACATTCTTTTTTTGTTTTGTTTTGTTTTGTTTGAGATGGAGTCTTGCTCTGTCGCCCAGGCTAGAGTGCAGTGGCATGATCTCAGCTCACTGCAACCTCCACTTTCCAGGTTCAAGTGATTCTCCTGCCTCAGCCTCCCAAGCAGCTGGGACTACAGGCGTGTGCCACCATACCCAGCTAATTTTTGTATTTTTAGTAGAGATGGGATTTTGTCATGTTGGCCAGGCTGGTCTTGAACTCCCGACCTCAGGTGATCCACCCTCCTTGGCTTCCCAAAGTGCTGGGATTATAGACGTGAGCCACCACGCCTGGCCGTACTAGCAATATTTAAAGTCTGCTGTTGCCTCATCTCTGAATGCCCCTGAGCCTATTCCCATGCAAAGAAAACAACTTCAGAGTTCTTGATTCTCTTTCAAATGTAGATCACAATATTTCATGATATTCCTTTTTGCATTCCCAAAGAACAGTTTCTGCCTAGGCAAGACAGAGCTTGCTTTCCTGACCTGTGCAGCCCCTGGTCACAGCATACATAAGAATCAAGAAACACAGGCATCCTTCCCTGCTGCTGTGGCAATCCAAGGAGGACATGTGTTCACGAAGGCATTTCTTACCTGGCCTTTGGCTGGGTCTTTTTTGCAGCTGCCTCACTGGCTTTCACTGGTTCAGGAAGCTTTGCAGGAATGGGAGAGTTCTATAGAATTGCAAACAAAACAGAACAAAACAAAAGGACATCACAGATTTCTTTGTTAAAGAATAAACAGCCTGATTGGGACTGAGAGCTGATGGAAACACATTTTGGGATCTTCTGGAGCAGCTTCCAGGCCCTGAGCTCTGTCTGGTAGAGGGAAGGAAAGTTAACCAAATGCATATCAGACTCAGCCACAGTCAGGGAAGCAATGTATCTGAGAAGAGGAGAGAGTAGCTTGTGTGCAGCACATATTCCTGGATTATTCTCTACCTTCTGTACCATGGTGAGTCACTGGGGCTTGATCTCAGTACCCTTCTCCTCCTATAGCACAGCTTAGAAGTGATGCTATGAAAGGAATGGGAAGGAAATGTCTGTAGCTGGTATTATTCTGGATCCCAGACAGATCTTCGTTCGAGCTTATCAATGTGTCAAACCAGGGTGCACTGAGTCTGCTAGTTAGAATGCTCAGAGAAAACCACAGCCACCTCTGTGTATGGCTGCTGAGCCAGTACCCCTTCCCAACATGTGAGGCACAACTCAGTCCACAAGTCAAGGAGAGTTCCTCTGGCTTGAAATCTGCACTATCCATCTAATAATGCTTCATGAGGGAGCACCAGCTAGCTGTCCCTAACCCTAAAACAAGTGCTTATCACTACTGAGTACCAAATGACATAAGACTTGTGAGGTGTACTTTTAAAAAACTAGCTACCAATCTGAATGCTTCCACTTAGATTTCACATTATTTAACTTTATGAATGGGAAAGCGGGACTACAAAAGAAGACAGTCATGTTTGGTTACTGCACAGTATCCCTCGTTTTAATCTGGGAAACCAACACACAATACTAGTTATAAAACTGGCCTTTTAGGAGGGTCCTCTCGCTTCCTTCCTGTTTCCAGGTGGGGGGAGATTTTCTGCTAGAAAACTTCTAGCACTTCCTCTTTTTCAAGCATTCTTCTCCCAAAGGAGAAGAGTTGGCTTCTGTGACTGTTAAGACTGTAGAAAAACTGAGCTGGTCTGGTTTGCTTTGCCCTCCTTCCTTTAAAGAAGAGCCGGTCCCCCAGGAATCAGGTGTTTACATCTCAGTCATGTGGGTCTAATGCTAGGAAGCCTGAGTGGTCAAGCTGCATCTTCTGACTCAAGCTTACTAGTAATAAAGCCAATATTCTGAGCTCCACCTGGATGAACCCCACAGCTGATTCCAAATGTGAGAGTGAAAGAGGAGCAGTGCCCTTAAGTCCCAGCAGTGAAATCAAAAGTTCATTATTGGAGGAACTAGCAAGAAAATTTCAGGTCAGAATCTATTTATTATAGCATCCGTTAATAAAATATTTAAGAAAAATAAATCACAATATGACATGAAAAATATGCAAGGATTTTTAGTAGAGATGGGGTTTTGCCATGTTGGCCAGGCTGGTCTTGAACTCCTGACCTCAGGTGATCCATCCTCCTTGGAATCCCAAAGTGCTGGGATTACAGACGTGAGCCACCACGCCCAGCCGTACTAGCAACATTTGAAATCTGTAAAAAGGACATTTGCAAGCATTTTGCTCTGAAAACTGTGAGTGCAGAGTTTAGGATTACTAAATGTAGAAAACATTCTTATGGCTTGATGTGCTGGAAGGACAGAGAAAGAGGAGTGTGAGTTATAAATGGCCAACAGCAGAAGCAAAATCAAGAAAGCTCTGCTGCAAGGAAGGAGAATGGGGACAAGCGGCGTAGGTTCTAACAGGCATGGGGGCATGTCCAAGGCATTGCCTCGGGAAAGTAGCCTGCCCGTAATCACCTCCAGGTGACTACAACAGGCATGTGGCTCTCAGAGAACCAGAAGAGTTGACAGACATGAAGTTGGTCAATCTTCATCCAAAGTGTCCAACTCAATCCCTAGGGCATTTTTTTGTTCAGTACAATTGCTTCAGTTTTATAATTAAATTCCATGGGAAAATTGGATTCCCTTTATGGCAACTGCTTCACAGTTAGCTTTGCTTGAATACCCCCAGTAGATAAAGCAAGGGACATCTAAATTCATTTAAACAGCTGATTAACACCCCAGGAGCTCAAAATGGCAATTTGATAATGTTTACTCCCTTTAAATAGCACCATTCACGTACCTGTACATTTGGAATTGGGCACTCTTTCTTGAGTAGCTTAAATGAGAAGTAGGACACCTGGTAAATATCCGGCCTTTTGTCAGGGTCTGGTTCCAACATATACCCTAAGGCAAACATACGTGAATTTATTTAATAATATTCCAACAGTTATTACACTAGCTAGGAAGCATCATTCCTCTCTCTACTCCCAATGTTTTGTTTTTAAACTTTTATTTTTCATAGAAGTCAGACAGTATAATTAGCCCCTTTTCTCTCCCTTAGAAAGAGAAGCTCTAATGTTCCTGAAATATTTAATATCCATAATAAAATAAAATATATAGATTGTAACAAAGATACTTAAAGTTCATATTCTATGCTTTGCACCAGAGGGACGCAAGCTCTCAATATGAAAGTTACCACCTTAATACTCCGATACCTAGGAGGTTACATGGTCTTACCATGGGCTTCCTTGGTTCATCTTATCTTACTAAATGAATGATTATTCTTAATAATTATAACCAAAACCCAAACTTCATGAATTTACTTATTATTCTTTTGTTGGAAATATTAGCTGGTTTCCAGATTAAAAGAAATTACAAAGTAACATATGCATATCTACTTTTCCTGTGACCTATAGATCACTTGTCTATTTCCAGGTCCTTTAAGCTTCTGCCTCCCTGAGGCTGGAAAAATCCTCAGGGGGAAAACAAAATATTTGAGAAGACCACAAACATACACATATACATGCAAACAACAACGCAAGGCAGCTGACTGCTTAAATAATAAAGTGAATGCTCCAGACACTAAGTTCCAAAAAGATCAGTGAGGCTGCAGCCTTGTGACTGCCTTGCAGAAGAGGCAGAGCTTGAGGTGGCCCTTGAAGGCAGGACAGAATTTAGTCAGTGGGGAAGCAGAGAAAAAGACATTCTAGTTAAGACAACAGTCTGAGCAAAGAAGGACTTGGAGAAAGACAAGAGAATGCCTTGCTGCAAGTAAATAGAGGAGCCAGAAGGACAGGGTTGAGAGAAGGCTGAGTGGGTGGAATGCAATCAGAATCAGAATCTTAAATGCCATGCTAAGAAGCTGAGCCCTACTGTGAGACCATTGGCAAGCCGCTAGAGTTTCCTAATCAGGGACATGAGAGGTGGTGTTTTATAAGAGGAATCTTTTGGTGAGGGTGTGCTGGATGGATTGAAAAGAGAGGAGAAAAGCTGGTGACCAGTCCAACAGTAGAGGCATGAGCTGACAGAGTCTGTATATACTATGGTGACAGTGATGTATGTATAAAGAATGTAACGAAAACAGTAGAAACTCCAAAAAAGGAATATGGCCGAGTACATGACTGAAACTTTCCTCTCTCTTGCTAGCTGGATCCAAAGAAATCTTAAATTTCATTCTTCTAGGCTTCAATGGTGATACCACTGAGAGAAACTGAAAAGAGGACAGGGGAACTGGGTATTGAGGGTAAAAAGAAGGAAGGAGGGCTAATGATGATAAACTTAATTTTAGATCTGTGCGTTTAGGGTGACAGTTGAGTTGCCAAATGGTTTGCAAGCAGTTTGGGAAAGATGTCCGTGGTATAGACATTTGTAAAGAGTTGTGTTTCCCAATATGAATTTACTGCATAAATGTTTTAAAAATTATCAAAAAATAATACTAGTCTAATATCAACGTTGGCCATTTTCCCATATTTCCTACCAATCTCACTTACATACCTGGAATTCTAACATGGACATAATGCTTTATCTCTTAAAACAATCCAACAATTATTAAATGTCATAATCCAGCCCTTTAAATATTCCTCCTTTTTTTGTTAATAAATGGAAGAGGCTGATTGACAAAACTGGCACAATGGAATGGGCAGCACCTTAAAAGCTGTATCTATGTTAAGTGGATAAGTTACCTACATTTTCTAAGTTTCAGTTTCCTCATTTGCATAAGGGGAATAATTACACTTAATATATAAAGGATTTTAAGATTTAAATGAGGTATAAGTAGGCCCTCAACAAATGTCAGATGCTCCACCCACATTTGCTGCTTCTATTTTTTCCAGTGTACCCCCATGCAGGACCCAAACTGGGTTACTCAGGATTTATAATCAATCCATAACAGTTAAAACTTAGACGTTAAGAGTCTTGACCAATGTGGAAAGATGATAAAAAATCTCTGCTTCTTTAGCATTTTAGTATAGGGGTTTTGTGCAAAGATTATTCTTTTTTTTTTCTTTAAAGATTACTTATTCTACCATCTGGTTAATGAATGTTAGTACATATGCTTGCTATGATGATACCAAATAGAGGGGAATCTTAAGACTATTTTTAAGAAAGCATTGAGTTTAGATGCACGTTATCAAAATCCAGTGATTAACCTAAATGAGAGGAAAAACCTGGTTCCATGGAGTTATATAGTCTTAATTATGTATTCACTCCAGTGAATGCACTGCAATCATTTTCATCTGAGTTGCTTCCAGTTTTGCAAAGATGAATTTCTTATCACTTGATATGAGTCAGCTGGACTCCTTTGGTACCGGAGCTTTCATAGAGACTGCAACAGAATATAGAAGCACTATACTGCTCCAGGCAGTTAGGATTTCTGCTTGGGTGGCTGGGCTCAGGTATGAAACAGAACTTCAGATTTCTAGCAAAAAGACCCACCACTCTAACTAGACACTGTTACACTGTCTTTGAGTTCCCAATCATTATCAACTAATTTCTTTACCTTTGCATCTAACTCATTACTCCTGGAATCTAATCTCTTTATCCCCCAATTAATTCCTTGTGATTAGAAATAAAAATATGAAACTAGAAACTTAAAATACTTACTAATTAGGCAGTGCATGTCTTGAGAATATCGAGAATTATCAGGAATTGTGAAGTTTCCATCACAAATTGCCACCTGACTTTCCCCAAATGGCAAAGTGAAGTAGCATAATTTATACAACAAACATCCAAGAGCCTAAAAAAATAAAGATAGCAGATTGCTACTAGTGGCTTATTTATCATGACTCTAAATGGATCTAATGAGAAACTGGCACCATCCACATTTACTAGCAGATATAAAAACTATAGACTATTAATGTATTAGAAACATGAGTTTCAGAACCCAACACCACTGTTAGCAGCTGAGTTACATTATTTCTACCATTATTACCAAATCGTGTTCCAGTAAATAATAAGTATTTACCTGTTTTGCTCTTAAGAACCAGTAACATATACATGAAAAAAAAATCTAAATAATTTTCAAAGAGTTTGGAAGTAATTTTCTTTATCATGCTTCAAGAAGCAGTGTATTCTCACATCTACATGAAATTTCATGACATATACATGAAATTTCATGTATATGTCATTCTAACATATACATGAAAAAAAAATCTAAATAATTTTCAAAGAGTTTGGAAGTAATTTTCTTTATCATGCTTCAAGAAGCAGGTATTCTCACATCAAGAATAACCTTGAGGGGTAAGTAGACAATGATATGGTACAGTAGCCATCATGCTATAGCGCTGTGTGCATTAACCTTGGGAATTTACAGTCAAGACTGCTGCTATCTGAGGTATGGATAGGTTACCTGACACCTACCCAAATGTCTGCCTTCGTAGTGATGATTTTGCCACTGTACAGGTTGACCATTTCTGGTGCTCGATAGGACAGCGTTGTGTATCTACAATCAAGAGATTCATTTTTTATTAAATATGTCAATACTATAATTAAAAACCAGGAGCAGCAGAAATACTTTTTTTTCTTTTTACATTAACAGAATCCCTGGGAGCAATCTGCAGAAGAGAGTATGAAATATTAGTAGAGATAAAATGAAAGGCTGTCCTTGGTACAATCATATCATCACACCATGGCCCTCTGGCAGCAGTCCTCCTAGTCTAAGAACATGTGGAGACTCAGACACTAATGCATCAAATAAAGTCTAAAAGCAACTTTTCTTGGGTCCTCAAATGACAAAATCTTCTCAAAATTCTTATTCTGATACTATATTTTGTCAATTTGTTGTTTTTAAAATGGCCTTTACATGTGGCTCAACACAGAGATGTAATACCGACTGTGGTACTCTGGAGAAGAGCAGAAAGTGGGCCCTGGCTGGGGTGAGGAGTGGAAGGAATCAAGAGCCCTTCATCTTTGCTCCTGGAATCAGGCTGAAATAACAGTTTTATCTCTTGCTCCAGAAAAAAGTAGCATAAGCACGTCCTCAAAGTGAGTGTCTTGGTGTTACCAAGCATGTGATTTATGCTGCTTTTGTCTCTAGATCCCAGATGGGACAGGTCTAGGCATCCCTCAGGGCCTTGGGTCGATCAGGTTCTTCTTGCCCCAGGCATGGTTGTCTGGGGTGACGCATGAAAGGACAGAGAAGATCAGGATGTAGATGTGCAGGCTAGACTGTTGACTTATTAGTAGTAATAGCGAGTGCTGTTGCCTGTAAAAAATCCAACACTGTGGACATGAGGAGAAAATGGGTCAGGCTCTTATTGGAGTCACAAATCTAAAGAAGCTTTTTCTCATGAAAGTCTGTAATTCAGTATCTGCAGAGACTTTAATAACCTACTCACCACTATTTCCACTTAGATCGCCTTATGAGCAGGAAGGAAGGAGCGATTTAGGGTTCAGTAAAAAGCACATCTGTCTGACTGATAATGTCATGGTTGTTGTGATCATACTTAAAAACATGTTAGTACTTTTATGGTGTGTGCAACTCTCAGCTTTTTATAGGCTCTGTGACATCATAAATCAAAACATCTATGTACAATGACCACAGGACCACTGATAAAGTGCTCTAAGAGTCCCTCCTTTTACTCTGATGTATGCTTGTAAACCCCCTCCTCATTCTTCACTTAAAGTCAAACAGCCCAACTGTGAACATGATGCTCTGAGATGAAGGACAACTGACTATCACCATTCTCTCCCCACCCTGACCTTCTCATCCATAAGCTGAAGGTAAAGTTGCTCATCTGATTGTGGACAAAACTCCATGAAAGGAGAAAAAGCTTACTTCTTAATCTCATCTTCTACTGCATTGACTCCCTCAGTTTGTGGATTCTGGAATTTGTTGGTGGCACTTCCAAAGTCACACAGGACATAGTGGCCTCGGTCATGCAAGAGGATGTTTTCAACCTGAAAAACATTCCCCAACCACCCATTCCAAGATATCATTTAGTAATGCACGTGAAAATTTGGTTTCACAGTCACATAAATAAACATTTTATTTCTGGCAGTCTTATTAATGTGCACAGGGAAGTTATTCCTCTCCAAGTATCTCAACAGGGGTCATCCCAAGTGGAACACAGGAGATGCAGAGTAAGAGGGAAAAGTGGGTGGAGAGGGCAAAAAGAGGAAACTCCACGGTGGGGGATGCAAGAGTGCCATTTTTGTAAATTTCAGCCACATTTCTCACCTCTGCAGAAACCATCCTCATACTTTCAAGCCTCTGACCTGTGCCTTTGCTCTTGCTCTTCTTTTAGGCCAGGATGCCCTCCACAATCCCCACCTCCTTAGCCAACTATCAAAATCTCGTTTCAAACCCCAGTTCAAATGCCATGTCCTTTTTGAAACTTTCAGGCTCCCACTCAGATAAAATGTCACTCTTTCCCTATTGTCCTTCAGTATTTCATTCTCTCATGATGTGAATTACTTCACTTGGACCTTATAAGTACTTATATAAATGTCTTTACTACACTAGGTTAGGATATTCAGAATTAATATTGTTTATGTTTCAGTTACTTCTCAATGTGATAAAATGGGGATAAATGGGCAGTTTTCCTATTAATGTATTGCCCTAATTTTTTAAATAAATGAATTCTTTGGCAGTGAGTTAGGAGTTCTACACAGCAGGGAGCTTATAAACCCCAAATCTAGAGAAATCCCTGGTATCAAAGGACTCTAACAATGAAATGACAACTCCAAAATAGTGGGCACTATGGTACTCAAGGTGTACTGATTTTGGGTCTAGGTGAACTGAGCTGACTGGTATGCTGGAGGACAAACCTGGCTATGTGTGGGCAGTAAAATGACAGCCAAAAAATCTTGTTAGGCCATTAAGACTGTAGTCTCCATTGTCTTTTGTCTTCAGCCTTCCAAAGACTGGCCACCTTTGGAAAAGAAAGGCAAGAGTAGACTATAAAATAGTCTACTCTTAAAGATAAACTCCTTAAAGATAAGCATCTTCTTGTAATCATATTCTTGGTCTTCTCTACCTAGTGCCTAACACAATGCTTGGTATAAAAAATGTATGTTGAATGGAATAAACCAAAAAACACTGTATATGTGTGTGCATGTGTGTGCAAACCTGGTGTGTAAGGCGCAAGATAGGAGCCACCAAATATCCAGGCCGTACTACTGTACTACTACTGACTCTTTTAAAAACAACTGGTCAATTATAATAGTCTCTAATTTCTATACTTGTTTCTATACTTTCTTTTAATTCTTCTAAGAATTACATTAAGTATATTTTATAGTTTGTATCTGCAAATTCCAATATTTGAAGTCTCTGCTGTCAACTGATTCTGCAGTTTATTGTTTCTCATTCCTACTAAACCTTGCTTATGGTGGTGTTGTGAGGAGTTTTTTGTTTTTGTTAACTTATGTTCCTTGGAACTTAATCTGTAAAAAGCTTGTGAGATCTGGGTTTAAAGTCTATTGTTCTTCCAGAGAGGATATACTGGTGTAGCTGGGGGCACTACTACCCTGGAATCACTTTAATCTGTAATTTTGACCTTGGAATTTCCAGCCACATAGATAGTTTGAACTACAGCCATCAACCTGCACAGGTATGTTCTATGATGAACAATTCTTAAGCATAGGGTTATGAAAGATTAGGAGAGATTCATTCCTTTGAGATAAGGCTGAGGCAAGCAAATAATTCCATCATCTATGTCTTTTTTATAAAGCTCACCAGTTTAATCTATTTACACAAAGTGACACAGTTAAGCTTCCTGAGCATATACACACTTTAGGAATTTAAAATAATTCCAACAAAACAACGCTAATGTTTTCAATCTAATTTAGAGGTTATAAAAATAACAGCCATCATTTTCTGAGCTTTATTATTGCCAGTACTACTGTACTCAGCATTTTACATGGATTATCCCACTACTTCCTCATAATCCCAATATGATTATTATCCTTCTCTCACAGATGGAGAAAATGAGGCTCAGAGTGATTAAGTCACTTGCTAAATGTCACACAGCTAATATTTGGTACAGCTGGGAAGTGAACCTAAACAACCTCACTCTAGAAAGGATAGGCAATTATATTCCTGCTACAGGAAGCAGGTTAGAAGCAGAGCAATTACTCAAGGCCCCCACCCTTACTTCCAACTATAGTAGGGGAGATGATACTTGTCTAATGCATTGGGTGCAAGCTTAAGGACAGGACTTTCTTGGTGCTTTATGTTCAGAAATGCCCCTACAATAGAAATCTAGTTAATAAGGAGCCAAGTGTCTAAACACTAGCCAGGCTGATTTGTTCCATGTCTCCTAAGCATTCCATACACAACCTAATTTGTCCTTTTATTCAATTGCTCCTTTTATTCAACTGCTCACTCTCCACTCCAGTTGTAACTCCTCAGAAAAACCTTTCACAACCAGTTCACAAAATCTACAGAATTTACTGTCAATAGGAGAGGCTGCCAAAGGCCTCCAGGCCAAATCAAACCATGCCCACTTGTTACTTATCCTAAAGTTTATGGCTGCTTTTGAGCTCTGACAGCAGAGTGAGCAGTTATGATAGACATAAAATATTTATTATCTGGCCCTTTGTAAATAAATTTTGCCAACCTTTGGTAGGTAATAATCACTGATAATCATTTACAATTTGGCAATGTTTCTTTCACTGTGGGTTGGTATTTAACTTCTTATGTATTTATGCTTGCCTTCCCAAGTAAGAATATAAAACTTGAGAGAAAAGGGCACTGTGTTATGCCTATGCATCTCCCATAACACCTTGTCCAGTGCTGTACACATGCCAGGGACCCTTAAATGTTGCCGATGAAATCACTTATTCAGCATCATTCAGCAACAATCTTCCTCCTCGGCCTCATGCACCTGGCAGGGCTCATATAAAACCATGCTTCTCCTATTGTATGTGTGCACTCCCTTTCTGAATCAGTTTCTACACTTCTAATGCTGGAATGTACATCTAGAAAAGCTGTTATACCATACATTTATCAAAGAAACATGTTTCACACAAAGGATAAATGCTTGAGGTGGTAGATACCCTACTCATCCTGATGTGATTATTACACATTGCATGCCAGTATCAAAATGTCTCATATAACTCCTATATACACCCATTATGTACCCACAAAAATTAAAAACTAAAAAACAAAAGAAACATGTTTCAACTCCTACTATATGCCAAGAACTTTTCTAGGCTCTAGGGATAAGGCTGTGAACACAACAAAGTCTATCCTCTCACAGAGCTTACAGTCCAGTTGGGGGATAAGAAGAAAATAATTACACTTGCCTGGTAGTGATAAATATTATGATAAGAATGCAGCAGGTGAATGTATGTAAGGTAACGAGGAATGCTATTTTAAATAGTATAGTCGGGGAAGGTCTCTCTGAGGGGAACAGAGACCTGGATGAAGAAGGAGCAGCCATGTGCCATCTGGGCGAAGAGCATTCCAAGCAGAAAACGGTAGCACAACGGCCCTGAGATGGGAATGTGCCTGAAGGGTCTGAGGCACAGAGGCAGACCACTGTGGCTGGAATAGTGCTGTGCACGGCACCGGTACTGCAAAGAAAGCTGAAAACATGGGAAAGGACCTATTATGAACCAGTGCTGTCAGGAAAGGGGAGACAAGATAATGTGGAGCCATGGAGGAAGTGAAGGGCTTAAAAAGTGAAACTAATAACAGGAACAAAGCATAGAAACCAGAGTGATAATAACAGTAGCAACTAACAGCACTTATTAAGGGCCAGACACTGCTCCACACACTTTTACCTAGAGTATTTCATATAATCCTTACAAAGCCTTACTGTCTCCTTTAATAGATTAGAAAAAAGAGCCCAGAGAAGTTACCTAACTTGTCTGAGGTCACAGGATAGTAGGGCAGGATTTAGGCTCAGGCCACGGGACTGCCAGGACCACACCCTCACCCACCGTGCTGATGTGCATTGTGCAATTAAGGGGGATGGACAGTTGAGATTGGCGAGGAAGGAGGAAGGAGAAAGGGAGAGGACCAGAGAAGCACACAGACAGCAGACTGAGGAAGGGCACTTGGGTGCCATTCAGCATTTTTCTCAGGTCAGCAGCACATGAAGACAGCCATTTTATGAAAATTAGCTTGGCAAAATTGAGGGAGAAGAAAAGAAGGAAGGCAACAAGGGCAGGTACAACAGTCTGGGTGTGAGATGACTAGGGCAGGGTATAGAGAAAAATCAACAGGGATGGAAAGGGGTAAGCGGGTGTGGACAGATTATGTGAGATTAAGAAGGTAGAAAACCAACTAGACAGTCATACATCACCTTCTGAAAGCTTCAGAGAATTTGCATAGGGACTTTGTTTTTGGCAAAGTCCCTAGGGTGAAGCTCAAGATTGGTTACCACTGCTTACAATCCCGAACCTTTCCATTCTTTGAGAGTGCGATGCTGCTGACCCCATTTCCCAGCCTCTCAGCTTAAGAGTGCAATTGAAGTTGTCACTGTCAAACTCCGCTTACAGCTTTAGCAAAAAGATCTAAGAGGCTACCTCCTACTGACCTCTTCATCTCAATATTATTCCAAACAGGTATGGCATTAGGCATTTCAGTCAGAGAATGTATTGCCACTGCAAAATTTGAAGGATTAGATGAATGCAGGTTTTCAAACCTGTGTTTCTAAAAATGGGACAAGAATCTTCATCCTATTATACTTCATGAGATCAAAATCTCTATTCTAACAAAAGAGGAGACATCTATGACTCTTTCGACATGAATGTGCGCGTTAAGCCTTAACCCTTTCTTCTCTTAAGTGCTTGGACAAATAGCACGGTATAATACAACAACATAAAACAGGAGTGAAAAACTGTGGTCTCCGTTCCAGTTTGATCACTCAACTACCTGTGCAGGTCACAGCCTTTCTGTGCGGAGGTTTCCTCACTGGTAAAGAAGAGGGCTGGCTTAGGTGACCTTCCCAGATCTACAACACCATGACCTGCAATACTGATCTTTATCTTTCTCAGAGAAATGAAAATTTAAAATGGGGAAAATGATTAAAGTGTTAATGTATTAGAGGAGAGATCTTCAATATAGAACAGTGCTTCTGCTATGGTTATTTTTAGAACATAAGCTGCTTAAGGACAGGGACCACTTTCAGTGTATTTCCTCTGTCACTGGAAAGACTGCATAGGCAGTAGGGAGGGCAAGGGGGCTTTCCTCAGTTCTGCATGTGAACCAGCACACCCATAGGCAGAGTGGCGCTGGCTCTACAAGGCCCAAGGTAGGCCTGGCCTGCACTCTTTCCCTCATCCTACTAACTTTTATTCACAGTGGCACCTTCTCACCAAATGGAAATCCTGCTCACAGAGAAGCAACTAGCATTTTCTCTGGAAAACAGGAAAATAGAGAACTCTTTGGCCCTGACTACTGCTAGGATTGTGGTGGCTGGTTCCCACAGTGACATGGAGCTCAGAGTGGCTGAGACTATGTGATGCAACGACACAGCCAGGGTGAACAGGAGCACCTGGGGAAGCTGCAGGTGCAGCAGGCAACTGTAACTGCCCACCACGGACATACTAGCAGACAGCAATAAAATCTAACGTGCTAATGAAAGCATCTAGATGGCATCTAGTGTAAGATCTGGGGAGTCAATGACTAAAAACAACAGCGACCAGGACTTCTCTGCAACAATCATAATCCAGGCCTCTTCCCATGGTCCCTATATCCAAGGTAGAGGAGAAAAAGTCTCCTGAACCACAGTGAACAAATTGGCAGCATGCCTGATGATCTTCAATATTGATGAAAACACAACCACAGAGTCCAATACAATCAGCTCTCCTTATCTGCAGGTTTCACATCTCCCTCCATGCAACCAACCATGCATCAAAACCCACAGATAATGGGGGACAACTGTGTGTATTCTTCATCCACAGATGGTTGAATCTGCAGATATAGAACATCAGATACAGAAGGCCAACTACTGTGTGTCCAGCATTGAGCTGCCTCCCTCTAAGGCGCACTGAGGTGCAAGGGGTAAAGCACTGAGGGCTGGCTGGGGAAAAGAGCCTGGTAACCTCACTCAGCCTTTCATTCCACTTTGCTCCGCATTCCCCTGCTGAAACATCTCGTGGGCTGTTCAGTGCAGTGAAGGAAGAGGCTAGGGCCTGCTGCCTTAGCCCTCCCACTGACCTACTCAGCATCCCAGGCAAGACAATGAGCTCTGTCTCTAGGGCCCCATCACTGGGTGATGCTGACCCAGCACCTCACTGTAGCACGGGGAATGTCACCAGGCAGTGCTATCCTGGTTAACTACGTAAGCTGGACAGGTGTTATTTACTGGTATGACATGACTATCATTCAGGCTTCACTTAATCCATTAAGTGTTTAAAAATTAATATAAAGAAGGCCAGGCATGGTGGCCCATGCCTGTAATCCCAGCACTTTGGGAGGCCAAGGCAGGCAGATCACTTGAGGTCAAGAGTTCGAGACCAGTCTTGCCAACATGGTGAAACCCCGTCTCTACTAAAAATATAAAAATTAGCCACGCGTGGTGGCAGGCACCAGTAATCCCAGCCACTCGGGAGGCTGAGGCATGAGAATCGTTTGAACCTGGGAGGTGACAGGTGTAGTGAGCCGAGAGTGTGCCACTGCACTACAGCCTGGGCAAGAGAGCAAGACTTCATCTCAAAAAAAAAAAACAAAAAACAAAGTTAATATAAAGGAAGACTCTGAGAACATGGGAATATTACTTTCTAAAAGGATCCTCTATGTCCCTCTGCCTCTTTCCCTTGTTCTCAACTCTGAGCCCATACAGGCATTTACCATGCCAGGGATGTGCCTAGAGATTGATAAGCACTCCCTCATTCAACCTCACCACCACCCTAACAGAGCAGGTGCTGTTAGCTCCACTTTACAGGTGACGAAACTCAGGCTCGGAGAGGCTAGTGATTTGAGAAGAAAGCCAAGGAGCCTGGGAAGGAGGAGCTGGAGAGAAGACACTGTCATAGAGGTCAAGGGAGAGGCAGTCACAAAGGAGCCGGAAGCCACAGGGGCAATAAGACAGGGACTGGAAAATGTCCTCTGCATTTGGCAATACGGAAGAAGCTGCCTATGCTCACCTCTCACAGCACTTGTAATTCCGTCAGTATCAGTCACACGGTGGTGCAGAGTCAGAGTCCGCAGGATGAACTCTAACCCCATTTGACATGGAAGGGGTGCAGAATGGGGCTACAGAGAGGCACAAGGTCACATGGATCATAAGAGCAGGGCCTACCAGCCACATTTCTCCCCTATTTCTATGCCTCTCACACTCTTCTCCAAGGCAGGCAGCAAGGCCAGGGGTCAGGTCCTTAAGTTTTGGTACCACTGCCTGTTCTGAAATACATGCTAACAGGATTTAAACAAAAATTTTACTCATTGTTAAAGGCAACTAGGAATAGTGTGAATACATACTCAGAGCAATGCCTGCGGTCACTCTAGCCTGGTCTGCAACTGGCCACACAATGGAGCCCCGACCCACCTTCTCATCCCCACACATCTTGCTGTTCCCTTTTGCAGGCAGCCCTCTGGCTCTGCTCTCTGCCCAGAATGTTCTTCATCCTCTTTGTGACCACTTATTTCCTGTCAGGCCTTCAAAATCCCGCTTTTCCAGAAAATTCCAATCACCAATGCCTGATCTCACTATCTGGCCATACATTAAACCCCTTGATTATCTTCTATTCATCATTTTCTTCTACAGAGTTTTGTATTTCATCTATTTCTATTTCAAGTCTAAATATTTCATTGATATCTTCTTACCAACAATACTTTGAATATCTTGAGGGTAGGAACAATGTTATATTTGTCCCATCCCCACAGAATTATGCACTTGTACTATGCTAAGGTTATAATAAATATTCAACAACATGCATTCCCCGCCCCCCTCGCCTTCTTTTTTTTGAGACAGTCTCGCTCTGTCACACAGGCTGGAGTGTGGTGGCACAATCTCGGCTCACTGCAACCTCCGCCTCCTGGGTTCAAGCAATTCTCCTGCCTCAGCCTCCTAAGTAGCTGGGATTACAGGTGCCAGCCACCACACCCAGCTAATTTTTTGTATTTAGTAGAGATGGGGCTTCACCATGTTGACCAGGCTGGTCTCGAACTCCTAACCACAGGTGATCCACCCGCCTCAGCCTCCCAAAGTGTTGGGATTACAGGCATGAGCCACCACGCCCGGCCACATTCCTCTATTTCTACTCAGAAAAAAAGGGCTGATTGTGGGCAGAGGTACACTAGAGAAAGCTATCTAAGCCTTTAGGAGGTATACACTCATTCTCCTGTAAGCTAACTGCCTTAATATAGAAATGCCAGGATGTCACTTCATACCCACTAGGATGGCTAAAACAAAAAAGGTCAATAACAAGTGTTGGCAATGATGTAGAGAAACTGGAACCTTCACGTATTGCCGATGGATGTAAAATAGTGTAGCTACTTTGGAAAACGGTTTGAAGGATCCTCAAAAAGTTAAACACAGAGCTACTATATGACCCAGCAATCTACCCCTAGGTATATACCTATAAGAATTCAAAACATATGTCCACACAAAGACTGGTACATGAATGTTCATAGCAGCGTTATTATTCATAATAGCCAAAAAGTGAAAACAACTCGAATGTTCATCAGTGAATGAATGGATAAACAAAATGTGGTACATCCATACAACAGAATATTATGAAACTATGAAAATGAAGTACTGATACATAATACAACATTGACGAACCTTGAAAACATTACGCTAAGTGAAAAAGTCAGACAGAAGGGGTCACATATTATGATTCCATTTATATGAAATATTCAGAACATGAAAATACAGAGACAGAAAGTAGATTAGGGGTTGCCAGGGGAGAGGGAAAGGGGAGAGAGAATAGGGACTGCTAATGGATACAGCGTTTCTTTTGGGGATGATGAAATGTTCTGGAATTAGATAGTAGTATATTAAAAACTGCTGAATTTTATACTTTTTTTTTTTTTTGAGGCAGAGTCTCGCTCTGTTGCCCAGGCTGGAGTGCAGTGGCGTGATCTCCGCTCACTGCAACCCCTGCCTCCCAGGTGCAAGTGATTCTCATGCCTCCGCCTCCTGAGTACCTGGGACTATAGGCATGCGCTACCACGCCCGGCTAATTTTTGTATTTTTTGTAGAGACGGGGTTTCGCCATGTTGGCCAGGCTGGTCTCGAACTCCTGATCTCCAGTGATCTGCCCGCCTTGGCCTCCCGAAGTGCTGGGATTATAGGCATGAGCCACCACGCCTGGCCTGAATTATATACTTTAAAGGAGTAAATTTTATAGTATGTGAATTATGTCTCAATTTTTTAAAGAAGTTAAGAAATAAAAGAAATGCAGGTATGCTGCTTTATCCCAAAACCTTTAGAGTATACAAAAACCACCCAGTGTTCTTATTAAGATATGGCTTCTTGGGCTTCCCTGATGTCACTACCAAAATTTTGGCCCAAGAGATTCAGTGTGGAACCTACCAGCCTGCATTTAACAAGCACGCTAGGGGATGCTGATTCAAGTTATTAGCTATGAAGCATGTTTCCTGAAACACAGGTAGAATGAAAAGAAATTGTAATTTAGAATCTGAAGGGCTGGATTCAAATTCTGGCACTGTCCTTCCTAGTTATATGACCTTAGGCAAGTCACATAACCTCCCTGCTCCTTAGTTTCCTCAACTATAAAATGTAACAAAGAACGTCTCCCCCTGAAGAGACACTGTACATAAAACGTAGGAGAGTACATGGCACGTAATTGGTGCCCAATACATGCTAAGATGAACCCTAACAAGGTGCCAATTCCATTCAACAAACATTGTCAAGTGACTACAATATGAAGGGCACGGTGCAAGGTGATGGCAATTAGGACAATTAAAAAAAATCAATTAGTTGATTTTGCAAAATATGAAATAAGACTTTAAAAATCAAGCATCACTGTTTACTAAGTATTTAAATTAAAAGTATTATTTTTCACAATCCTGAAAAAGTGGGGGGAGTATATCAGGAAAAACAAAAACAACACAGGCTCAGGCATGTGATAATTATAAAGAATTCTAGAGGCTGCTTAAGTAATAAAACTTACACCTGTACTGTACTTTTTCCTTTGTTATTTTCTCTCCTCAGGCAGAATATAAACATAAAAACAGGGACCATATCTTAAATTTCTCTCATATCCCCACAGTATCTACTCCATCCCTGGGGCAGACAGAAAATATTGAGTAAGAATGCCTGTAATGAAAGAGTGTGGTCTGTACCTTCAGGTCCCGGTGGATAATAGGAGTTTTGCACTGATGCAGGCGGGCAACAGCTTCACAGGTATCACAAAATATCTGGAGCACTTCATTCTCTGTAAAGCCTGTTTGCAGGCGCTGGTTCATCAGGTTTACCACCTGGCCACCTGAGGGGGTACGTACAGGGCAAAGGAGAGGTTATAAACATTCGGACTTGTCATTTAGTCTAAGAGAATGAACGGCTGTCCAAAGAGAAGCAGTCTGGACTAAGGTAACAGAGCTGATCACTGACTGAGTCAGGATTAAAACCTAGTTGTCTTGACTCCCAGCTTGGGATTTGTTTTCTTATAATTCAGTGTCTCCTCTAATGCATCAAAAACAGTTTCTTTATTTTATAAAGCACCCCAGATGTGAGCTGCCCTCATTATGTCTTCAAGGTTAGTAGAACTGACAATATGGTCCTGCTGTAGTTGCCTGGTTATATTGTGTTCGTTGTGTATGAGACATGGCCACAGCCTCAACTTGCCATATCTTTTAGTAAGAATCAGATGGCACAATAGGTCCAGGGAGCAGGAAGAAGATGGTTTTATAGTCTGAACTTCAAGAACAGCTTAGTCTCTCCGGCTTCACTGCTTACTGCTTGGCTTGCAAAAATGGTACCGCCAACAATTAATCTCCAGGACCAAAAGATTGATGACCTCACTTACAACATTATCCAGATGCCTGGATGTTCCTACTGCCTGATCTCTAAACATTTTAGTATCCAAAAAGGAATGAGCAGGAGGAAACAAACGGTCAAGTTCAAATTTGGTAGTACTTTAGGAAATCAGGTAAATAGTTAATACAGTAAGGGCTAAAATTACTGGTTAACATCACATTTTTGGGATTAGCAACATATTTAATTTACGGATAGTATCTTCTTTTTTTCGAGACAGAGTCTCACTCTGTTGCCAGGCTAGAGTGTAGTGGCGTGATCTCAGCTCACTGGAACCTCCACCTCCTGGGTTCAAGTGATTCTGCTGCCTCAGCCTCCCGAGTAGCTGGGACTACAGGTGCGCACCACCATGCCCAGCTAATTTTTGTAGTTTTAGTAGAAATAGGGTTTTACCATGTTAACCAGGATGGTCTCGATCTCTTGACCTCATGATCCACCCGCCTTGGCCTCCCAAAGTGCTGGGATTACAGGCATGAGCCACCGCGCCCGGCCTATGGATAGTATCTTAAGTGTAAAGAAAATGTTAATGGAACTAAGGGTGATTACAAAACACAGCACCAAACAGTAAGGCACTGACCTAAGCCAAACCTCCGAACAATGGTTACATAAAATGCAATTAACTCTGAAAAAATTCATGCTACAGTCTGAATTTCCCAAGATAAATGGTTTTTTGAAACTTGAAGCTTTCAATGACTTTACTCCATGGTTAACAGCTGCATCATTTGAATATAGCCTCACCTTACTAGGAATTACAGCCTTAGAGTAAGGACAGGAGGGCCACTTCCATTAGACAAAAAGGATGCTTTTACCCCGTAACACATGAATGATGGCATGAGTGGGAAAGAGAACACACAAGTGAGGGAGTTGGGGAAGCTGCACTGTTTCTTTCATCCATCTGGAGTTGAGTCTTTATTATGTGCCTTCATCATTTGTTATAAAGCATCACAAAGAACATATTCATTCTCATTCTTACACATCCTCATTTATATACAAACACCAAACCTTCCTAAACCTAACAAAAATGGAGTTTTATATTATCTACATTTGTACCATTATAAGAATAACTAAGAGTTGACAGCAGACTGTATCTTTTAGTTTTCTCATCTGTCAAACCAGAACATACCATAGAGTGCAGTGCACATTAAGTGAAATGACCCCCCTAACCATGACAATCAAAATGCTAGAGAAATGACAGCTTAAGGGAATGGTTCATATACATACCTCTACAAAAGTCCATCAGAATGAGCACTTCCCATACATCACCGCTACTCACGTTGTTGATACTAGAATCAATGTAACCCACAATATTCTTGTGCCCTGAAAGGTCCCTCTGTGAATAAGAGATGAGAAATATATTGTTAGTTTCAGATGCCAATAGGACACAAATAGCCAGTCAGTTCCATTAGCACAGATAATTTAAATACAGAGATGATACAGTGTTGACAGAGAAGACTAAGGAGCAAAGTCAAGAACAGGTTTCCAGTGGTCCCTGAGATTCACAGCTAGATCTTCAATAGCAATTCCATAACCCTACTAAACCAGAGCACACTCCAGAACCTAAATTCTAGAGTCAAATGCACAGAGTGCCTACTTGCTTACTGCATCAATGCTCCATGCAAACTAGAAGCAAAGACTACCCTCTCCAGAAACACTGCAGGGGGTAAAGAGTAGAGAGACCGTATGAACTACTTAAATATGTGAACTTCTAATTAAGAAAAATAAAATTGATGTTTTTCCTGGTTGTAGGGGCAAAAATGAATTCAACTTGACTTTTAAATAGTTCGTACTGTTTTTCCCTTTGGGAAATCTTCCAAAAAAAAGGTATTTACAAAGTCTTGAAGGGACTACAATAGCTCCAGACCTAAGCATTTTGTTCATAATTAGGCCTTTCAAGCCAACCAACTGGGATATAAGATGGGCATGTTTCCAGCTCTTCAGTTGGAACTGCATGTGATCTCTTAGGGCTGCTTGGATGAATTCATTCATCCAACTAACATTTGTTGAGCACCTCCTATGTGTCAGGACCCATCTAGGAACTGGAAGTGGCCTCACATTTTGGTATAGTCCTTTCAACATCTCCAGAGAGGCAGCTCTTTGTAATGATGATATTCAAAACCAAGGTAATTAAGAAGTAAGTTGAGGAAAGAAAAAGAAGGCAAGCTGGGTGATATGATTTTCGCACAAATGCAAGGTAAGGTTTTATTTTTTAAACTAGTTTTAATAAATTGTCCGACTTTTGTTTCAAAAAGGTCAGGGGGAAGGAAAACATGTGGTCCCCTGAGAGTCACCATACAAACTTAGCAGTTTGGACCATGAGAACAGAAACTACCACCACTCTAATTAGATTCAGCTGTTTACAGTGAAAAACAAATTTCATAACAAAACAAGAAAAAAACCCCACGGTATGAAGTGAATACACCTGAACCCTGGGCATCAAAGTTAAAACTCATTTGAGTCTTCCTCTGAGTGATGGATTGTGAATGACTATTGCCTCAGAAATGGTAGCTGCAACAAAAGTTCAGACAAAAGTAGAAAGGCTTTGGTATTGGCAGATGGAAGTCACTGGAGACTTATGTGAGAGTAGTTTCAGAGAACGGATGGGATGGTGGTGAGAATGAAACTGGACTTGCAATGAATGAGAGTTGAGCAAGTAGGGCCAGGGTCTACAGATTACTCTTGCAGAACATTTGTGCCTAAGGCAGCAGCACTGAGGGGAAAGGGTGTTTAGAATGGGAGAAAACTGAGCACCAGAAAGAGGAAGGAGCCAAGAGAAGAGAGCTTTAAGATACAGGACAGGATGATGATAATTGACGGAAAAAGTCCTATAAGCAGAAGGGTGGGATTAAGAGTACTGTTCAAGGGACCGGTCTTAGAATAACTTTTTTTTTTCCCCCTGGCAAGCAGGAAGGAGGCAAGGATGGCTGTACATGCTGGTTTAAGGCGGAAGAAAAAGAGAACTCAAATGAGTTTGGATCTGTTGTTTTATTTTTGGTAGAGAACAAGGTCATTTCCTAAATGTATAGGAATGACAAAGAAGTCTGATGAGACAAAAGGCTTACAGCATCTGCTTTGGATAATACATAAGGGAGATGATGAAGCTGACACACAGTCTCTATAATTCAAGTTTTTCCCAAACAGAAAATGATTTTGGGACTCACATTTTAGTGGCCTATCCTTCCCTCTGCTTTCCCATCTCATCATCAACCCATCTAGAACTCATTTCCATTTACACATTCCTGAACGTAGGAAGAACTGGAGAGAAGTTCTTTGAAACCAAAGTAAGGATCATATCCTCCAAATATTCAAGGATGAATGAAAGACTCATGTCCCTACATCTAACTATTTAAAAAGAATCAGCAATGTTGCCTCTGAGTTGGTCTCATCCTAAGAGGAATAATAAAAAGCATCTGGAAAAAAGCAAATAAAATATTGGTAGAACCATGCTATGGTTTGAAGGCTTGTGTCCCCTCCAAAATTCATGTTAAGACTTAAATCCCCAATGCAATAGTATTAAGAGGTGGGGCCTTTAGAAGGTGATTAAGTCATGAGGGCAGAGCCCTCATGAATGGGATAAGCAACTTTATAAAAGGGCTGGAGGGAACTAGCTAGGCTCATTTGTCCTTCTGCCTTCCACCATGTAAAGACAAAGCATCCCCTCCAGAGAAAGCAGCGCTCAAGGCGCCATCTTGAAAGCAGAGACCAGGCTCTTACCAGACACTGAACCTGTCAGCACCTTGATGATTTTGGACTTCTTACCCTCTAGTACAATAAGAAGATAAATTTCTCTTCTTTATAAACTACCCAAGTCTCAGGTACTTTGTTATAGTAATACAGATGGACTAACACAAGACAATAGGAGGTAAAGAGGCATTAAAGGACCAAAACTGGATAATCAACATCTGCAGATGGCACCTTGCAGTTTGCCAAGATGTTTGCTAAACAGTTCAAGTCCGAATTGCTGTTCATTTTCTCTTCTGCAGAGATCCTGAGATATGTCCAAGCAGAAAAGACCCCCTCTTTGGAGAGAGACAATGGCATTTGGCTTTAATGACCTGATGATACAGCAACATCTCAGATTTTAGAGTAAAACTTCACTAGTTTATAACTCTGATGGAGAAGATCTGTTTGAATGGCTGTGAAACGTAGAAAAGGTCAAGAGAAAATCTTAGCACGAGTTGAGACTGACTCACATTTAAGGTATACTGGCAGTAGCTCCTGCCCTGTTCTCAGCAGCAACAGGCCAGAGAGTGCCAAGCCTTCCTCTGATTTTGGTTAGAAGACCAGATCCAGGCTTACAGCACAGAAATGGATGTAGAGGTATAGAATGGAACCACATAGGGAATACCTCAGCTACAACCTGCTTACTCAGAAAAAGGCAGGATGAGGGAAAGATGCTTTGCTGCCCTTGCCTACAACTATTATTTGGAGTAACAGAATTATGATGAGTATTAGTCAAAATGTGATTTTCAGGGAAGTGGGGAATGTTCAGTTAAACCATAGATAAGATCACTACTACATGATTTAAGCAGTGATAAGTTTAAAGAGTTTATGTTATTTTAAGCTTTAATTTTAAACTATCATTAAACAACATTAATAAAGTATTGAAAAACTGTTAGAAGACCTGCTTTATTAAATAGATATTTTTAAATGGTTTGTAGTTACCTTATTCATTTTCATATTTAACTGCTTGAAGCAGTGAAAAACGTTTTTCATATATACATGCAAAAGCTACCAGTTTTGAAAACCAGGCCTTCAACCCAGGTCCTATAGATTATCCCGAATCCCAGGTTTATCTGGCACCTTAATTAATGGTGCTTGAAGCGCAGCATGGTATACTATCCCTAGCCTCAAAATTCCTGTGACAGAAGAATTCCTAGTAAAGAATCTTAATTAAGGCCTTATGGGAAAAAAAAGAGGACTCAATTTCTAAGTATATCTAAGAAAACCTTTATATTTATGTTCAAGAAAACAAATACAGCATTCTAAACTGCATATCAGTAACATGTCACTCACTTCAAAACAGTAAAAATGAACATTGTATATAACTATATGTCATTAGCTCAGGCTACCCTTCCTTGGAACTTCAGCATAATACATGCAAATCCATAATGATGGATTTGCTTACTGCTTGCATTTGCAGATAGTAAGTTTCCAAAGAAGCATCTTTACCTGCTTTGACCCTCCTTTCAAACATTCTACTTTTTCTGACTTTATGACTCAGCACTATTGCTGTCTACTTCTGGGATCACACTACGGTTCCACAGAACCTCTTAAGCAAATTTCAGCTCCTTCTTAAAGATGAAAGAAAGCAGTTCTAAGGTCTAGAATTAGTTTATTTCTCTCAAGATTGCTTTTTTTTTTTTTTTTTTTTGAGATGGAGTCTTGCTCTGTCACCCAGGCTAGAGTGCAGTGGTACAATCTCAGCTCACTGCAACCTCCGCCTCCCAGGTTTCAAGTGATTCTCCTGCCTCAGCACCCTGAGTAGCTGGGATTACAGGCGCATGTCACCACTCCTGGCTAATTTTTGCATTTTTAGTAGACACATGGTTTCGCCGTGTTGGCCAGGCTGGTCTCGAACTCTTGACCTCAGGTGATCCACTCACCTCAGCCTCCCAAAGTGCTGGGATTTCAGATGTGAGCCATCGTGCCCAGCCACCAAGATTGCATTATAAATGTCTTCTGCTTTACTATTCCCTCTCCCCTTTTCTCTCTATAATCCTAAATTTCCTTTATAATTCTTTCAAGAGGAGTTATTTACTGGCAAACAAAAACTATCAAGTCCAGTGCAATAGTAAAACAAAAAGCACTTTGAGATCTAGGCTGGCCTTGGAGTCTATTGGAGACCTTTTCGGACTTCTGCTATAAAAGAAGTTCCAGTTATTTTTCTCTTCCCTATAACCATATTTATTCTACTTTTCCCAAGTCTTTTTTTGTTGCTGTTGAGACAAAGTGTCACTCTGTCACCCAGGCTGGAGTGTGGTGGCGTGATCTCAGCTCACAGCAACCTCCACTTCCTGGGTACAAGCAATCAATTCTCATGCCTCAGACTCCCAAGTAGCTGGGATTACAGGTATGCATCACCACATTGGGCTAATTTTTATATTTTTAATAGAGACGGGGTTTTGCCATGTTAGCAAGGCTGGTCTCGAATTCCTGACCTCAAGTGATCTGCTCACCTCAGCCTCCCAAAGTGCTGGGATTACAGGTGTGAGCCACAGTGCCTGGCCACTAACACTGCATTATGTCTTCTGCTTTACTATTCCTTGGTGCTGAGCTTATAGGCATGAGCCATTGCACCTGGCCCCTTTCCTAAGTCTTATTAATTAATCTTGTACTTACTAAACAGACCCTTATTAAAGTCACCGAGAGTCTGATTCTAGAATAGTGCTGCTCAAACTTTAATATCTGTATGAATTACGTGGGGATCCTGTTAAAAAGCAGATTCTAATCCACTAGCCCTAGGATAGGCCTAAGATTCTAAGTTTCTAATAGGTGTGTAACTATCTTGCTGGTCAATAACCCTTAAAGAAGCAAGGATATAGAGCAGTGCTATTCAAAATGTGGTCCACAAACATCTGCTGGTTGATAAACTATTACCAGAAGGTAAGGAAATAAGGAGCTTGCTCCAGGACATAAATCAATCAAATCACTAAGCTCTTTTTTCTCCCCCCAGCAAGATCTTCCCTGTGAGGGAAGCAGTTCATTGATTTATATTATGGCACAAGATCTTTTGAGTGGCATCGGTACATTTATACTCAACTGATTTTTGACAAGGGTGCCAAGACAATTCAATGGGTGAAAAATGGTCTTTTTAAAAAGTAGTGCTGGGACAAGTGGGAATTATTTGGATTCCTACCTCACATCATATACAAACATTAACTCAAAATGGATCAAAGAACTAAAAATTCCTCAAAGAAAACATATGTGCAAATCTTTGTGACTTTAGATGAGGCAATGGGTTCTTAGATACGACACTTAAAGCTCAAGCAATCAAGCAAAAAGTGATAAATTGCACCTTACTGAAATTAAAAACTTGTGTTTCAAATGGCACTATTAAGAAAGTCTAAAAACAACATATAGAATGGAAGAAAATATTTACAAATCATACATCTGATAAGGATTTAGTGTCCAGAATACGCGAAGAACCCTTACAACTCAACAACAACAAAAAAGACAACCCAATGTAAAAATTAGCAAAGGATCTGAATAGATATTTTTCCAAAGAGCATATACAAATGGCCGAAAGTATATGAAAAGATGATCAACATCATCAATCATTAGGGAAATGTAAATAAAAAATCACAGTGAAATACCATTTCACACCCACTAAGATGGCTATAATAAAAATCAAATAATAAAAAATATTGGCAAGGAGGTGAAAATTGGAATCCTTGTATATTACTAGTAGAAATATAAAATGATGCAGCTACCAAAACAGTCTGACAGTTCCTCAAAAAGTCAAGTTATCATATGACCCAGCAATTTCACCCGAGATGTGAAAATATATGCACACAAAAATTTCTACACAAATGTTCATAGCAACATTATTCACAATAGCCAAAATGTGAAAATAACCCAAATTCCATCAACTGATAAATGAATAAATAAAATGTGGTACATTCATACAACAGAATATCACAAGCCACACAATGGAATGAAGTATTGATACATACTATGACATGTATCAAGGACATGTTTTTAAGGATGAACCTTAAAAACAATATGCTAAGTGAAAACAGAGACAAGAGGTCAAATATTGTATGAGTCAATTTATATGAAATATCTAGAATATGCAGTAAAAAGATGAGTGGTTATCAGGGGCTGTGGAGAGGGGGAATAAGGAAAGACTGCTAACAGGCTGGAAGTTTCCTTCAGGGGATAAGAAAAAAGTGTTCTAAAATTAGATAGTGGTGATGGTTGCACAACCTTGTGAATATACTAAAAACCACTGAACCGTATGCTTTAAAAGGGTAAATTTTATCTCAATTTGTATACACACAAAAGTAACATGACAGACTGGGAGGAAAATACATTTTTTGTAAGTCAACACACAGGAGGAGAAAAGCATAACGGAAAAAAAGATCCTTTGAGTAACACTGATCTAGAGCAACCAGGCAGCCCACTACAGCCTTTTGACAAGCCGTCTTTCTTTTCTTTCTTTCTTTCTTTCCTTCTTTTTCTTTTTTTCCTTTCTTTTTCTTTCTCTCTTCTTCCTTCCTCTCTTTCTCCTTCCTTCCTTCCTTCTTTCTCTCTCTCTCTCCTTCCTTCCTTCCTTTCTTTCTTTTCTTTTCTTTCTCTCTCTCTCTTTCTTTTTCTTCCCCTTCCTTCCTTCCTTCTTTTCTTTTGAGACAGTCTTGCTCTGTCACCAGGCTGGAGTGCAGTGGTGCAATCTTGGCTCACCACAACCTCCGCCTCCTGGGTTCAAGTGATTCTCCTGTCTCAGCCTCTCGAGTAGCTGGGACTACAGGCATGCACCACCACACCCAGCTAATTTTTGTATTTTTAGTAGAAACGGGTTTCACCATCTTGGCCAGGATGGTCTCGATCTCTTGACCTCGTGATCCACCTGCCTTGGCCTCCCAAAGTGCTGGTGGCTCACTACAAGTATGAGCCACCACGCCCGGCCGACAAGCTGTTTTCTTAGAATAATGCCACTTCCTTAGGCCTTCAGCCAATCTACAGACAGCCCTCACCTGTTAGACAGTTCTTCCTTACCTATCTGGAATCTTTCACCTCCTGATTTTCTAGATTGTCCTCTCCAGAGCAAAATTAGCAAGTCTAATCTATTTTTCCACTTTCTAAACAGGTGAGGCTGGGCTCGGTGGCTCACACCTGTAATCCCAGCACTTTGGGAAGCCAAGGTGTGTGGATTACCTGAGGTCAGGAGTTCGAGACCAGCCTGACCAACATGGTGAAACTATGTCTCTACTAAAAACACAAAAACTAGCCAGGCGTGGTGGCATGCGCCTGTAGTCCCAGCTACTCGGGAGGCCAAGACAGGAGAATTGCTTGAACCCAGGAGGCGGAGGTTGCAGTGAGCCGAGATTATGCCACTGCACTCCAGCCTGGGTGACAGAGTGAGACTCAGTCTCAAAAGTAAATAAATAAATAAAAAGTAAAATATAATAAACAGGTGAAATAGCATTATTTAGACTGAGTGTTCTTTTCTCCATGTGAAACATCCCCTCTTTCTCTGACATGGTTTTTAAGACCATTTTGGCTGCTCCTACTTTTATGTGCTTTGCTCTGCTACATTCTTCTTATAAGAATGGCCCCAGGAAATGAATGAAATACTCCAGGCTTGGTCTGACTCATGCAGAGTAGACCAGCACTATCACCTTCTATAATTCTATTAATGCAGCTAAAAATTACATTCTTTTTGTCTTTTGGCACCCACATCATACTATACATGCATTCTGAATTAACTGACCACTTAAATACCTAAGTCTTTTCCACTCATGCTGCTTTTAATCTCTGCCTCCCAAGAACTATGCTTGTAAAGTTGATTAGAATAAAATTTCAAGTGTATGATCTTACCTTATTATTTCATTTCATTAGAAGCAGTCCACTGCTCCAATTTGTAAGAACCATTTTGGAGCCTGATTCTATGACTCAATGCAGTTATTACATCTTCCAACTTTATAAAGGCACATAATTGATCAATGTATCTTCTATTTCTTTAAACAAGTTATTTGTTAAATGTAAAATAACATAAAATTAATGGTAAGCCACAACGCTTTCTTTTTAGAAAGTTTCCTCCAGATTAGTATCAAACCACTTATCAGAAACCTTTATAACCAGAAGCAATCCAGCCTAGACTCTTCATTTTGCTGACAGATGTCTGGTAAGTGTCTTTATCAAAACACCTGGCCGAAGTCCACAGATACTGAATCTACTGCACCCCACTGAGCTCTCTATCCAGACATCTTCCCAAACAAGAACAGGATGTTGTTATGACAAGGTTTGTTCTTATTGAACCTGAAGGCTCTTTGGATCTCTGCTTACTCATCCAAGTAACCATAAAACAGCTTAAAATGTCATTTTTTTTTTTTTTTTGAGATGGTATTTTGCTCTGTCACCAGGCTGGAGTGCAGTGGCGCAATCTCAGCTCACTGCACCCTCCGCCTCCCAGGCTCAAGCGATTCTCCTGCCTCAGCCTCCCAAGTAGCTGGGATTACAGGTGTGCACCACCACGCTCAGCTAATTTTTGTATTTTTAGTAGAGGTGGGGTTTCACCATGTTGGCCAGGATGGTCTCATCTCTTGACCTCATGATCCGACCGCCCAAAGTGCTGGGATTCTAGACGTGAGCCACTGCGTGCCCGGCCTCATTTTTTTTTTTATTTTAAAATTTTTAGTTATTTATTTAGACAGAATCTTGTTCTGTCGCCCAGTCTGGAATGCAGTGGCACAGTCTTGGCTCACTTCAACCCCCACCTCCCCAGCTCAAGTGATTCTCTTGCCTCAGCCTCCTGAGTAGCTGGGATTACATGTGTACACAATCACGCCCAGCTAATTTTCGTATTTTTAGTAGAGACAGGGTTTGGCCATGTTGGACAGGCTGGTCTCAAACTCCTGACCTCAAATGATCCACCCTCCTCGGCCTCCCAAAGTGCTGAGATTACAGGCGTGAGCCACCGTGCCCAACCATCATTCATTTTTAAAGTGTGTAATATATTAACATTCAAATAGTACATAATACTAGACAATTTTTTTCCTACTCCAATCCCCATCCCCTATAGTGAACCACATTTATTGTTTCTTTCTTTCATGCTTCCTGTGTTTTTTTTCAGGCAAATTCAAACAATTATGTATTATGTATACACACACACACCCCCCAACTTTCTTACACAATATAATCAAAGCATCTTTGAAAATAATCTGTGTTCTCACTTATAAGTGGGAGCTGAATGATGAGAACACATGGACACATAGTGGGGAATGACACACACTGGGGCCTGTGGGGGTGGTGGAGGGAAAGAGAGCATCAGGAAGAATAGCTAATGGATGCTGGGCTTAATACCTAGGTGATGGGTTGTTATGTGCAGCAAACCACCATGGCACACGTTTACCTATGTAACAAACCTGCACATCCTGTACACGTACCCTGGAACTTAAAATTGAAGAAAAAATAAAATAATCTGTTCCAGATTCTTGTCCCAGAACAATCCTGAGCTTCCTACTGTACAGGATCTATCTTCCACCCTTTGTAGAATAAGAAACCATTTGCCTGCTTTGAATCATCTGATCTCTTCTCTTCGAAGCAAATCCTCAAACATCACTGGTGGCAGCTGAGCGTCCTCATTATCAAGCTCAATGAGGATGTAATCCATCTGGGCCAGGAGATGTGAACACGGAATAGCCTTGACACATCTGGAGCTTTAGCTATTTCCTATCACTGTTCTTACCCCTTTAGGTCTGAAGATAATTAATCTTTTCCTGCTTTCAGGCAGAGGGATCAGAAGTCCAAAACCTACCCTCCAAATGTCCATCAGAAGTCAGATCCCTTTGACTCTATCAGAGCACACATCCCAGATGGATCAAAGAACTCAGACAAGACTCCAGTACATGGTGGACAGCATTTATCAAAATAAAACGTGAAACCACTCAGTGAAAGTGCTAACAGTTCTCTTTGGGTTTGGATGCAACGTGCCCGTTGTTCCTCCACTGGAAGTACAGAGAGGAATCTGCTTCTTTGAGTATGAACACCCAAACCTCAGCATATTACACAGCATGTTACATCTTCTGATTCCCTTCACAATTCTTAGAGTCACTGAGAGAGGTAGGGCTGGGGTTATGGCTTCTATCTGACAGAAGTCTGAGACTTAGTGGGCTTAAAAATGTTACATAGGACTTCGGATTTAAAACAGTAAGAAATTTTTTAAAAAGTGGGAAAATTCAGTCCATTTTAAAACTTATTTAGCTACAGTAATCAAGGCTGTGTGGTATTGGTAGAAGGATAGGTACATAGATTAATGGAAGGGAACAGAGAATAGAGAAAGGCCTGGAAATGGACCCTCACAATTAAGTTCAACTGATTTTTAACCAAGATATTAAATGACAGCCTTTTCAATAAATGGTACTAAGAGCAATTAGATATCCATAAGGAAAAAATGAACCACAACCTAAGACTCATTATGCAAAAATTAAGTCAAAATGGCTAGCTGCAGTGGCTCAAGCCTGTAATCCCAGCACTTTGGGAGGCCGAGGCAGGCAAATCACTTGGGTTAGGAGTTGAGGACCAGCCTGGCCAACATGGTGAAACCCCGTCTCCACTAAAAATACAAAAATAACTGGGCATGGTGGCGCGTACCTGTACTCCCAGCTACTCGGGAGGCTTAGACAGGAGAATCACTTGAACCTGGGAGGCAGAGGTTGCAGTGAGCCGGGATTGCACCACTGCACTCCAGCCCAGGCAACAGAGCAAGGAGACTCCATCTCAAAAAAAAAAAAAAAAAAAAAAAAAACAACTCAAACTCAAAATGGCTCATAGGTTTAAATGTAAGACTACAAAACTTAAAAGAAAATCTTCAGAATTGAGAGCTAGGCAAAGATTTCTTAGGTTTGACACCAAAAGCACAATCCATAAAAAGAACAATTGATAAACTGGACTCATCGAAATTAAAAATAAAACAAAAACAAAAAAGATCTTAGAGATTTAAAAGTCTGGTAAATAAATTTCAACAGGATGGTTGGAATATAGAGCTGAGGAAATCTGGAATGTGGAGCAAAATGACAAAGAAATATAAAAAGAAGGGAGAAAACAAGAAAATTAGAAAATCAATTCAGGAGAACCAATATCCAAATTATAGAAATTTCAGAAAAAGGGGGAAAAAATGAAACTAAAAAATCCCCCAGAATGCAGGGATATGAGTTTCTAGATTGAAAGGGACCATCAAACACCTAACATAATAAATAAATGCATACACAAAGGCGTATCACGAAATTTCATAACATTAGAAACAAAGAGAAAATTTGTAAATTTCCTGGTAGAATATATGGGTTGCTCCCAACGGACTAGGCATTAGAATGACTTAGGATTTCCCAAGAGCAACACTGAAAGCTAAAATATAGTAGAACAGTGCTTTAAAAAATCTAAATGAAATGATTTCCAGCTCAGAATTTTGTACTCAAACTACGATGTGCGAACATAAAATAAAGATACTATGATGTGCGAACATAAAATAAACACACTTCTAGACCTGAAAGTTTTTTTGTTTTTTTTTTTGAGACGAAGTCTAGCTCTGTCACAAGGCTGGAGTGCAGTGGCGTGATGTTGGCTCACTGCAACCTCTGCCTTCTGGGTTCAAGCGATTCTCCTGCCTCACCTTCCCGAGTAGCTGGGATTACAGGCATGCACTGCCATGCCCAGCTAATTTATGTATTTTTAGTAGATAAGGGTTTCCACCATGTTGGCCAGGATGGTCTCCATCTCCTGACCTCGTGATCTGCCCACCTTGGCCTCCCAAAGTGCTGGGATTAGAGGCGTGAGCCACCGCACCCGGCCTAGACCTGAAAGTTCAAAAAAATTTATCTACCATGTATCAAAAAGCTACTGAGGCTGGGCATAGTGGCTCATGCCTGTAATCCCAGCACTTTGGAAGGCTGAGATGGAAGGATCACTTGAGCTCAAGAGTGTGAGACCAGCCTGGGCAACATAGCAAGACCTTGTCTCTAAGGAAAAAAAAAAAAAATAGCTGGGTCTGGTGGCATGTGCCTATAGTCCCAGCTAGTGGGGAAGCTGAGGCAGGAGAATTGCTTGAGATCAGGAGATGGCGGCTGCAGTCAGCTATGATCGTGCCACTATGTTCCAGCTTGGGTAACTGAGACCCTGTCTCAAAAGAGAGAGAAAAAAAAAAGATACTGGAGGGTCGGCTCCAACAAAATGAAGAAGTTAGCCAAAAAAGGAATTACGTGTTCTAACAAAAAAGAGAGGCAAAGGAAATGTCCAGGAAATTCCAAGATTCGACTGTAAATTAGTCAGAGAACAACCAGCCGAGGTTCCTCAGTTAGAAGACTGAGGGAGAAATCTTGAAGATGATAAAACAGACACCATTAAATGCATCTAAAAAATTCAAAAAATGGTTTACACAACTTAAGGAAAATTGGGAATTAAACTGTTAAAAAGTACTAAGAAAACTCAGACCAAGAGAGGAAAAACAATACAATTAATAATTTTAGTGAAAGCAAAGTTACATAGGAAAGGCATAGGAATCATAGTCCACCAGGAATTCAGTTGAAATAGTTTTCTTACATAATAATGTAAAAACTAATATTCATATAAACAACATATTGCCAAAGTTTACTGGTGTTTTTGAAGAATGGAAGATGAGAATACTACAAGTATTTGGGGAGAGAGGCAAGCAGCAAGTAAGTGACAGTTACGTCTTTACTTCCCATAAGAGATAATGCCTAAAATGGAAGAAAAATCAAGAACTAGCAATATTAGCATGTTATTTAGAAAGACATGAAAAGAATCACCTAAAGTGGTTGCCTCTGGGACCCTGTAATGGCATAGGAGTTCCCCTTGGGGAATTGCTTGATGTTTTTTGTAACAAGCTTAGTTCACCTACTTGAATATTAAAGCTTTGAAAGAATATAAACTAAAAACAAAACTCTCACAGCTAATACGCGTCTGGGCCAAAACTTGAACCTGTGTGATTTAACTCTTAATCAGGCCCATTAATTTGTGAGCTCCTCACGGGCCTGTGCTTCTTAGTTCCTCCACTACAATGCCTGCCTAGCACAAGTAAGCTCTCAGTGTGTTTTTAAATAAGGAGGAGAAAGTGAAATCATGGGATTGCTTTTGTAACACAAGTAAATAAGCAAGAAGGGCATTCCAGATAGAGGAAACAGCAGAAGCAAAGACAGGAAACAAAGCGTGTGAGAGCTGAACGAGCATGGGCAAGGAGGGAGGAAGACAAATAATGAGAAGCAGCCAGAAAACCCACTGCGTGTGTGAAGGAAGATACAGCAAGAACAGGAATCTGGAGCTATGTGTAGGGGAGTGGAAGGCACTGGTGCCTTACAGACAGGCTCACGTGGTCTTGACTGTATGTATATGGCCCTTGGGAGTTGGCTGGTTTGTTGTGCAGTGCTGACAGTTCCTTCCCAAATAGTTTTGGCTTTCTAAAATCTAGAGTAGTGCCAGGCTCTCTAACGTTCTGAGTACTTTCAGTAGTCCAACTGCAGCCTAACTAGTTACTCTAAGCAGCCACTGAAAAGGCCACATAGGGTGAACAGGGGCAAGCGGAGCCTGATGGGATACCTACAATGCCACCCTCTCCATTGTTGGATCCCTTTCTGCTCTTTAAAAAGCATTAAAATCCAGGCCATAAAAGGAATCATCATCTCTAGATGAACATATGTATCTGCTATTACCATTATTCAAATACTAATTTCTTCCAAAGTTTATTAAGCATTTACTTCATGTCAAGCAGTGTGTTGGAGCATACAATTTCTGATTTTAAATAACTTACTTCCTGATAGCAGAACTGCTTACAACATAACAGGTTAAGCAATATAATTGGTATAAAACTGTAGAAGCACAAAGGAATAAAAGGCTATATATTCAAAGTTTCTTATGTATAATTTTGTATATTACATATTATTATTATATTATTAGGTATAATATTATGTATAATGTCAAACAGAGGTAAAAGAAAGATGCTACTCTAACAAATTCCCATATACTCATAATTCTGCTTTGATCACCGTCAACTCTTGACCAATCTTATTTATCTTCTAAACCCACTCATTGTTCTAAGGACATTATATTATTTCCTCCATATATATTTCAGCATGGACTCTTTCTTTAAACATATAAATCTGCATCTTAAAAAATGAGTAAGTTTTAAGAACTGAAGTCTAATTAACATAATAAAATGTGCAGATTTTAAGGTGTTCAATTGAGTTTTGACACATATATACCCTGTGTAACCACTATCTAAAATAACACACAGAACATTTCCACGGCCTAGAAAGTCCCCATATACCCATTTCTAGTCAACTTCCCACCCCTGAATAACCACGTTCTGATTTCTATCTCCATAGATAATGTTGCCTGTTATTGGACTTCTATAAATAGATTCATAGAGTATATATGAGGTTTCTAGGTTTTGGTCTAGGTTTCCAGGCCAAAAAAGGGGGAAAGCATTCCAGGTCGAAAAGAACTACATGTAAAAATATTAAGTTGTATAAGGATATGTTCACAGGCTTTTGAAGAGCTCAGGAGGGTTGAACTGAGACTGGGGATTGGTAACAGAGAGAGAGAGAGACAAGACCAGAAGAAGAGGCTCATTGGAAAGTTAGGCTTTCTGGATTAAATATCACAGTTAATTTCTGGGAACCATGTTGTTAAGTAAGCTTTTCCCAATGCCCAAAATGACTTTTCTGACCTAAAAACTGGTCAGTTCTCTCAATATGCTCCTTTCTCCTCTGTCCTCCAGCTGAGAGTGACCAAGGCAAGGGCGGTGTCCTATATCCCATGGCTGTTCAGTCCCATTTTGTCCAGAGGCCTCTGTACCACCTCAGGGAAGGGAACAAACCCTGCTTGGCTTTCTTATGAGAGGGTACAATCTCTGCCTCCATTTTAAACAGTCCCAAGTCCAAGGGGCAGCCTTACCATTATCTGGATTTCTCTCTTGCACACCTGGAGATCATGCTCATTGTTGACAAACATGCGTTTCAAGGCACATTTCATCCCATTGCTTGTCCTCACCAGAAATACAATAGCAAATCCACCTGTGAGAGAAACACACACAAGCTCTTTTGAGTCAACGTTCAAAAAGTCAGCCAGATGACTGTGGTGGCTGGAGGTTGCCGCTGTCACTGCTAATGGTACTGATGCCACTGCCAGCCAGCCTTTAGGGCTAGCCTGTTGTAGAACACATTCTTAGATTCTCAGAACTCGGAGATATTACTTGTGGGAGTGGGTGGCAAGAGTCAGAGAAATTGTTCCCAAACACCTATCTTAGGATAACAAAAGAATAGTTATTATTTTCCAAATAACCTACAAATAAACAGATAAATGGGTAGTACTACATTACAAGTACTATCCCATGTACTTTTCTTTTCTTTTTTTTTTTTTTTGAGACAGGGTTTCCCTCTGTGGCCCAGACTGGCATGAAGTGGCGCGATCACTGCTCACTGCAGCCTCGACCTCCTGGGTTCAATCGATCCTCCCACCTCAGCCTCCCGAGTAGCTGGGATTACAGGTGTACACCACCATTCCTGGCTAATTTTTATACTTTTTTGTAGAGAAGTGCTTTTGCTATGTTGCCCAGGCTGGTCTCAAATTCCTGGGCTCCCACCTTGGCCTCCCACAGTGCTGGGATTACAAGCATGAGCCACTGTACCGGCCTTGTCTTAGGTATTTTGATGCTCTTGTTTAATTCTTAACACAATTCTGTGAGATTGGGTGTTATTTTCCCCTTTAAACAATCACCAGCTGAAGAATACAGAGGCTCAAAGAGATCTGATTCAAACCAAAAACATTTTTAAAAACATAAGTGGAGCACACTTTCCCTCATACCAGAGAGGCTAGGAAATTATTTCACTAATTTCTACTATAAATAGTTGTCAATTAATTTCGAGAATCTCCTCTTCTTTTCTTCTCATCCTATCACTCAATTAGAATCTAGAAACAGACCTAAAGATTCTTCCGGCCCTCCCTACCTCCTGGGCTGTTGAGAAGATACATGATAAGGGTAAGAAAGTGCTATTCCACATAGCATACACAAGGCAAGTATGACAATTATTGGGGAGACTTTTTAATGTCCACACTGACCTTTCTCTGAAAGACAGTTCACAATTCATTAATAGAAATATATAAGCCAGGTGTGGTGGCTCATGCCTGTAATCCCAGAACTTTGGGAGGCCGAAGCAGGCAGATCGCTTGAGCTCAGGAGTTCAAGACCACCCTTGGCAACATGGCGAAGCCCTGTCTCTACAAAAAATACAAAAATTAGCCAGGCATGGTGGGTGCGCACCTATGGCCCAGCTACTTGGAAGGCTGAGGTGGGAAGGATGGCTTGAGCCGAGGAGGTGGAGGTTGCAGTGAGCCGTGACTGCGCCACTGAACTCCAGCCTGGGTGAAAGAGACCCTGTCTCAAAAAAAAAAAAAAAAAAAAAAATTGTATCTAACTCTACAGGAATTCTCAAGTGCTCTAAATTTGTTACACCACAGCATTCCCCAAATTCTTAGAACCCTAACCACAACCTCACTCCTAAAGCACTGTATGAGGTGTTCAATGCCATTGGTGACAGGAGTTAGATAAAGTGAGGCAAAGCTGTCAAAGTTGAAGGCTTTGGAGTAAGTAGCAGTTACACTGGACACTCAGTCTATCTGCCTGCCTTGTACATTGTCATCATTTAGCTTGAATATCCTGTCCACTGACCCTGTTCAGCAAAAAAATCAGTATGCTATTCTTGCACAGAGGTGGTCACTAATTGTATAGAGGTGAACACAGAGGTAAGTCTGCAGTATGGGAATTTGAGTTGGGCTTATGACATAGTACTGGGTTAGGAGCCACATGCAAAATTGATACAGATCAATAAACAACCATTATAGAGATCTTAGGCCTCTGAGAAATAAAGCCTCGGGTCCTGATTATGCCCTTCTAATTCCCCCGAGGCTCAGCGGCACTTTAGTACTTGTCTGTTGATGCCCATGGCATTTCCTGCTGTATCTTTACATAGTTATTCTTTTCAAGTTAGCTTGAGTAGGTTTTTGTTCCTTGCAACCATAAAGAGCCTTTATCATAAAGCACTGTTGCATGTTTTCATAAAATACACACCTAATTTTGTAAAAAGAAAATTTAATGGGCTTCAGTTCCAAATGTGGACTGTGATAATGATTTACCAGAGACTGCATGTTTGCATATTTCCTGTTACAATGTTCCTCAGTATTCAAATAAACACTAAAATTTACCCTACAATCTTTAACTGTCATCTCTCTAATCTCTGTGCCTCAATAACATTTTCCATTTTCAAAAGTAGCATTGACACTTAGAGGTCTCTCTCTCTCTCTCACTTACACACACACACACACACACACACATACACATGCACACGCACTCCTCAATTCTAAAATGCATGTTTTTTACATTTTGCTTTTTAGGGTATCAGAATGTCTTGTAATAAACATGTGCATTTAATGCAGTGGTGTTTATCTTTTCTTCCCCCCACCCCCTGCCAAAGTTATTAAATCCATGATGTTATCTTATAATTAATCAGAATTGAGGAAAATAGTAGTGTAAATTACAAAATTTCTATGTATGTTCATAATTGTTTTGTAAATAGTATAAGTAGGATTCATTTCATTGATATTTCGAATTTTTTAAAAAATCACAGAACTACAGACTTCACAAGAGTGGCACTCCTAGTGAGCATTAAGTCCAAGTGTTTTGCTTTATGCAGAGACAAACCAAGAGAGGCTTAGGAGTCCCATGGCTAGTTACGGGCAGAAGCTGGAGTGGTTCACTCTCCTATAAAAACCATGTGATACCCTTTAGGTAATAAGGAAACAGCTGACAGTGTTGTGAAACAAAAGGTGGGAATAGGTATTTCCTACAGTTCAGTGATGCCCGTCACTGCTGAAGGACAAGGCAATTCTTTCAGATGCTGCAATTTGAGATAACTACCACCAGATGGGAGCAGCGTAGTTTTCTTTGTAGGTAGCAAGATGACCTTTTCAGCCAGGACTGAAGAAATGGGTCAGTCGCCTACCACGCAATCCAGTAAGCACAATGGCTGACAAGAGCCAGCCCAGATTCTCAAAGCCTATGACCATGATAAATCTAAAAGCAAATCAGTGAATCACTTTACCTAACACACTTTACTTAACACAGATGAAGCCACATTGTCAAGCATCTATGCCTACAAAAGGGCTTATCTGCAGATGAGAAGCATTTAAATCATGAGATCAAAATCCATGCCTAACAGGATTTGTCAGTCTAAAGATGTTGGTCACTATCACTGTGTAGTTGGCCAAATGGAGATGTGAACTACTAGGTTAGAAGAGGGGAGATAGTGCCATTCAAGATACTTCTCGTGCACAGCCCCGTCTGTCACACGGATCAGGGTGATGAGATTCTCAGCCAGAGCTTAAGAGGGTTCAGGCTATTACAGAAGAAGGCTGTCAACAGAGAAGACTGTCAATAGAGATGTTTATTTCAGCCTGAGTTGCATCCCAAGATCTTGATTAAAAGGAAAAACCTAATGGTTTGGACAGAGGTAAGAAAATCTTAACATTCAGTAGCCTGTGTTAGTCTCTCTGCCTACTGGCATTTTTTGAAACACTCAGATAATCTCATCCATGACTCTATTGAATCATAAAGATAAAAAGGATATGATCTATTATGTGAAGCAAGCAGGTGAAGTAGGCAGGATAATTTTGACACAGACATGCTTTGCCTATTAAATATGTAGGATTTTTTTTTATGTCCAGAAGAAAACATGTTTTCTCCCATTTTCCCTAAAATATATAGCATTTTTGGTCTTTCTCCCCCTAATTGTTGATGGAGATGTGGATGGCTATTTATAGCTCACCATGAGTTTAGAGGTTTTGTCTGTTTGGTTTGCCTCTGGATTGTCATGCCATAAAACAGTGTTTAACACACAGTGAGCATTCAATAATGAACTAACTCTCCACTTAAGGTTTCTACAGAGGACAGAAAAGGCTACATACAGATAGTAGTAGAGAATATGGGAAACGAATGTGATGGCTCATGTAACGGGATGGCCACCATGCAACTCCAGATCATTGTTGCCATGTGGGAATATGGACCTGGTTTTGTCAGATCTGCTAATTTCTAAAGATGAGCTAGAAACCCAAAATTGTATGTGAAATCTCCATATTTAAACACTGGCAACAAGTCACCTTTTAAATTAATGCTGTTCAGGTCACCATAGCATAGAGGCTAAAGAAAATACATCTGAAAAGCTTTAGATAATCTCCGAGCCTCCAGTTTTCTACGTCTGATCTAGTCTAACACCTTCATTTTACCCAAGGCCAAGGAGGGGAAGTGACACAGCTCATGTTCCACAAAGTTAAAAGATGATTTGCAAATGAATTCCAACATATATATAAATATTAGCTCAGATATTCATTACCACAGTTCTTATCTTTCTTCCCTCAAGATGAGTTTATGGAATACTCCTCCCACCCAGCATGTGTATACGACTTATTTTAAAGGCATTTCAAACTAAATTATTTCATTTGTATTCACACAATGACTGAAGAAGGTAGGCGAGCAACCTATCATACTCATTTTCCCAACATGAAAGACATGCAGAAAGATTAAGTTCCTTTCACAAGAATGCACAGAGCTAGTTGGTGGCAGAGTTCAGATAAGATCTCTCATCTTTAAAAATTTTTATTTTTGTAACAACTTCACATATTATACAATCCACCCATTTTAAGTGTACAGTTTGATGGGTTTTCGCAACTGTATATACCCACACGAGTGGCTGTGGCGACAGCCAATCCATCACTGCAGATAGTTCTTCAGGTACCTTTGTAGACAATCTCCCCTCCCCTCCCTCACCACCCCATGTATTAAATAACTTTGGATCTGCTTTCCATCCCTATAGTTTTGCTTGCTCTAGAATAAATGGAATCCTACCGTATACACTGCTTTGGTCTGGCTTCTTTTAATGCAGCATAACATTTCTGAGATTCATCTTCATTGCTACACGTAGTTTTTGTTTTTTTAGTCAACGATTATTCCATTGTATACATATTCCACAATTAGTTTATTCATTCACCTGTTGAAGGACATGTGAATTGTTTCTACCTTTTGGGTATTATGAATTAAACATTCATACAGAAGTCTTTTTTATGGACATAGATAATTATTTCTCTTAGGTTATGTACCCAGGAATGGAATTGTTGGGTCATATGGCAAGTGACTATTTCCCTTTATGTATAAGAAACTGCCAAGCAGTACTCCACAGTGGTTGTGCTATTTTACACTCCCAACAGCCACATATGAGAGTTCTGGTTGTTCCACATCCTTACCAGCACTTGGTGCTGTATTTTTCATTTTAGCTATTCTAGTGGGTGTGTAGTGACATCTTGTTGTGGTTTTAATTTGCACTTCCCTATAGATCCTTCAACATTTAAACTCCTAGGATTAGCTGCTTCCCATCACTTTCCTGATAAAAGCTTTTAATAAGCATAGGATCATGGAGTCACCAATGAAATTACTGAGATAACTTGGACTTCTACCTGCTAAATAAGCAAAGATGACAGAAGTGCCTAGTTCTTTGCTGGGAGAAGACGTAAGTGAGTGAGAATTTGCAATACACAGAGGAGGGTATTGCATAAATTCTAAAATCTCTTTTAGTTCTGGTATCAACATGAGATCATGGTCTTCAGACTTTTAAAAAACAAAGACAGGCCAGACACGGTGGCTCATGCCTGTAATCCCAGGATTTTGGGAGGTCAAGGCGAGCAGATCACAAGGTCAGGAGATCAAGACCATCCTGGCTAACATGATGAAACCCTGTCTCTACTAAAAATACAAAAATTAGCCAGGCGTGGTGGCGTGCGCCTGTAGTCCCAGCTACTGGGAAGCCTGAGGCAGGAGAATTGCTTGAACCTGGGAGGCGGAGGTTGCAGTGAGCTGAGCTCGCGCCACTGCACTCCAGCCTGGGCGACAGAGCGAGACTCCATCTCAAAAACAAAACAAATAGACAAGTTAGCCAGGTACACTGGTGCATGCCTGTAGTCCTAGGTACTTGGGAGGCTGAAGCAGGAGGATTGCTTGGGCCCAGGAGGTTGAGGCTGCAGTAAACTATGATAGCACCACTGCACTCCAGCCTGAGCAACAGAGCAAGACCCTCCCTGTCTGTAGAAAAATAAATGAAGACAAAGATTTAAACGCCCTCTTTGGGGGCATCACCATGATATTCAATTCAGCAATGGGGCTTTGGAAGAAGAAGCAAGTAGTGTATCTTCTGGCTCTATATTCAAACACTGAATCATGGTAGAGGGTGCCAAGTCCCAGGGGCTGCTCTGAATGAATCAGGACACCAGTGACTTCCACTTTGCAAGGAAAAGTGAGGGAGGGGAAGGTAAGGTGAGTAGGAAGAGGAGAAAAACACCAAAGTGATTATCTGAGAAGTGACGGGAAACAGCTGGGCAGACAATGAGAATGATTAGACTAGGAATATGAGACAAAGAAGCCCATCATGGTGCTGAGACAGGGTTTCTGGGTTTGCTGCCAAAGAGGTTTGCTGGATATTTTAAAATCGGGCCTAGATTCTAGGCACTGAAATCGCCAACTGTTTATTTCTTGCAGGTAAAAGGAAACTGCCCTTCCTAACATAAGTCCTATATACACTTTCGGGAATGGAGTCCACTTGTCTGAGATGGAAAGATGACACAAGCCAAAAGAGCTGGAGGATACCAAATGAAGAAAAACCGCATCCAGGCTCATTTTCTGCTCTTCGTTTTCCAATTTTCTGCCCTATAAACTCTTTGTTTCTCTTTTAAAATAACGTGAAACTCAACAGATGCTGCTTACTTAAAGCAGAAAACAAGCATAAAATAATAGTCCTCTGAAGCTTTTCTAAGGAATCAGACAGATAACTCAGTTAAAGTGGGTTTCATCCAGGAGACGTAAATGAACACCGAACAAGTTGCTGGATCTCTCTGGCCTTCATTTCCTCATGGGCAGAAATTAAGACTAAATTAGGCCAGGCACGGTGGCTCACGCCTGTAATCCCAACACTTTGGGAGGCCAAGGCGGGTGGATCACGAGGTCAGGAGATTGAGACCATCCTAGCTAACATGGTGAAACCCCATCTCTACTAAAAATACAAAAATTAGCTGGGTGTGGTGGCGCATGCCTGTAATCCCAGCTACTCAGGAGGCTGAGGCAGGAGAATCGCTTGAATCAGGGGGTCGGAGGTTGCAGTAAGCCGAGATCACGCCACTGCACTCCAGCCTGAGTGACACAGTGAGACTCCATCTCAAAAAAAAAAAAAAAAAAAAAAAAAGAAAAGAAAAGAAATTAAGACTAAGTTAGTGCTATTTAAACTGGGTTCCTCCAAGTCCTAGGATTACAGAAGGTACTTCAGTGGCTGCACGAGGAAAAACTGACCTCCCTCCCTTACAAGGGCAGGGCTCTGTACACCGCTTCCTCCTCACCTTCAAAGTAGCTCTACTTTTAGCTGTGTAATTTTGGAAAAAGGCTAGAAAAAAAAAAAAGGAGCAATTCTGCTACAAAGGAGACAAAAATGTACCCCCCAAATATTCTACAGCTCTAGGTATAAGTATTTTATAAAGACAAAAAGACTATACCACTACAAGTCATGCAAACAGCCCTCACTTACACGCCTACCAAAGGTGTAGATGTGTACAGGCAGCTTTTAGGGAGGGCGCTATGCCCCGCTTTACCTTGAGACATGTAGTATTCCTTTAGAGCCCAACAGGTTAGGTTCGAATCCTGGCTCAGGCAAGCTACAATCTCCCTGAGGCTGTCCTCTCACCTGTCAAGGGCTTTCACTTCATGCTAAAGCCTTTCTTCTGACATGCAGGCTATCTGACCATGTGATTGTCATCAACCAGCCCCTAGGTCGTAGTCCTTCAATCAGGGCTGTGCACCAACTCACAACATCCTCCCCACCCCGACTCCTACCTCAAAGCTTTGGGGACGATCAAATGATAAGCAAAGCACCTAGCACACAGAAGGTGTTCCTGCCTTTCCCTTCCACCCCCACCTCCCTGCAAAAACCACTTTGTATTTGTATGATACATTACTTATCATAAAATTCTAAATCTGGAATATCTTCTCGAGATGAAGAGCACAAACCCAAATGCCTGAAGAGCCAGGGAGATCACATAAAGGAGTGAAACAGTCCAGCTTTAACAAAACGTATGGAGGGTGTGTGATGACACAGACTCACTGTCAGGAAGATCACAGGGAGAAGTGGGGCCAGTGGCCCTGAGAAAGTTCATGCCCCTGCTCATGGGGCAGCCACTCCTCAATGCCAGCCAATTGCTGTCACGAAGGAACGTGGGCTAAGAGTTGTCAAGTCTCTTGATTGCTAAAAACAGCTGGATCTTTAGGTGAGAGCTCCTGACTTAAAAATCAGGCAACAAACTTTTAAAAATCTCTTAAACCTTGTGCAGTTTAATGAAAACACATTTCTAAGCTAGGACTGAACCAGACAGCCCTGCTTCCATCTTTACAAGGGCCTGTGAAGTCAGCAGGTCATGTACTACAGCCTCCACTTGACCAACTGGGAAACTAAGACACAGAGAAAAGCCTAAGCATCCTCCTTAGTACTGCCACCTAGTGGCTGGACCAGGGCTAGACTGCAGGAGTGCCAACTGGTGTCCCCTCTCAAGCTGCCGTCCCCTCCCTGCAGCAGCAGATCATGCAGGAACACCTCCACTCCCAGGGAAGGGAGAGGAGAAATGGCACAGTGAAAGGCAAGAGGGACTGCCCACAGCTCTGCCTGTCTAGCTGATCAGGTGGGAGAGTGTCCTCTCCACGGTGAGAGCTTGGGTGTACTATTCAGGTGGCAGAGTACCCTCTCCACGGTAAGAACCTGGGTGCACTATTCAGGTGGGAGAGTGTCCTCTCCACAGTTAGAACCTGGGTGCACTATTCAGGTGGCAGAGTGTCCTCTCCACAGTGACAGCTTGGGTACACTATTCAGGTGGGAGTGTGTCCTCTCCACGGTGAGAGCTTGGGTGGACTATTCAGGTGGCAGAGTGTCCTCTCCACAGTGAGAACCTGGGTGCACTATTCAAGTGGGAGAGTGTCCTCTCCATGGTGAGAACTTGGGTGCTCTATCCACAGCATCTGTGAGCTCCCACAAGAAATGACCCCCAGAGGCTGATCAACACCCATCCACAACTTACATCGAAGACAACTTTGCCAAAAGCTTCGGAAGGAACAAAGTTTTCAAAACTCTACAACAGACTGCAAGGAGCACAGCAAAGCTTTTTCCAGGAGAAAAGGTCAATGCAAAGCATGTGTCAACACTGATTTCAGTGGGGGCTTGGGGTTTGTTTTTTTAATGTCAATCTCTCCTCACTTGCCTCAATTAAAAATCACCATGTGCCAGCTCCTTCTGGGGAACATGTCAAAGCAGTCCTTTCCCCAGGCAGACAGAACACCCAGATGGGGGATGACTTGAGGTTTTCAACTCCCTATCTCCCCACTCAAGCTGTGGGCACAAAATCAGAGACTGGCAAACGGTGGTGGTTGTGGAGGTGGTACAGAAACATCAACAGAACCCAAGCGAGGCCACAGCCCAGGCTGAACGTGGCACACTGGCCTGGCTATTGGTTCTTCCTCTCCAGGACTGCAATGATTGATTGGGGAGGATCTCCAGCTCAGGAGGTTCTTTTTAGGGGTTTGGCAAGAGTCTCCCTCCTCCTCTCAAAAATTAATTTTCCAGGAAAAAGACTTGCCTGGAACAAATGGGAAAAGTTTAAGAAATCAAGTTGGTTCACATATACCAGCGACTTGTTGATTACTGCACCTAGAACCACAGCACACTGGGTCTGGGCTATCAGCTAAGGCTGACCAAGAAAGGGCCTTTCCACAAGCTACCTGCCCCCACCTTTGCCGTACTGCTGCCACAGAGTTAGCTATCTGGCAAATGTAGAGAGATATGCTGAAAGACAACAGAAACTGAATATCATTTGAAACTTCGCAATGGCTTCTCACCCCTCTTAGAATAAAACTCCAAATATTGACAAAGGCCTGCAAGGCCCAGAGTGATGTAGTCTCTCTCCAATGTAGCTCATACACCTCCACCTTCCAGTGCTCACTCTGTTCCAGCCACAGGAGCCTTCTTTCTTCTTCAGCATTGCTTATGCTCCAATCTGCCTAAGGATCTTTGCACATGCTTCTCCCTTTGGCCCTTTCACCCCATTCTTGGCCTGAGCCACTCCTAGTAATCATCTTTCAGATTTCAGGCTAAACGTTACTTCCTTGCTAAGCCTTTCCTGATGGTCTCTGGCCCTCACTCCCACATGATTAAGTTCTTTGGTATACACAGCACCCTCTACTTTCCCTCCAGGACATACCATGAATATAATTAAATACTTATAGGGTAATTCCTGGTTGCATGCCTTCTTCCCCTGTACACTCTAAACTGCACAAGGGCAGGGACGATGACTCTGTCACCCAGCACAGTGGCTGCTCCATAGCAGGTTCTCAATGTGTTTGTGTTATACAATGTGTTTGCCGAGTACCATAAAGGATACCAATAAAAAATTTTTAAAAAACAACAAAACTACAATGACAGCAACAACAAAAACCCTTCCCAGACCTTCAGAAGGTTAGAGTCTAGTATGGACTAGAAGGGACATATATTAAGAGAACATCCTCTTGGTGAAAAGGTAGAAAAACCCTGCACTGCTCGGCCTGGCACAACTGAGCAGTGTGAGACAGGACTGAACCCTTCACCCCAGGGCAAGTGCTCAAGGTGGAACTTTACGGGGAGCTTCACAGAAATCTCTGTGCTGTCACAATAATAAATACTTGTCCTACACACTATCGCTTCTTTCAAAAATAATAATTGTTCTGGAAATCAAGACGCTCTTCAGTTGAGAGGGAAAAGAAATCAAACACCCCATGCTCGATGCTGAAGCATCCCTTGCCTAAAGGAATGGAGAGCCTCTTGGGCATAAATTGTGCTCATCCCTCTAATCCACCGGGGCCACAATCTCCTAGTAAGTGATGAGCAAACAGAGCAGCAGAGGTCAGCCGGAGGGAGCAGCATCAGTGCTCAGATGTGTCAGCCCCAACCCGTAACACAGACCTTCAAGCTGTGGCTCTGATCATTCCAACCAGGACACCATATGTTAGTGGACTACATTCTCCAAAAGGGAATGGGAGACTCAGCAAAGCTGAAGTTCCGGCTGACATTCTCTCAGCTCCCAAATGTTAATTCGAGAACGTTCCAGTTCAACTTCATGCTTCAAAGCTTACCTACTTTTCCACACTTACTGCTTTTATAGAAAGACCGGGTTAAGTAACTGCGAATCCTGAGCACTTTCTAGTGTAATGATGTGAGTTTAGTAGCCAGGTTATGGAATACGCACTGGCATCAAAGGTACATAAATGTTTTCAACTTTTTTTTTTTTTTTTTTTGAGACAGGGTCTCGCTCTGTTACCCAGACTGGAGTGCAGTGGTGCAATCATGGCTCACTGAAGCCTTGAACTCTCAGGCTCAAGTGATCCTCCCAGCTCAGCCTCCCAAGTGGCTGAGACTACAGGTACATGCCACCACACCCAACTAATTTTTAAATTTTTTGTAGAGACAGGATCTTGCTATGTTGCCCAGGCTTGTTTTCAACTCTTTAGGTTTCATTAGAATTGGTCTCCAGACACAACTACCTTTTCCAGGTCATCCTATTCTGCCCCGACCCTCCTATGTTCTGAAAGATGGGCTCTCGTGCTGGAAAGCAGGCTGACATTTTCTTAGCTCCCAACCATTAGTTACAGAGCATTCTGACTTAACTTCATGTTAAAGCCTTTCCTCTGACATTCAGGCTATCTGACCACACTACTGTCATCCATCAGCCCCTAGGTCATGGTCCTTCAATCAGGACTGGGCACCAGCTCACAATATCCTCCCCACCCCAACTCCCACCATCGCCAAGTTGATTTCACTGAGTCTTAAGAATTCTATCCCCAAACCCAGAATCCATCCCTTCTACTGCACCCCTGATGCCCCTTAGCTCAGGCCTTCCTCTCTTCTTACTGAAAAACTAAAATAGAGTCATAAGTTTCTGTGCCTCCAGTCTCTTTCTAAAATTTCTATGGAATAACTCCTCTTAAAAGCATTCATTAGTCCCTTCGAGCCAGAGGAAAGTCCAAATTCCTTAATGCAGCAGAATATAAGAGCCTTTATATATTTCCCCATTTTATTATGAAAAATTTCAAACATACAGTAAAGTTGAAAAGATCAAACTGCAAGCATCCATACATCCACCACTTGTAGAATCTACAAGTATTAACATTTTGCTATACTTCTTTTATCAGCTGTTTATCATCCATCTATCCAAACATCAACTCATCTCATTTTTGATGCATTTCCAAGTCAGTTGCAAACTTCAGTGCACTTCACCCTAAATACTTCAGCATACATATCTTTAGTGTTCAGGGTTCATTGTTCTTTTTGGGGATGAGGGTAAATAAAATTTATTTACAGTGAAACATACAAATCTTCAGTGTGCTATTGGATGAGTTTTGGTAAGTGAATACACTCATGTAACCCAAACCCCCATCAAAATATAAAACCTTTCCATATCACAGAAAGTCCCTCAGGCCCCTTTCCAGACAATCCCACCCAAATCCTCCCACAGGCAACCGCTGTTCTGATTGTTTTCATGTATTATTAGTTTAGCCTACTTTAGAACTTCAGAAAAACAGACTCAAATGGTATGTGCTTTTTTTGTGTAAAGATATTTTACTCATCATAATTGTTTATGTTGTTGAATGTATTAGTTTGTTAATTTTCATTGCTGACTTAGTATTTCATTATTTGAATGAATCTGTTTGTCCCCTCCCTTACGGATGGACACGTGGGTTATTTCAGATTGGGGCTGTTATAAAGAAAGCTCTAAGAGCACTGTTGTACAAGTCTTTTTGTGCCATGTTTTTATTTGTCTGGGGTAAATACCTAAGAGTAGAAGTGCTGGGCCACTGGATAGGTATATATTTAATTTTATAAGAAAGTGACAGACCTTTTCCCAATGTGATTGTACCATTGTATACTCCCACCAAAAATGTATGACAGTTCCAGTCCCTTTATAATTTGAATACTGCCCTCTCCTCACTCAGCCTCATCTCTCAATACTCCTTCTTCCCCACCTCTGCTCCTGTCAACCCAACAAACTTTCAGAACTTTAATCTTTTTGCTGCTTTATTCTCAGGAGGTTCACACATGCTGTTCCCTCTGCTTGGAATATCCTGTCTCAGTCTTCTGCTTGATAAAATGAGTTTACAATTGTTAAAATAATACCTCTTCTGCAAAGTCCTCCCTGTCCCTGCCAGTCACCCAAATTTTCAGATTACCATACATGTGGCCTGAAGCTTTGGATGTGTTAATCTCTCCACTAGACAGACAAGGCAAAGAGGGAACCACTCTTTTCTGCCTTAGAAATGATACTTGCTATTCCTACCAGTGTAAGGATTTTGAATACTGTGAACCCATAAAAACAACATCCTAGGCTCTTCTCTAGGTAGGGCACCTGAAAAATGAGTCACCAAAGAAAATAAAACTGGCAAGGAGAGCTTCTTATTTATCTTGGAATCCTCGGGGCTAATACAGTGCTTGGCATGTGGTAGATGATTAATAGATGTTTGGCAAATTAATAGCACATCCAATCATGTTGTTTCCCTACTTATAATTCTCCTCTAGCTCTTGATCATCTACAAGATTAAATCTCTTAATATGATGTACAAGGCCCATCATAATCTGGAACCCACAGTGAACTCCTGAGAGTGCCTGGCCACTGTTCTCTGATGCCTCTGTGCTTTTCTGTATGTACTCTGTATTGGAATGTCCATCCCCTCTTTAACTGGTAAACTCATAGCTCTAAGTCTAGGTGTAGATCAAACCAGGACTTCTCTGTGAACTTTCACCCAACAGAATGCCCACCCTGATTTTTTTACCCTGATTATATCCCACTTGTATGCATTCCAGTCTTTCTTGCTAGGACTATATTCTCTCACAGGGCAAGGATTTTATTTTTATTCATTGTAGGAAACACATTGGCCTAGTTTATCATACTTTTCACCCTATGCTAAAATAATGATTAGAGATGTATTATATCAAGTGATCCCTTTTCCCTCCCACAGCTAACTGGATCAGGAGAGGACACCGGGAGTGCATTCACCCTTGAGAATCCGAAGTGATGACCCAGGAACTGTAATCAAATGGTGCTACACAACCATGTAAACTAGGCTGATGGCTGCTACTGTCAGCCATGTGTGTTCCAGAGAGAGAGACAGAGAGGCAGAGAGAAGAGCTACCTAGTAACTTCCAACACCCACAAAATCTAGCTTCACTTCCTGTTGTTGGGTTCTGGTAGGTTCCCTTGTACTTATCCAATACATTCCTTTTTACTTAATCTAATTTGAATTAAATTTCTGTTCCTTGCACCCAATGACTCTAAGTCACCTTGCACCAATATGTCTGTACAACATATGAGCTCAATAATATGAGTTTCAATAATTTTAACAATTACAGGCTTTAATAAAACTACCTAGAACAGAGTGATAAAATACAATACTAAAAATTACACTTGATGAGTTAGAATTTTTAAGATAAGGACTAGATTTACATTAAAACACTACTTGCATTAGTGTACTAAGACCAAGGAAGAAAAATGGTCAAATACCTACTTGGGAAAGGACAGACACAGAGAAGTGGACAGGGGTACATGGCTTGCACTGTTACCTTTCTTGAGCTGACGGATCAGTGTTAGGGAGGACAGGAGCCAAGATCTCCGCCACTCAGAGCACTCATTACCTGGGAATGCTGTGAAGATGGTTTTCACCTGGGATTATCAGAAAGCAATCATAGAGAAGAGGATTAAGCCCTCAAATGGGAGGAAACACATAGGCTGGAGTCTTTCATATCAGATGAAATAAAAGCCCAGCCACAGACAAACCTGGCAAGGCCTGTGAAGAAGGTAAGTTTCCAAGAAGGACCAAGGAGCATGCCAGCACCAACTGATGAACTAAATTACATCAGGGGAAAACTTACTCCGCCTTTGGTGTGAAACCAGGGTCGGGACTAGGGTGAGGGGAGTGAGGCACTTGCCCTGAGCACAAAAGGACAGACTCAGAATTACTGATTTTTTCTTGGTCTTGGGCTGCAGGGTGGCTGGGCACAGCACTGTTACTGATCCTGTCTTTATTTTAAATTATAATATTTTGTTCACCATGGTTGTTTGCATTAATTTTTATTTTTAAAAAACTGAGGCCAGGCATGCTGGCTCACACCTGTAATCCCAGCCGAGGTGGGCAGATCACCTGAGGTCAGGAATTCGAGACCAGCCTGGCCAACATGGAGAAACCCCTGTCTCTACTAAAAATATAAAAATTAGCCAGGTGTGGCGGCACACAACTGTAATCCCAGGTACTCGGGAGGCTGAGGTAGGAGAATCCCTTGAACCCGGGAGGAAGAGGTTGCAGTGAGCCGAGATTGTACCACCGCACTCCAGCCTGGGCAACAAGAACGAAACTCTGTCTTAAAAAAAAAAAAAAGGCATACAAATACTCTTTATCTTGATTACCGAGTTTTGAGTGCCCCCTTAAATTCTGCACTTGAGGCGAGTGGCTCACCCCTGTCCTGGCTGTGTGAAAATGCTGTCTGCACAGGAGAGAAGTCTGCCCAGGCACTGGTCTCTCTGTCATCCTCTCACTGTGCTTCCAAAAGACCTAAGAGGTCAAGACATTCCTCCGGGTAAACAGAAACCTAGCGACTCCAAGGAAGTGAGAGCTGGGTAATAGGAAGAGAAACAAAACTGAGGAGTCAGTTTCTGGCTCTCAGTGGAAGCTCCAGCGATGCAGTAAGCTCCAGGGATGGCCGACTCAGCCCTGTTGGGCAAAGCTGAGATCAGACTTGACTCAGGCTCCAAATAAAACATAAAGAAACCCAGCTTCCCTGAAGCAGAGACCTAGCATTAACAACCTAAAAACCAAATGAGTATAAACTCATCAACTAGATTGATAATAAATGGGTACCAGGCAAAACAGAACAGAGACAGAATGTGAGCTGGGGAGGAAGGTGGGTCTTCCAATAACCAGAGTCTTGGGGGCCTCAACAATGGATTGAAGAGAGAGGGCACGAGGTCAGCGCAGAGCAGTCAGAAGCCTAAGGAAAAAATATCTGAAGCTTAATTAGGAAAGTGCTCATTCACTCAGAAGCCAGGACAGGGCACCAGGACAAACCAAGGTGTCACAGGGTTTAGACCAGATTTATGCTAAAACAAGGAGGAGAAGTAGCTCTGAAGAAGAACAGGGGATCCCACCTGACCTGGAAGGAAGACGAGGAGCATTCCACCCAAGTATCTAATGCTAGTGGTAAGGCTACATGTCAAAAAATGTTGAGAAGACGGAAAGGAATAGGAGCTGAGTAATCCATAAGCTGCATCGGCAAGTAGTCTCAGTGAGGCAGAAAGACCTCTGGTAGAATGTTGGCTGGCATGCGCCTGGAAAGCAATGTGGCAATATGCATAAAAACCCAAGAGATCTTTCAACCCCCAAATTCCACTTCTAGGAATCCATCTTAAGGAAATAACCTGAAATATCCACAAAGTATGTACAAAAATAGTTAAGACAGGCCGGGTATGGTGGCTCACACCTGTAATCCCAGCACTTTGGGAGGCCGAGGCAGGCGGATCACTTGAGGTCAGGAGTTCCAGACCAGCCTAGCCAACATAGTGAAACCTGTCTCTACTAAAAATACAAAAATTAGCTGGGCGTGGTTGCGGGTGCCTGTAATCTCAGCTGCTTGGGATGCTGAGGCAGGAGAATCACCTGAATTTGGAGGGTAGAGCAGTGAGCTGAGATCATGCCACTGCACTCCAGCCTGGGCGACAGAGCAAGACTCCATCTCAAAAAAAAATAAAAATAAAAAAAAAGTCAAGACAAAAAAACTATAAACATAAAAAATAGAAGTCACTTAAATGCCCAATGAAAAGAGATTAGAGCCAGGCATGGTAGCTCAGGCCTGTAATCCCAAGCACTTTGGGAGGCTGAGGTGGATCACTTGAGGTCAGGAGTAGGAGGTGGAGACAAGCCTGGCCAACAGTGAAACCCCATCTCTACTAAAAATACAAAAATTAGCTGGGTGTAGTGGTGCACACCTGTAATCCCAGCTACTCGGGAGGCTGGAGCAGGAGAATTGCTTGAATCTTGAATCTGGGAGGTGGAAGCTGCAGTGAGCCGAGATCACACCACTGCACTTCAGACTAGGTGACAGAGTAAGACTCCCTCTCAAAAAAAAAGAAGAGAAAGAGAGAGATTGGGGCTGGGCATGGTGGTGTATGCCTGTAGTCCCAGCTACTTGGGAGGCTGAGGCAGGAGGATCACTGGAGCCAGGGAGTTCAAGGCTGCAGTGCACAATGATCCCGCCTGTGAATAGCCACTGCACTCCAGCCTGGGCAACATAGCAAGAGTCCATCACCTTAAAAAAAAAAAAAAAGAGAGAGAGAGCTATTTGGTTTAAAAAAATAAAGTTTGTTTATACGAAAGAACATTCTATAGCTAGTAAAATATTGAACATTAAATGTACACGATGGGGATGGTGGCTCATGCCCATAATCCCAGTACTTCTGGAGGCTGAGGCAAGAGAATTTCCTGAGGCCAGGAGTTAAAGACCAGCTGGGCAACATAGCAAGACCTCATCTCTACAAAAACAAACAAACAGAATAGCTGGTGGTGCACACTCGTGGTCCTAGCTACTTGGGAGGCTGAAACAGGAGGATCACTTGAGCCCAGTGATCATACATTAAACTATGATACATACATAGTTCATACATTGAACTATCACTGTGCCACTGCACCCAGCCTGGGTGACAGGGCGAAATTCTGTCTTTACAAAAAAAAAATACGTATAGCAAAAAGACTAAAAAAAAAAAAACCACACACACAACAAAATGCTGTGACTAAAACAAAACAAACAACTTCTAAGACTGATTTACCTGTGGATGATGATCTATTTTCTATAATGACCATATATTATCTTTTTTTCTATAAAAATACATTTTTGGTTGTTTGTTTTTAGAAAAACCTGTCCTCCAAACTTGAGGCTTGTTAAGAAGGCGAGCCTCCAAGAAGGACCCAGAGCATACTAGCACCAACCAATGAACCAATTTATGTGAGGGGAAAACTTCCTTTGTCTCTGGTATAAAACCAAGGCCAGGACTAGGGTAAGGGGAATGAGGCACTTGCTAGGGGCACAAAATTTAGAAAGGTGCCAAAAAAACTCAGTAGTCCAGATAAATACTATTTTACTGCAATATTTTTTAAAAATTGAAATTAGGGCAAATAAAATCCAAGATAAACAAATTTCAATTTTTTTTTTGAGACATAGTTTCACTCTTGTTGCCCAGGCTGGAGTGCAATGGAGCAATCTCGGCTCACTGCAACCTCCGCCCACGGGTTCAGGTGATTCTCCTGCCTCAGCCTCCCAAGTAGCTGGGATTACAGGCACGCACCAACATGTCGGCTAATTTTTGTAGTTTTAGTAGAGACAGGGTTTGGCTACATTGGCCAGGCTGGTCTCAAACTCTTAACCTCAGGTGATCCACCCGCCTCGGCCACCCAAAGTGCTAGGATTACAGGCGTGAGACACTGCCCGGCCACAAATTTCAAATTTTTAAATAAAGACAGGATCAGTATTTCAATATTGATTTTTCTTTTTGCCTCAGGCTCCAATATGGCTGGGCTCAGCACAGTTACTGATCCTGTCTTTATTTTAAATTCTGATACTTTGTTCATGGAAGACTTTTTGCATTAATTTGTTTCTTGCTTACTGTAATCCCATCTTGGGCTAATTTCCTAGAAAATGTTTTAACCCTTCCATCATGGTCAGGGCGTGGGGCACACCAATGCCTGTCTGCTCTAATGCCAGCCCTAAACAGGAACAAAAGAAGAATGAAAGTACCCTGGAGCGGGGAATAGCCTGGTCTAGAGAAACCCACATACTCTCTCAGGCCCTGCCAGACCACAACTCCTACAAAACCCTCCTCACTCTCCACTAGCCCAAACTCTCTCCCCAATGACTTTCTGGGATTAAAACAGAAAAATCCATTAAGAAAATATACAATATACAATGATTGACAACCCCTCCCTAACCACAAGGGGAATGTTAGTCTTTAACAGAATACTATTTTAAGATACATATATGTTAACAATTATGCTTGAGGTTGTTTTTTTTTTCTAACTTTTATCTTAGGTTTGGGGGTACATGTGAAGGTTTATTAATTATGTAGGTAAACTCGTGTTACGGGGGTTTGTCGTACAGATCATTTCATCACCCAGGTATTAAGCCCAGTACCCAATAGTTATCTTTTCTGCTCCTCTCCCTCCTCCCACCCTCCACCCTCAAGTAGACCCCAGTGTCTGCTGTTTCCTTCTTTGTGTTCCTAAGTTCTCATCATTTAGCTCCCACTTACAAGTGAGAACATGCAGTATTTGATTTTCTGTTCCTGCATTAGTTTTATGCTTGAGTTTCAATGGAGGTATAAACATATAAGCATTCCAAAAACAAGTGAATCAGAGTGAATTAAAATGATTAGCTCAATTACCCATGCTTATGAGAAGTTTATCAAAGCCTAGGTCCACCTGGTGGCATTTCCATATATGCCTAGAAAAAAATGGCCTCTAGAGCCTCGTTTCTACAAGATCAAATAAATGATCATGGAACTGTCTCCACCTTAGACAGCGGTCTGAAAAACTGCTCTGGTAACAATACAAATATAATCCAAATATAAAGGGGAAGAAACATACATGCAGTATAATTCTCCATGGCATTAAGACCACATGGCCTAGTCCCTACCAGACCTTCACATCTTCCAGCTACTTAACAGCACATCTGTTTAGGACACATCCAAAAATAGCACTATTGAGATTCAGCTCTGCGCCAAGCACTTTCACATGCTTTACCTAATTGCATCCTCATGACAAGCCTGTGAGGCGAGTATTATTACACGAGTCTTGCCGACGGGGAACCAACTGCAGGTTCACTCTGAGCAGCAGAACCCCTGTCTTCTGCCCAAAATCTGGTTGTTTGCCCAGTGCTTTTGGCCTGTGCCTAGCAGGCTCATTTCTTAAAGCCCACCTACAAGAGGATCCTCCAGCATGTTCTACTGTGCTTTTCTCACCAAGTTACCCATCACTCATCAGAGACTCAAGGCCCAGTTTACCAATAAGGAAAATGAGACACCGCAAGGCAAGAAATTCACCTGACTTTCCACTGTCTGATCTCTGACCCCACGTACTTAAGAGGGGGCATGGTGCCATCCTGAGGAACTAGACTACTCTGTAGAATTTACTCCCCCACTGTGAGGGAGAAATGGTGCCCTAACACTCATTCCAGGTGAAACCTCCCCTCTACCCTCCATGACAGGCAGAGCTGAGTGGCAATATGGGAGAGCGCCAAGAACTACTGGTACACAGTGGAGATCATTTCCCAGACCAGGCTGTGGTAGGGATTTTGGCTTCAAAGATTGAGTTACATTCTTTCCTTCCTGGCCCTAACCCCTACTCTTGTCCTTTGTACTTGCCTCAACAGCTGGAAGCAGGGTGCAATCTACACTGTGCCAAAACAGGAGGCCAGGGCAAGACTTCTCTTAATCCCCACTCACCACAACTGTCTCCACAGGAGGCAGGAGAGACTCAGACCAAGAGCCAGCACATTCCCATGGGGGCTAGCACTGTAGATTGGGGAGGGAGCAGGGATGGTGGAGATGGTGGACTTATTCTTAAATTCTATTTATTTTCGCCATTCCTGGGTATTCCTTTCACCTTCATCTTCACTAAGGCACCCTAAGAAATTCAGTCTCCCAAGACAATGTGATCTGAGGTGGAAGGAAGGGCCAGAGTTGGAGAAGAGGAAGAATTCATTGCATTCTCCACCCCCTTCCCTCCCTCGGGCTGTTAAAGGGAACAGGGCCACCTCACCTCTCAGCTTTCAAGCAGTAATTAATTACTACAAGTCCAGGGCTTTAGATGAAGTGAAAAATGGTTAGCATTAGACAAAATCAGATCTTGCACACATCCCAATAGGGTTACATTAGTAAGAAGACGTGACGGCAGTGCGGAAAATGTTTTCAGTGAAATACAGAATAGAAAGATGCCTTTAGGCTTTTCTCTGAATGCTGAATAGTAAGAGATGCTGACTGTGGTCAGAGACTGCTTCATGGCAATTAGTGATTCAATCCTAAGGAAACCTGAGAGTCCAATGCTGAGCACATCAACAACCTGGCTCAGACTAGAGTTCAAATGCAATGAGATCCTGCTTGCAGGTGCACCACCTCCTCCCCAACTCCCACTGATCTATACAGCACAGCTACCCACTTTTTTATCTGAAGCTACTTTCAGGGTCAAAAATGCCATTTAAAAATCTCTGAACACTGAGAGGAGCCACCATTCCTCCCTTTCCACCACCCCAATCTACCAACACTCTCAAGTCCTAAAACGCCCCAAATCCCTCAACGTTTACATTCCCTGCTTCTAAGTCTCCTGTATCTGAAGCGCAGCCTGGCTTCCCCTCCTGTCTCTAGAGCCCATCACTCCCCGTTTAGGGACTTCACTCCCTGAAGAATTGTTCCCTCTCTACTGCCTTTCTCCCACCAGTGTTTAAACAAGCTCCAAGTCTCTCTGATCATAAAAAGAAACAAAAATCTCTTCACCTCTTTTTTTTTTTTTTTTTTTTTTTGAGACGGAGTCTCGCTCTGTCGCCCAGGCTGGAGTGCAGTGGCGCGGTCTCGGCTCACTGCAAGCTCCGCCTCCCGGGTTCACGCCATTCTCCTGCCTCAGCCTCCCGAGTAGCTGGGACTACAGGCGCCCGCCACCACGCCCGGCTAATTTTTGTGTGTTTTCAGTAGAGACGGGGCTTCACCATATTAGCCAGGATGGTCTCGATCTCCTGACCTCGTCTTTACCTCTTTCTTGATCCAACTAGCTACCACCCCTTTCCTCTCTTTCACAACTAGACATTTCAACCTGTCTATTCTCTCACTCTATCCACTTTCTACCTCCCAGTCATGCAGAAACCTCTTATGAAGTAGATTCTGCCCTCTCCAAGGCCCAGGACCTCTCTGTGGCTCAATCAAGCAGATGGTTTTCAGATGGTACCTTGCGTGACAGCTACTGAGCACTTTTTACTGGTGACATTCTTGAATCACTCTTTCCAGCCAGGCCTGGTGGCTCATGCCCAGTACTTTGGGAGGCCGAGGTGGGAGAATTGCTTGAGCCGAGGGGTTGAGACTAGCCTGGGCAACATGGAGAGACCCCACCTCTACAAAAAATACAAAAATTAGCTGGGTGTGGTGGTGCATGCTTATAGACCCAGCTACTCAGCAGACTGAGGTGGGAGGATTGCTTGAGCCCGGGAGGTGGAGGTTGAAGTGAGCTGAGAAGCTGAGACTGTGCCACTGCACTCCAGCCTGGATGACAGAGCCAGACCATGTCGAAAATAAAGAATTTTAAAAACCACTGTTTCCTTTAGGGCTTCCAAAGAAAAGGACATGACATGCTCAGTATTTCCCCTACATCTCTGTCCACTTCTTGATCTCCTTTAGAGTTGTTCATCTTCTTCCTGTTCCTTAATTGCCAGTGTTTCCTCAGCGTTCAGTCCTGAGTCATCTCTGTTCACCCTATAAATGCGCCCTGGCTGATTTCACCCATTAGTCATTTAAACATCCTTTAATTACATTCATAATATTGACAACTATCTCCAGAGGTCCAGACCCATATATTTGACTTTCTCAATTAAGCTGATAAACATTTCCACTTGTAATTTTCACAGGCACCCCAAACTCAACGTGTTTAAAACTGAAATCAAACCCCAGGTGTCCCCTCCACACATACCTCCCAACCCTCCCTTTCTGTGTTCTCTAGTGCTGTGACCACCATCTACCCCATTTCCTGTCTTCAGAAACTCCCTCTCCCCAATATCCAACTAACAACCAAATCTTTATGATTTGTCTCCATCTCTTTCAAGTCTGCTGACTTCTGCCCATACTCACAGCCACTGGCTTATTTCAGATCCTCCTCATTTTTCTCCTAGACTACTAGAATTTCTTAGTGTACTCTCAGAACAGAAACCTTTGGTGGGGGTCTGTGCAACTCAATGATCCACCTTTCTCTGGACATCCCCTCTCCTCCACCCATTATGTTTGTACTAAAGAATACCCTTTCCCCATCCTTGCCAGACTTCATGGGACCATCATGGACATCTGATCCACACCAGGCAACTCAGATTCTCTCCTGGAAAAGTGGAATTTGGTATAAGTATGTGCAGACAACTTAAACTACAGAAAGTGAAAAGTGGGAGCTGCATGGAAACCATATGGAGCCATAGGAATACTGAACAGAGAAAGTCTATCTGCAGAAAAAAAGAAGACCAAAGCAGGAGCAGAAAAAAAGCAGAGATGAGAGAGAGAGAAACACTCCTGGTGGCCTTTTTCTTCTTAATTTCAGACCCTTGGCAAGGGTCAGTAGCACTTTTGCTCCAGGTTCCATTGGAAACACCCACCAACTTGTCTTTTTCACATTTCCCTTTTTATTTCAGCTTGTTTAAGTAGATAACTGTTATGTGCCCACAGAGTGTCTTGGTTAATATATTTGAATCCACTCACTTCTTCTCACTTGATCTCAGCTCTCCTATGTATAAAACCAGAAGACTGAATTACATGAACTCTATGAAGGCTTTAATGCATTACATTCTTTAAGCAGAGTATGTGTGCTTTTTCTATATTCAGTCTAATGCACAAAATGATGGTCACCACCAGCCCAAGCACAGTCAAATGCATATTTAGGGTTGCATTTTGTTACAAGTTTTTAAACTATGCAAGTTTACAAGCAAATTAATAAAAATGATCTTTTTTTTTTTTTTACAGAAGTACATGTAAGTAACACATGCTTTATATATTAGATACTTAATAAGTAGCTTATGAATTTATCTAGAGACTGTTGAGAGGACAAAAGGTTTTGTTTTTTAATTTAATTTATTTATTTTTTGAGACAGAGTCTCACTCTGTCTCCCAGGCTGGAGTGCAGTGGCACAATCTCGGCTCACTGCAACCTCCGCCTCCCGGGTTCAAGCAATTCTCCTGCCTCAGTCTCCTGAGTAGCTGGGATTACAGGCACACGTCACCATACCCAGCTAATTTTTGTATTTTTAGTAGAGACGGGGTTTCACCACGTTGGCTCCTGACCTCATGATCCACCCACCTCAGCCTCCCAAAGTGCTGGAATTACAGGAGTGAGCCACCGCGCCCAGCTGGTTTTGTTTTTTTAAAAACAGTGCACTACAATCAGTGTGCCATTGTAGAGTGAATGTATTTTTTTCTGCAATAATATAAGGATGACTAGTGAAAAGTATTCTCTAAATACGTTTGAAAATGGCCCATTTGAAAATGGACTGGCCCACCTGCAGAGTGTCAAATGAGATTGCTAAATTGCAGAGCAATGTTTTAATTCAGGGTTTCAGAAAAGGGAGTAATTTTAAAATGTACATTTATGATAACAGGTTGAAAATTGACACAAAACACTTTCTTAAGGTTAAAAATAGAGTTTTTTGGGCTGGGCATGGTGGTTCATGCCTATAATCCCAGCACTTTGGGAGGCCGAAGTGGGAAGATCACTTGAGCCCAGGAATTTGAGACCAGCCTGGGCAACACAGCGAGACCCAGCCTCTACAAAATAATTTTTTAAAATCTTAGCCAGGAGCGGTGGTGCGCATCTGTGGTCCCAGCTACTCAGGAGGCTGTGGTGGGAGAATTGCTTAAGCCCAGGTGGTTGAAGCTGCAGTGAGCCATGATTGCACCACTGCATTCCAGCCTGGGTGACAGAGTGCCCTGTCTTTAACAAAAAAAAAGTGCATTTTTGAAGATAAATCAGTGTCGTGTGAAAAATATTTTTTTTAAAGATAAATTTTGGCTTTTGCATTTTGTAAAATTCATAAGCTACTTATTAAGTGTCTAATTTACAAAGTACGTATTACATCACTGATAAAGTACTTAGTAAATAAATAGCTAAATGCTGATAGAGTCTGATTCAGCAAGCCTGAGTGGGGCCCTGGATCTATTTTTTACAAAAGCCTCACAGACAACACAGATCATCTGCCAGTTTGGGGAACCACTGTCCCAGGATCAGGAAATATTTCAGATCTCTTAGAAATAAGAAGTAGAAACTGCAGTATACTGAGAACACTTAGAATAGAATCAGAATATCTCTATACATGAAAAACCTCTGTGTGTGCGTGTATGTGCACGTGTGTGTGTATGCGTGTGTGTGCGCGTGTGTGTGCTTGCACACACGCACAAGACTAAATTAAATAAACCCTACCAGTGGTTTGGGGGTGGGAGAGGTGGTGAGGAAGTTCGCCCATGCTGGCTCTTTTGGTCTGGGGAAGGAAGCTAATGACTTTGCAAATTCCTATTCCCCTAAAAAGACCTGCTACTGGGGGGTGAGGGCAGAACATCATAACCCACCCATTCTAAACCCCAGCCATTCTAAATGGCTATTCAAGATTCTACAGAGAAACCTCTTGCCAGCTGTCTGCTCAAGCTAAAAGTTTGAATGTTAAAAAAATCAACTGAAAGACACAAGGGTAGTCCACACTCCACAAACGGTGTCCAACAAGAAGTGGTAGTCAAAAGGAAGAGAAGAGACAGACTCAGATGTGGAAATAAAATTTTCTGTTCCAAAGTCATTGCAAACTTACAGAAAGAATGCTGATGTCTAGCATCTCAAAACTCTTCCCTGGAGCTCTGAGGACTCTGTTGCTGGAAGTTAAGACACTAGTGAGAGCCCCATATTACCCCTACAGGGTTATATCTGTTGACTGTGCAGTTACACCCACCGTGATCATATGTAACTGCCACAGCCACAGAACTCCTGGCAGCAATTCAAATAAAACTCCATGTGAGAGATACTAAAAGGCAACAGAAAGAACCATCAGGAGTCAGGAGGCCTAGTTGTGGTCCAAGTTCCACAAATAACAAGCTATGACCTTGAGCAAGTCAGCAAGTCACTACACTTCACTGGCCCTCAGTTTCCTTATATATAAAGTGAAAGTGAGGGACATAAACATCTCTCACCTTTGGAGCTGGACATTTGCACATTTTGGTGATTCTTCAGGGATATGAAATACACTAAACAACCTCCGAAATTCTATACAGGGATTTGAATGACTAATTCTTTAAAAGACAACATTGCTTTCACACTGGAGGGTGGTGGTGAGCAGAGGACGGAAGTAAATTAAAAGAAGCTCCCTGACAGGTGGGAAGTAGAGTCAGGAATTAGCGAAGCATTACTTCCTTGTGGATATTCACTCTTTATGCTCCAATCACTCTGATCTCCCTAATATAGGCACATTTTTGAAACCTGAAGGCAAACAGATTTTCTGTTAAAGATTCTCTGAAAGAGTGTTCAGGAAGTTTAATAATTTCCTTGAAAGTCACTCCTTGTATGTCTACTGTACAAGCAGTACAAGCAGTGTGTCCATATCCTCCCGGGTCTCGGCCTCATGGCTGACAGTCCAAAGAGTCCGTTCAGCATTAGAGCTATACCCTTAGTAGGTCCAAAGACTCACTCTCTTCACCTGCCACTTTCTTGATATGTGTACAATTTTTTCATCTGATTCTTGGCCCTGAGTCCCTTAAGAGGCAATTCATTAGGTGCCGTGAGCACTGTGGTTTGTGTTTCTATTCTAGGTTGACTTTGTTCCACTTTTTCAAGTTTCTGGATATTTTTTCAAGCTATGGATCTTCATCCACAGCACAAAATGTCCACTTAAAAAAATAAAGCGGATTTCTCACTCTTTCTCCTGAATGGAAAAAAAATGTCTTAGTTGTCTCTCCAGGTAAACCTGGGGTCTCAGCCATGTTCTGACAGCCAGCTTCACCTGATCACCCTTCCCTAATAAGGAACCTCTTCCACAGAATAATTAACCTTCTACACTGCTCTCCAAGCTAATGGGGAACATTTGCTTAGGAGCCCTCCACGGCTGCTTTATCTCCCTCCCCGCAAAACCCACCCACCTCCTTCAAGAAAGGCCCTAATGATTCTGGTACAGTTACCTTCTCTCCCTACCCCCTTTAACAATCTAGCACCTTCCTTAAAAAACACAATCAGGGAATCCTAACCAGGCAGGCGTGACTCCTAAGCAGATGGCAGGCCTCATAATTAGGTCATTACATAATACCTCTTCTCTAACTAGCTTCTCTCCACCTCATTCCTAGACTCTGGGTTGATGAGCTTTACGCTGTGGTTACTTTAATTATAATTCGCTCTTGGGAACTCGGTAATACCATGTTTTGATAAAAGAAAAGAAATCGGGTAAAAGTATAGGAAAGTCAGAGTCAGAAGGTTGCTTTCAGCTTCAGTTTTGAATAGTCCAGACTTGTATGGGTAACTTTTTCTCTTGGTGCCTTGGTTTCCCAACTTGTTTCAAGTTGGGAACTTGACTCAAGCCAATCCCCAGTTGCACTAATTCTAATACAGGACTCAAGCATAAACGTTACATCATATGACATGATTTCTAAGGGACACTACGTCACATTTAGGTGTCAGGTCAGGCTCTTATTGACACACCACTGAACTAGATTGCACAAGGTGGTGTCCTCATATACACAGGCAGCGGCTGGTCTCAGTAAGATCCCAGGTCAGCATCAAGTATTTGAACTCCCTCAACCTTCAACCCCAGGCACTCAGAGACCTCAATTATTCACCAAGAAATCTAAAGCCTTCCACCTCACTTCCAATGCAGCATCCCCACTCTGGTCTCCCTCCTTCTCCTGGAGCTATCCACACTCTAAAAATCACTGTTCCCTTTGCCCAACAACTACAATGCCTTTCTTACCAATCTGTTTTTAGGGATCCTGGGTCTCATACCTGTCTCATATCTGTACGAATAGTCTACAGTGAACAAAAGTCATCTACATACATGTTCCCATTTCCTCATCACAATAAACCCAAATTATCATTTTGTAGATTCAAAAACTGAGGTCCAGATAAGTGTTATCGAAAAAAACTACATAAAAATTCAAGCTTTAATTGAGGATTATAAGAGACTATTCTATGAAAAGGAAAGATCTATAATCTCCAATTGGCATAACATATAATGAGAGATATTCTTTTTTAAATTATTTTTTGTAGAGATGGGGTCTCACTTTGTTGCCCAGGCTGGTTTCAAATCCCTGGCTTCAAGTAATCTTCCTGGCCCGGCCTTCCAAAGTATTGGGACTACAGGTGTGAGCCACTGCGCCCAGCCAGGAGATATTCTTAAGCTAGAGGTCCATGTCCCCACACCACCCCTGACTCCCCAAGGACCTCTGGTTAACATTTATGCTTGGTCACTGAGTTTCCAAGTTCTGACACTGGACTGGGACAGTAGTTATGTTGGCCCCTGGTTCCAATGGGCTGGCCTAGGAGCTTGGTGCCTGCCATCACTGCAATTCTCAGACTCCAATACGTAACGCTACCCTTCTCTCTGAAGTCCTGTCCAAAGTCCTGTATCTCTCTTGCATCATTAAAAGCAGCCTTGAGTTCTAAAACCTACTGAAAAATACCAGAAACCAAATTTAAGAATCACTTACCCAAAAAGTATGTTTGGACTAGATCAAAAGTTTTACATATGATGTGGCATATGGTACTAGGTAAAGAGGATGACCTTTCAGTCAGTAGGTTCCAGGGTTTGATTTCTAGCAATGAAACTTGTTTACATAAACTTGAGAAAGTTACTTAACTTTTCTAAGTCTCAGTTATTATCCATATTTTACAGATGTGGAAACTTTCTCCCCCAAAGCTATTGAAAAGCACCAAAGAAAAAAATATACAAAAATGGGCCTAGCACAGTGCTGGGCAAACAACTCTTCCCTCCACCTTCCCTCTGGCACCACCCTCTGCCTGATTGGTGGGGAGTGCTCCCTGCCCTCTGCACGTCACTGCCCCAAGGGGTCTGGGAAAAACTCCGAAAAATATGCAGTCTACAAGAACACTGTGAGATGAACCGGAGGATTATGAACTCATTAAAAAGAATAGCAAAGAGATCAGGGTGACCACCAGCGTGGCAGGTTTTGTCTAAGCACTGCATTTCTAAAATAATCATTATGCAGCTTTTTCAGGCCTTTTCCAGGTGAGATGCTTAAAAATGAACTGAGAACAAAGCAGTCAACTGAAAAGCTGTGGGCCTATGAACCTAAGGCAAAGTGGGTGGTTGAATACCAGGCTGGTAATGAGGCAGAAAGGCAGGCAGGGGACTTTTGGCACAAGGGAACCATGGGCTTTGGAGGCAACTTACCACAGTGTTAAGAGGAACCATTTACAGAGCTTCAGGATCTCAAAGAGAGCCTGGCAATGACAATATTCAAAAGGCTTAAAAACACAAAAGATGTCAGGAAACCTGGGTTCCAGTTGTGGCTCTGCATTAACCAGCTATGTGATCTTAGGCTAAAAACTCTTCAAAGACAAGGAAAGTGTTTTTCTTTGCATTTTCTGAATCACCTAGAATAACAAAGTCAATGCTGGGTAACTACTGAATGAAGGAGTGTCTGGCTTCTGAGATCTCTGGGCCTTCGTTTTCTCTCCTATATCACAAAAGAATTGGAAAGATTATCTCTAGGGCCACTCCCGGGCTCACATTCATTCCATTGTTCTTTAGACACAGACAAGTTTCTCAATCCTAACAGCACATCAGAATCACCTTGGAAGTTTTTAAAAAGATAATTCTCCAGTTTCCCAGCTGGAACCTACCGAGATTCAAAATCCTTAGGGTGGTGGGGTTGGGGGAGGGGGTTAAAATCTGCACAGGTGAGCCTAATAGGCAGCTAGCTGTTAGAACCAATGCACCATGCTTTCATATGCAGTAATCTTCAAGGAACAAGGCACTTGAGGCTGGGTCCTTCTTCCGTATCTCCTGCCTTTCTGCCCAAATCATCAGCCTTCATTTTCTAAAGCAAACCTGCCTCATTTATTTTCTTTAAAAAAAGAAAATCTTTTTTTTTATTATTATTTTTTTTAAAGACAGGGTCTTGTTCTGTTGCCCAAGCTGGAGTACAGTGGCATGATGACAGCTCGCTGCAGCCTCGACCTCCTGGGCTCCAGCAATCCTTCTATCTCAGCCTCTCAAATAGCTGGGACTACAGGGGCTTGCTACCATGCTCGGCTAATATATACATATATATATATATACACACACACACATATATATATACACATATATACACACATATATATACGTATATACGTATATATACACATATACGTATATACGTATATACGTATATATTTACGTATATACGTATATATTTACGTATATACGTATATATTTACATATATACATATATACATATATATACATATATATACACATATATATATATAATTTTTTTTTTTTGAGATGTCGTTTCACTCTTGTTGCCCAGGCTGGGGTGTAGTGGCAGGATCTCGGCTCACTGCAACCTCCACCTCTTGGGTTCAAGTGATTCTCCTGTCTCAGCCTCCCAAGTAGCTGGGATTACAGGGGCACACCACCATGCCCAGCTAATTTTTGTATTTTTAGTAGAGACTGGGTTTTGCCATGTTGGCCAGACTGGTCTTGAACTCCTGACCTCAGGTGATCTGCCTGCCTCGGCCTCCCAAAGTACTGGGATTACAGGTGTGAGCCACTGCACCCAGTTGCCCAGCTAATATTTTTTAAATTTTTTGTAGAGACAGAGTTTTACTGTGTTGCTCAGGCTGGTCTTGAACTCCTGGGCTCAAGCGATCTTCCTGCCTTGGCCTCCCAAAATGTTGGAGTTACAAGCATGGGCCACCATGCCAGGCCTCATTTCTTCTTTCTTTTTTTTAAATTTTTTGTAGAGACAAGGTCTCACTATGTTGTCCAGGCTGGTCTTGAACCCCTGGCCTCAAGTGATCCTCCTACCTCAGCCTCCCCAAAGTGCTGGGATTACAGGCATGAGCTACCATGCCCAGCCAAACCTGCCTCATTTCTAAGGAGCAAGACTTTGGACTTAGATAAGGGTTCAAATCCCACAGCCAACACTCCACAGTAACGTGACCTGAGCTCACATATAAAATGAGCAACCATCCCCTGTTCCACAGAGGTTATTGTGAAGATTATGTGAGACAGTATCATAAAGCACCCGGCACACATCCAAACACAGAGGCTCTTAACAAATGTTCATCCCTGTCTCCTCCACCCCCTTCTTTCCTAAGTAAGGCCCATCAGGTGGGTACCTGACATCACCTGCACCTTCAGAAAAACTCTAGTTATGGGAACTTTTGCTGATATAGGACATGCTCCACTTTCAGTATTTGTCATGGACATCAGTTTCCCCATCCCTTATAGTAAGAAAGAAGAGTAAACCCATTCCCTTAACTAAGAACTCCCTCTCTGTTATGACGGTTTGTTTCAGCAATAGATGGCTGCAGGTGATGCAGGTATCCGGAAATCCTGCCCTCCAAATGATCAAAGCAGGCCTAGTCCTGGATGCCTGTGACATCTGAGTGTATCTGAAACCATCTGTGGGCGCTGAGCTAATTGCATCATTTTGTTACTCCTCAGTTCTTACATTTGTTTTATACTTGCTACCACAGCTACATGATTTTTTTTTTTTTTTTTTTGCTTTTTTTAATGGAAGTTTTTATGATGTCTCCTTTAAACAGGCTGGTCTTATTGAGTTCCTCTGCATTATTTATTTTTATCCAATGGCACATGTGATCTGTGGATCAAGGTTTACTATTGTTAGGACTATCCCAGTACATTAGGTAGAAGAATATTTTATAAAGAGCTCAATCTGGATCCTCTACAGAATAAATGAAAGAACTGCTACCAAAAAGGCAGCCTCCGATTTTCAAAAGAACTTCCGTTGCTTTTTAGATGCCTTTTAGAAAAGAAGGAATCCATCTTGAGAGACATATAAACAATATGCTCACATGGTTCACATGAAGTCAGTCTTCTTTCAGAGCCTGATCACAAGGCCATTACTAGTGTCAGCTGGGGTTAAAGATCAAAGTTCAGGTGAGAAACCAGACTTTTCACTGAATCCCTTGGTCAGAGATGTGGCCGACTGGAGAGGAGTTGCACAGTCCTTAGATCAGGAAACAAGGTGGCACTACGTGGAGATGGGTCAAAGTCAGGAAATAAACTGAACAGAGTTCCAGCCAAGCAGTGGAGCATATACAAGACAAAGTTGAAAATATAATTATTGGACTCTGAAGCTGGGTAGTGGTCAAGCAACGAGGCAGAGGGTCAAGACCTAGAAAGATCAGCAGGAAAAGGAGTCCTAGGGGCTGTGAACAGAATAGATGCAACATTGCAACTCAAAGAAAGTAAAGGAATATTGGGGCCAGGCGCAGTGGCTCATGCCTGTAATCCCAACACTTTGGGAGGCCGAGGCGGGCAGATCACCAGAGGTCAGGAGTTTGAGACCAGCATGACCAATATGATGAAACCCTGTCTCTATTGAAAATACAAAAATTAGCCGAGCGTGGTGGCGCATGCCTGTAATCCCAGCTACTTGGAAGGCTGAGACAGGAGAATCTCTTGAACTCGGGAGGTGGAGGTTGCAGTGAGCTGAGATCGCGCCATTGCACTCCAGCCTGGGCAACAAAGCGAAACTCCGTCTCAAAAAAAAAAAAAAAAAAGAAAGTAAAGGGGTATTGGGTCCGAAAAGCTGATGGAAGTGTCCTGAAAGCAGAGAGCAATCCCTAGGAATGATCTGCCTTGAGCGTTCAGGTACAGATAACAAAGCACCTGGAGTAGGAGTCAGGCACAGGGAAGTGAGCAGCTCCTACTTTAAGGTAGCTCCATTTTATCTCCACAGAAGAAAGCCAAGCAAGATAATAAAAAGAGAACATGGTCCAACTGGTTCTGATTAAAAAAAAAAATTCATAGAAGCTAGCTCTGCCAGGCCAGTGAATAAGTCAAAAAACCTCTGAATGGCTCTGCTCACTATGGCAATGGCAATGCTCACAATGGCAATGGAAGCCAGACAGGAAGATAAGCTGGGAGCTTCGCTACCACTGCATGAGCTCAGGTAAAAACAAGACTCCATCATCCTCTTCCTCCAGCAGAGCACATCATGTCATTCTCTACAGTCTCCACACACTAGACAAGGTGCATTAACTTCCTAGTCACTTCAGTACATATCAGAAATGTGAAAAAGAGGCCGACTGGAGCCTGCCCCTAAATCACCCACTTTTTGTTGGTATTATCACAAAGCCCTCTCCCTAACAGCAGAAATGCTAAGGATTAGAGAAGAGGACATTGGGGGCTCTGGTTAGCAAAGATGCCTGAGAACAGAGGAGAGCACACATTCCAAGAAAGCTATACAGAGAAACTGTTTTGATCCGTCGGTACACCCACCCCCAGACTGCCATTCCGCAGTGCCTGTCCTTCCTGGAGGACAGAGCCAGGGCAGGAGTGATTCAGCATAAGCCATCCCCACTAACCTTGTACACAGCTTACTTAATATAGCAGGCTTAGATGTCTCAATACTTTAACTGGCAACACTAAGATTCTGCATATTGCAGATATAGGAGCAAATCAAAAACCATTTTTAGATTTGCACAATTTCTCTAGTTAGGAATCCCAATATCAATACCTACTATCTTTGGCTTAACCATCTACTAACTGGAAAAGCCTCAACTTCTCTAAAGCTCCATTTTCACAGTTGTAAAATGGGAATGAGTATATCCTAACAATCTTAAAATTAGTAGGAAAATCAAATGAAATAAATCACGAGAGATTTAATATGGCAACAAAATGTACTGTCTCTTCCAATCTCCATTCCCACCTCCCCAAAACACAAACTTTATTGGAGCGATAAGACATGAGACATTGAGAAAAAATATAAGCCTACATTGAGCACCTACTATGGAAAGATGAATGTTAGCTGGATTGCTAGGGAAAGTTTTTTGAGAACAGATTTCAGATGAATTCTGAAAGACTGGTAAGATTGGAAAAGGCAAATCCATTTTCTATGTCCATATTGTATGGAGCATTTATTTAAACTGTAGTTAGAATATCTACAGTTAAGGAGTTAACATTATAAATATCACCACAGTCACTCTCTACGACTTTTAGAAACATGGAGATTTAGGCACAAAGTGGAGAAAGAACTCAACTCAAAAGGTCATAACAGCAAAGAAGAAAATGAAGCCCAGTTCAGCACCCAGGCTCAACAGGAGCATGAAATAACTGGTGATCAATCAAAACCAGTAAGGTCTACTGATCAACACCACTGTGACTGTACCCAAGAGATTTACCATATGCCACCAAGGTATGGAAGTATCATTCCTACAAGCCATGGTAAACCAGGGAAAGAGAAATAAGACTATGTTGCAGGATGAAGTCTTCATAAAAGACTCATAAATCACTTTATTCTGGAGCCAACAGGGTTAAAGTTGGTTCTATATTTTTCTTTTTTTTTTGTGACAGAGTCTTGGTCTGTCTCCCAGGCTGGAGTGCAATGGCACGATCTTGGCTCACTGTAACCTCTGCCTCCCAGGTTCAGGCGATTCTCCTGCCTCAGCCTCCTGAGCAGCTGGGATTACAGGCGCCCGCCACCACGCCTGGCTAATTTTTGTATTTTTAGTAGAGATGGGGTTTCACCATTTTGGTCAGGCTGGTCTCAAACTCCTGACCTCGTGATCCACCCGCCTCGGCCTCCCAAAGTGCTGGGATTACAGGCGTGAGCCACTGCGCCCGGCCTGTTCTATATTTCAAACCACAAAGACCACAGCCAGTTTAATGGAGCTTAAATTGGAAAGTTGGAACAAGATGTCACCAAGGCATCTGCTGACAATTTTCCTAACATTTTTATTAATAACTCCCAGTTACCCTCTCCTGGTTCTCCTAGTCCACAGAGAGGTCAATAAGAGCTAATGAGGAAGTGAAGAAGAACCAAGATCTTTCGTTGCAGTTTGGAATCCAAAACTGCAACAAAAGGAAGACCGCTCCAAATTCCCAGTTTCTCCAATCTCTAGACTAGAATACAATTTTCAAGAAATGGTCTACCTGAGTATTCCACTCAGCCAATGACAGGTCTCTTGTCCTGCCAGTGTTTCTTACTGGGTATTGCCTCAACTCACTTTAAGGTTTATCATACCACTGCTTCTCAAGAGAGGGTAGCTTTGGCCCAAAGAGGGCAACTGGCAATATCTGGAGACATTTTTGGTTGTCACAACTGGGGAGACAAGGGGTGCTGCTGGCATCAAGTGGGCAGAGGTCAAGGGATGCCAACATCCTAATAATGCACAGGACAGCTCCCCACAACAGCAGCCTATTCAATAACAATGTTTGCAACTTCTGATTTAAGTGTCAAAAATAAAACTGTAAAACTGCTAAAAGAAAATTACAACTGTACTATAAGTTTGGAGGTAGAGATGGTTTTCTATAAACATAACATGAAAAGAGTAACCAAAAATTTGATTCATTTCTTCCTCATTAAAATGTGAAACTTCTCTGTGGCAAATAAAACAAAACCCACAAAGTTAGTGGCAACTGAAAAAAAGTTTCAACATCAAAAATGTTACACAAAATTCAATAAAGTTCTACCCTGAGATTCACAGTTCTACCCTGAGATTCACAGATTTGGCTTATGATAATTGGACTCATTTAACATCTCTTCTTCAAATTATGAGGCATTTCTTCACATTCATGAAGACTTATATGAATTTTGTACACTCCATGAACAAGTGAGTGTCTTAAGGCTCATCATGCCTGTGTACTGAACAGTTACTGTGTTAAGTTCTTCTCTTACAGAACCAGTGGTTTGCTAGTTTATAAGCCTGAATAACTTTAGGCATCACATTCCCTAAAATGCATTTTCTCATTGACTTTAGTTTCTACTGCTGTTTGTATTTTTAGTATTAAAGACTAAATTACATAAACATTAATTTAAAAGAATTATAACATCAAATATTGGCAAGAATATAGTGAAACAGAAGTGTGCTTCAATCATATACATTGGAAGCATTCAGAAAGTAGACATCCATTGATCCAACAATTATTTTGGGACTCTGATGAAATGTAGAAGTATGTATATTTAAAGATGCTTTATGCAGTGTTAATAACCAAAGTTGGAAACCTAAATATTTAGCACTAGGAAACTGACTAACTAGATTATGGTATATCCATGCAGCCTTAAAATAAACATCTATACTCAGTGATATGGAAAAATGTTCACAACATATTATTGAGTTTAAAAAAACAGGCTTTACAAAATGGTTAAGAGGGTATACTTTTTATTGTGTATTTTTACCACAAGTAAATTTTTTTAAAAATAAAAAAGCAGGCTTCATGTTCTCACACATAAATTTGGTATATATATTATATAACATGTATTTTATATAATATGCAAATATATCTTATTATATACTATCTTTATACATAGAAAAGGGCTGAAGAGCTAAATACCATACTAATGTGCTACAACTAATTAAATCTATGGGTGATATGAGTTGTTTTATATATTTTTTCTTTCATGTTTCTAAATATTTATAATTAATGTGAATTAGTTGCAGTAAAAGTTGTCAAGATAAGCTACTATTTACATCTCAATGCTCCAAACTGTACACTGGATAAAATTCCACCTTTTCTAGTTAACTGGAGAAATCATCACAAACATTTATTACCTGTTTCTCACTCAATGCTGGGATGCCTCAGAGGCTACTAGAGTGTGCAATGCTACTTCCCTCACTCATTAGGTAGCTCCAGACTGTAATCCTTTTAACTCCTCTGCCAGCTTTCACATTGCTGTCTTTGACCTTAGCGGCTCTTGCCATTGTTCACTACTGTCAGGTTGGTGTCCTGCTCCATTTTAATGTATTGCTTTTAATTCAACAGTAAATCAAAAGTATAAGAACTCATTAATAAAAACGAGAAAGAATAAAAAGACTGAGGGAGGGGACAGGGTCTCTCCTAAGATACAAGTTGGAATCTGCTTTTGTGAGCAATTTCTACTGCCCCCAAATTTTTCTTTGGGAAGGGGAGGGGAGGTAGTGGTATATCTCTAAATTCAAAGCTAGGTTTTAGCACAATTGTTCAACTGTCTCCACCATAACACATACATCCAAAGACATTCAAAAATAAGACATATGCCCATGGACATCTGGTGCCCACATAAGGGCTCTAGTTCAAGTAGGAGGATCCTGTGGACCGTGTGTAGCCCCTTAGGGTAAGAGCTGTAACTCCACATCATTCTTTGCAACTCAAGAAAACTTATCGAAATTTGAAGGACAGTCATGTTATCGTGAGGATAACTTTGAACTTATTTATTTATATGAATGAATTTCAAAATAAATGATTTACAATTCAATGCTTTATACTTAACCACATGACAGAGATGTGTGGTAATACCATAACAGAGAGCCATGTTTTCATGGTTACTACTGCCAGGAATGTGGCTACTGAAGAAATAGAACACTACTATGTCTAATTACCACAGGCCGAAAGTGAGGCCTCTTGTACCAAACAGTTAGCCAGGTTGTGAATGCAAAGAAAATGTTCTTGAAGGAATTTTTTTTTTAAGTGAATATAAACTCAAGATTTTATTGTCTTCATAATAAAAGAAAAGGTAACACTTAGAACTGGATCACTTAGCCCTTTCTCTTCTTATCTCCTCCCAGTTCAGAATGCTTGCCTCTTTTAATAGCCAGCATTCTCTTAGACCTGCAGTTGGGCTCAACACACTCAAACCTTAGCACAATCTTCTTTGTAGTTTTAGCCTTTTTCCGGAAAATCGGCTTAGTTTGCCCACTACAGCCACTCTGCTTCCTGTCATAACGCCGCTTTCCCTGGGCATACAGAGAATCCTTGCCCTTCTTTACTGTGTCACTTTGTGGGGTTGGTGCTTGCCACACTTCTTACAAAAGTCCAGCAGGTTTTAGGAACGTTCACCATGTTTGCGTGAGCACTATCAGCATGGAAAAAGCTAGGATTTTGTTTCTTTTTTGTTTTGTTTTGTTTGTTTTTGAGATGGAGTTTCACTCTGTTGCCCAGGCTGGAGTGCAGCGGTGTGATCTTGGCTCACTGCAACCTCTGCTTCCCAGGTTCAAGTGATTCTCCTGCCTCAGCCTCCTGAGTAGCTGGGATTACAGGCACGCACCGCCACACCTGGCTAGTTGTTTTTGTATTTTTAGTAGAGATGGGGTTTCACCAAGTTGGCTAGGCTGGTCTCGAACTCCTGACCTCAAGTGATCCGTCCACCTTGGCCTCCCAAAGTGTTGGGATTACAGGCGTGAGCCACCGCACCCAGCCTCTTGAAGGAAATTTGAAGTGCTACATGAATGATATGGATAAAGTTTCAGTGTGCTGGATATAAGAACAAACCAGCCAAAACACTCCCTTAAGCCAAAGTCTAATCTAGAGCTAGGTACTACTAACTCTCCTCAATTCTATGAAGGCTGGGGAGGTAAGAAAGCTCCAGAAGAAGTTTGAAGCCAGCAGAGGTTGGTTCATGAGGTTTAAGACAAGAAGTCATCTCTATTACATAAAAGTGCAAGGTGAGGCAGCAAGTGCTGATGTAGTTGTAGCAAGTTATCCATAAGATCTAGAGAAGACCATTGATGAAGGTGGCTTCACTAAACAACAGATTCTCAATGGAGATGAAAAGCCTTATATTGGAAGAAGATGCCATCTAATACTTTCATAGATAGAGAGGAGAAGTCAGTGCCTGGCTTCAAACCTGCGAAGGTCAGGCTGACGCTCTTGTTAGGAACTAATGCACCTGGCGACTTTAGGTTAAAGCCAATGCTCATTGGCCAGACTGAAAATCCTAGGGCACTTAAGAGTTATGCTAAATCTATTCTGCCTGTGCTCTATAAATGGAACAAGAAGGCCTGGATGACAGCACATCTGTTTACAGAATGGTTAACTGAATAATTTAAGCCCACTGCAGACTTACTACTCAGGAAAAAAAAAAATCCTTGCAAAATATTACTGCTCCTTGACAATGCACCTAGTCATCCAAGAGCTCTGATGGAGATGCACAAGGAGATTAATGTTTTCATGCCTGCCAACACAACATACATTCTGTAGCTCATGGATCAAGGAGTAATTTTGACTGTCTTTTTTTTTTTTTTTTTCAAGACAGTCTCACTCTGTTGCCCAGGCTGGAGTGCAGTGGTGCGATCTTGGCTCACTGCGACCTTGGCCTCCTGGGTTCAAGCAATTCTCCCCACCTCAGCCTCCCCAGTAGCTGGGATTACAGGCACCTGCCACCACGCCCAGCTAGTTTTTGTATTTTTACTAGAGACAGGGTTTCGCCACATTGGCCAGGCTGGTCTCGAACTCCTGACCTTAGGTGATCCACCTGCCTTCGCCTCCCAAAGTGCTGGAATTACAGGTGTGGGCCACCATGCCCGGGGAATTTTGACTTTCAAGTATTATTATTTAAGAAATACATTTCATAAGGCAATAGCTGCCACAGATAGAGATTCCTCTGATGGACCTGGGCAAAGTACATTTAAAACCTTCTGGAAAGGACTCACCATCTTAGATATCACTAAGACCATTCATGCTTTTCTGGAGCATGGCAGGAGCTGAGCCACCAAACCTCAGGCAGTGGGCCTCTGTGACTAGCAGTTCCCTGCTCAGGTGAGTGCTGGAGAAGGACCCTGGTGGGGCTGTGGGCGATGCAGAAGAATGCTTGGGTATGTGGTGGTGAGCCCAGGCTGAAGCTGTATGTTGGCCACCTTGCCTTGTCCCAGGGTGCACTCTCTGCCTTCTGTCACCCCCAGGAGTGGCTGGGGGTTTTTGCCATGGTCGTGAGGGAGTAGAAGGTGAGGGTGCTACCAGTGCCTGTGTTTAGGAGGTGGCTGTTTTGTTAGGAAAAGCTACTATGAAGGGAAGTATTACCAAATTGTGTCTTTTTTTTTTCTGTTTTCATAGTGTTCACAGCAAATCTGAGTGTTTTACTTAAAGCATGGAACACAGAAAACAACAAAAAATTTTAGCTAGTGCTTTAATCTCATCTGAAATTCTACAGGTGTGTGTTTTATAAGGAGTTTATAGTAGAATTTTAAGCCAATCTGAGATTCTCTTTTTTTTGGTGGCATTATTTCTGAAAACTACACACTGCTAAATGTTCAACTAGTGAAACTGAAAGTATTTCATTGACAAGAAATTAATCAAGAGGAAGAACCTGCAGCTCGCATGCTTCTGAGCTGCTACGGATGGCTCCGGCTCTCTGGACAGCCCCAGCTCCCTGGACAGCCCTTCCGCATAGAATGTCACTAGGATCCCTCACATGGGTTCCCCTGTTGCTATCACTCCTGAGTTTCCTTGTGATGTGTTACCTCAGCCTTCCCCACTACAATGTGACAGAACATGTAAACTGGATGTGCTTCTGGAGTATGAGACAATTTACAGACAATACCTTCACTTTGCATTTTGAGAGCATTCAAATTGCTCTCATCAAAACCCATTTCTGGACCCAGTGCAATGGCTCATGCCTGTAAGCACAACACTTTGGGAGGCTAAGGCAGGAGGATCACTTGAGCTCAGGAGTTCGAGACCAGTCTGGGCAACAGAGGGAGACTCCATCTCTACCAAAAAAAAAAATTTCTTTTTTAAACAGTCAGGCATGGTGGCATGCGCTAGTCCCAGCTACTCGCTGGGAGGATCGCTTGAGCCCAGAAGGTCAAGGCTGCAGTGAGCCATGATCATGCCACACTGTACTCCAGCCTGGGCAACAGAGTGAGATCTGGTCTCAAAATCAACCAACTAACCAACCATTTCTCGTCATCCCAGTAACCTCCCATCCCTCAAATATGAAAGCCAGACAGGCCATTGGAGTTACTTGAGATGAAAAAAAAGTGTTGGTGGAGATAAGAGATTCTTACGTTATGTCTGAAAGGGAAGACAAAACATTAGCACTGTGCTTAGCGGGTGAACACCGTCTTTATGGTGACATAATGCAACCAGATGTTTTGGATACATATAATAACATGACCTTGAAAACCATTATGGCATTCAGGTGGGTAACTGAGTTTTGCCCCAATGCCAAGTACATCATGAATATAGACACTGATGTTTCCATTGATATTTGAAATTTAGTAAAGTATCTTTTAAACTGAAACCAGAGAAGTTTTTCACAGGTTATCCTCTAAGTAACAATTATTCCTACAGAGGATTTCACCAAAAACCCCATATTTTATACCAGAAGTATCCTTTCATGGTGTTCCCTCCATACTGCAGTGTGTTGGGTTATAAAATGTCCAGAGGTTTGGTGCCAAGGATCTATAAATGATGAGTCATGTAAAACCCATTAAGTTTGAAGACGTTTATGTTGGGATCTGTTTGAATTTCTTAAAAGTGGATATTTATACTCCAGAAGACACAAACCTTTTCTTTTTTTTTTTTTTTTTCTTTTTTTTGAAGACAGGTTCTCACTCTAGTGCCCAGGCTGGAGTGCAGTGGTGTAATTTCAGCTCACTGCAACGTTTGCCTCCTGGGTTCAAGTGATCCTCCCACCTCAGCCTCCCGAGCAGCTGGGACTACAGGTGCACACCCCCACACCCAGATAATTTTTGTATTTTTTGTAAAGACCGGGGTCCTGCTATGCTGCCCAGGCTGGTCTCAAACTCCTGAGCTCAAGCAATCCACTTGCCTCAGCCTCCCAAAGTGCTGGGATTATAGGTGTGAGCCGCTAATGTCCCACCCCTTTTCTTTTTATGTAGAGTTGATGTGGATGTCTGTCAACTCAGATGTGTGATTGCAGCCCATGACTTTTCTTTCAAGGAGATCATCACTTTTTGGTAGATTATGCTAAGGAACATCACATGCCATTATTAACTTCAGATTCTACCAAAAGCCTAGAGAAGGACATGACACTTTGTGGAAAGTGTTAAAGTTGTGGAAAATTCATGGAGAGGTCCGTGTGCTAGCTTACACTGACCTGAAACTCACAGACTAGAAACTGGAGGGTTAAGGTGTGATTTACTCTGACAAAATTCAAGTAAGGTCTTTAAAGATGATATTCAAAAGAATTAAATATAAAAGAAGTGGTGGTTTTTGCTAATGAAACTAATAAGACCAAACAATTTGAACATGTCTATAGACTAGAACTTCCTAAAAGTGACAGTGAATTATAAGCTAATTAGTCCATAATAAGAAAGCAGTGTAGAGTTTTACTGAACAATCTAGTCACTTAATTTTGTGTATAACTTATGTGGATTACTAATTTAAAAATATATATAGTTCTGTGTAAAAAAAAAAAAAACTTCACTGAAATTATACCAAACAAAATTTCATCTGTTTTTGGTCATTTAGAAGATCCTTCACGATATTGCAGTATTTCAGAGTTATCAATTATTATTCAATATTACCTCAAACTTTCTGGGTGTGTAAATGTTATGACAGTTTCAATACTATATAAATAGAATAGCAAATCACTCCTTACATTTGATGCTTTTCTAGTTATTTCACTGATTAGGTTAATACTGATAGCTCCATTAATGTAAAGTCTTAGGTTGTTATTGTGTATCAGTAATCTCTTGGACTTTGTTAAACATTTTACTGTGGTAATATAGAGAGAATTAAAGCAAGAAAAGCCTGAATTATTGCCTTGTTTTTAAAAATACAGTCTGCAATGTGTGTGTGTGTTTGTTGTTGTTTTGAAATGGCGTCTCACTCTGTCACTGAGGCTGGAGTGCAGTGGTATGATCACGGCTCACTGCAGCCTTGACCTCCCAGGTGTAATTGGTCCTCCCACCTCAGCCTCCTGAATAGTTGGAACTACAAGTGTATGCCACCATATCCAGCTAATTTTTTTTTTTTTTTTTTTTGTAGAGACAGAGTCTCACTGTGTTGTCCAGGCTGGTCCTGAACTCCTGGGCTCAAGGGATCCTCCTTCCTTGGCCTCCCAAAGTGCTAGAATTACAGGCATAAGCCACTGTGTCCAGCCTCTCCAATGTTTTTAGATGTCACTGTCTCATTTTTCCACCTGGAAATTAGGAATAATATAGAATGCTAGGCAGTATGTTTCCTTTTGGAAAGGACTTTGAAGACAAAAAGGAAAGGAGAGAACCCGATGGCTAGAATATTATGAATATTCCAGGATTGAGTTGGAAAGAGAAGACTGAAGATCCAAGTTGCATTCTTAATCTGTCTCAGTTTTTTTTTTTTTTTTTTTTTTTTTGGCACTAACAATCAGTTTGTGAATAAAGAGGAAAAAAGGAAAAAGGAAAAAAAATTCATGATTCATGAGAAGTCAAAATACCAACATTAATAGGAGTTTGGAAGAAGCTGATTCCAACTCTCATGGATGACTTTGGGGGTTCAAGACTTCAGCAGAGGAAGTAACAACAACTACAGATGTGGTGAAAATAGCAAGAGAACTAGAATTAGAAGTGGAGCCTGAAGATGTGACTGAATTGTCGCAATCTCATGATCAAATTTGAACGGATGGAAGTGGCTTCTTACGGATGGGCAAAAAAAGTGGTTTCTTGAGATGAATCTACTCCCAGTGAAGATGCTGTGAACATTGTTGAAATGACAACAAAGGATTTAGAATTACATCAACTTAGCTGATAAAGCAGCAGCAGAGTTTGGGAGGGATGACTCCAATTTTAAAGAAGCTACTGTGGGTAAAATGCTATCAAACAGCATCAAATACTCCAGACAACTCTTCCTCTTCTTCATGAAAGGAAGAGTTAATGGATATGGAAAACTTCATTGTTGTCTTATTTTAAGAAACTGTCACAGTCACCCCAACTTTCAGCAACCACTACCCTGGTCAGTCAGCAGTTATCAACATCAAGGCAAGACCCTCCACCAGCAAAAAGATTATGACTCACTGAAGGCTCAGATGATTGTTAGCCTATTTAGCAATAAAATATGTTTAAATTCAGGTATGTACATTTTTTAGACTTAACACTTAGTAGGCTTAAAACACTTAGTAGACTACAGTATAGTGTAAGCATAACTTTTATATGCACTGGGAAACCAAAAAATTGGTGTGACTCGCTTTACTGTGATATTTGCTTTATTGCAGTGGTCTGGAACAGAACCTGCAATAGCTACAGTGTGCCCAAGTATACCACTGGGTGTTTTTAATATTTCTTCATATGACACACAGTTCTGGGCTCTCTGACATACTAAAACCTACTTGTGTGACTCATACAACTGCAGCCTTAGCATAGATAGCATAGGCTGTGTAACTGGGCTCAGTAGAGAGTTGTCTGGTAAGATGAGTCTGTAGCCAGAAGCAATGCTTGTTTATAGGTGATTCAGCACAGAGGCAGTTTGTTGGGACTCCAACTGACAGCATCTTAGAGGCAAAGACAAAGGATCAAAGAGCCAAAGATAGAACAGAGCCATCGGCCAAAGCCCCAAGGGGCACTTATGACCAGAATAAACTGGGTGGACCCATCTTGAGCCCTGGGTGACCAAAATAGGAGCCCAAAGGTTACAAGCTACAGCCAATCACTATTCTCAAGAGTATGACTAGATTTCAATTAACCTTTGCAAAGACAAAACCCAAAGACAATAGGTAGTGAGTTAAAAAAAAAAAAAAAAAAATTTGGCTTATCTGCCTAAACAGACTGAATGGTTCACTTTCTCTTGGCTTCATTTTAGCTCCAAGGGGTAGAGTCTATTCACTTTGCACGTCTCAGTTTGTTGCTTCAGAAGGATGGACACTAACATTAGTAAATGAAAGTTTGATAAGGAAGAGGATTTATATACAAAGTATCACCCTACAAAATACTTACTAATTACAAAGTGAAAAATAGTAACTTAACAGTGGAGAAGCCTGGCAGATACCAGTTAACTAGATGATTTAGGTTGGTTATCAGTGATGGGACAAGTAGGCATCAGGACCTCTTGTTATGATGCACCTAGAAAGACACATCATTGCAGTATCCCAGTCAAAAACACATACCTTAAATCTAAGCACAGGGAACATCAAAATCACTCAAATTAAGGAACATCCTATAAAGTAGAACTGGCCTGTACACTAAAAATGTCAAGGTCATGAAAGACAACGTAAGATTAAGGAGCTGTTCCAGATTAAAAGAGATTTAAAAGACATGACAACTAAATACAATGTTTGATCCCAGATTAAATCCTGAACTGAAGGAAAACGTTTTTCTTTTGATACAACGGGCACGACTGGGACAATTAGTAAAATCTGAATAAACAGATTAGATAACAGTTTATATCAAACTTAATATCCTGATTGTGACATCTATACTTTGTTTTTTATTTGTTTAGTTTGTTTTTTTAAGGAAATATACACTAAAATGTTTATATTATATACTGTATATAATTGTAAAGGGATATTATATATTATGTGGCTGACTTTCAAATAACTCAGAAAAATATGTGAATAAAGATGGAATGATAAAACGAATGTAGCAAAATATTAACCATTGGTGAATCTGGGTGAAGAGTATATGTGAATCTTTTGTATCATTTTTCTACTGTTTATGTAACTGAAATTATTTCAAAATGAAATTTTTAATTAAGAAAAGATAAGGACAAGATGAGTGAAAAGTCCAGCCCCCTGAGGCACTCCTGACCACAGAGACTCAGGGTTCCAAGGCTGGCCTTCCTCTTTTGATACTGCAGTGACAAACAGGATGAGCAACGACTTCGGAAATGTGCAGATCTGGGTTCCAATCATTGTGCCTCACACAAACTAAGCTCACTAAAAAAACATGGTATTTATTATTTCAAATTTTTAAAAAGCAACAGAAAAATATGAAAGGCTTCCTCATTTATTTTATAGAGCAAGTTAAGTACAGCCCTAATACCAAAACTCTGGCATTCAGTACAGGTGAAAAGAAAACTATGTATTATCCCATTTACAAATTACTAGTAAATTGAATCAGGCAGTACATTAAAAGAATAAGACACCATGGCAAAATCAAGTTGGTTCAAAAAAGTAAGGATGAATGGATGGAGGGATGGACAAATATCAAGAAATTCATTAAAATAATTTATCAGTTATGGAAGTCAAAAAAGATAAAGACTTAGAAATTCAATAAAGAGGCATTTTCAACATTTGAACATCTTTTCCTGATTTTTAAATGTTTATTTTTCCAGTGGGACTGTTTGTAACTTTTCTGATTATAAAAGTAATCATGATTATTGTAAAAATTTCCAAGTAAGGCAAAAGTGGGTAGAATAGAGTTTCCTCACAGTCCATGACACTGTGGAGTCTTTCGAGCTTGTGAAAGCATCTTTACAAGTAGGTAGATCATGAGCCAGCAAGCAAGAAACAGAGGAGAGAGAGAACCCTATTCTGAGAACAAAAGGCAATTCCTCTGTCAGCTTGTGGGCTCTCACAAAGCTACCACTGAGAAAATGGAGTCCACACTATCGCCTCCCTTTCCATGATCTTCCCCCTCCTGCCTAACCAGCCATCACTCCAGAAGGTCGCAAATCCACATGTGAGTCACTTCAGAGCAGCTCTCCTCACATGTAGGTTCTCACCACTCAGATACTATCCATCCTCAGCTATGAAGGGCTCTGTGTAGAAAGATAAGAGGGTAAAAAATATAAGATTTTAAGAGAGAACATTCAGGTATACAATTTAAAAGATGGGGAAATTAGAGAATTAAGGAGATACTGTGCAGAATTAAAATCATCATCATCATCATCATCATCATCATCTGCTTTGCAGACTACACAGCGTAAGGAGCATATTATTTAGAGAACATTTGTGTTTAAATTCTCTGGTGTTTCAGGAGTTGGCAGCAGGTTTTCAGAACTCAGACATCATTTGAGTCATGGACAGAATTGGAAACCTGATGCACTGATGCTGTTTTCTATCTGTGGCTGAAAAATGAGGTATTTTCCGATAATAAGAGATATAGAATCCAAGAGGACGCATACCCACTTCCAGTTCCAAATAACTTTCCTTGCAAAAGGCAAAGATCCTTCTGAAACTAGGTTAGAGAGTCTGATCTCATCCCTTCAGAACAACCAGAGCTCAAGGTTGCAGTAACCTGACTCCCCAGTGTTATTTTGACCAACTTCATAGAAACAAAAGCTGCCTTTGATGCACCTCAATGCCTAGCCACCTCACCAGAGAATCAAATATTAAAAATTAATCAGGCTAGCCAGACACCATTCAATGTCAGGCAGCTTTACACAGGAGGCGGAGCTCTGGTGTGACATAGAGTGAATGCTTATCTTTTGAGTTGTCATGAACTTCTATGATTTAGCTCACTGCCTATTTCTTCTCCTGGCCATGTCTAATTCTGGGTGGGCAGCTCTGCAGAGGCTGAGCAGCCAAGCTTCCACGTGGCCTCATTGCTTTCATGTTTCTTCTCCTCTCCAACTGTTCCTCTCCTCCTCTAGGGCACGACACCTCCAAATGCTCATTGCTAACTCACCCTCTTATCTTCTTGCCCCACCACAGTATCAGTGGACAAAATCCACAAGCTCACAAGGTTCAAAGCCATCACCTCTATTCTGAAGTAGACACTGAAGGAACATGCGAGCTGATACAGGGGTGGGATTTCACAGGATGGAGAAGGAAGAGAGGGACACTCCAGGCTGAGGCAGAGACTTTAAAAACATGCTGAGGATGACTGGGGAAGTGGCAAGCGGTCCAGTGGGGCTGCACCTTAGGGTCCAATACATCTCTAGCTCTGGCACTGCTTCTCCCGGGTGCCACACCCCAACTGCACCCCAGCCTCTCTGCATGGAGTCCCTCAGATACCTCACACTAAACATACCCTAGCCAAAACCTTTCTCCTTCTAGACTCTAAATTTTGGCTAATGGAGCCACCATGCCTTCAGTCAAGCTGAAAACTTAAGTCACCTCAGACTCTTCCCTTTCTGTCTCAACACACAGTACTTCAACAATTTGCATCCATGCTTCTCCAAAATGCTCTTGAATCCATTCCCTCCTCTCAATTCCTCCTAGCACTAATTTCAGCCTTATGTCTCATCCGGGCTTTTACAGAGCCCCAGTATGTGCCACACAAACTCCCACTCTTCCCTGGAGTCAGCCCAGTCCTTGTGTCACTATGAAGCCCTCCCTACCCCAGCAGTTTGTCCCCTTTTTCTTTGCTCTCACATTGCTGTGTACCTACCTTTACTACTAACAGCCAGCACACAGAATGATCACTACTTAAAACATGTCTGTTTTCTCCATTCAACAACAAATTTCTCAAGGGTAGACACTATATTTTGTAACTTCTGAAAAAGATGCTTCCCAAGCATCTTACATGGTATCTGAACATAGCATTTCACAATGAAATCATGGTAAACTAGTGGAAACCCTAAGCATTCTCCTTGCTCTGCCTTTTCCTTCTTATGCATTTTTTCTAACTTTTTATTTTGAATTAAGTATAGATTCACAGGAGGTTGCGAAAATAGTGCAGAGGAGACCCATGTACCCTTCATCCAGTTTCCCCCAATGGTGACATCTGACATAACTATAGTACAACATCAAAACCAGGAAACTGACATTGGCACAATCCACAGACCTTATTCACTCCAGGCTGAGGCAGAGACTTAAAAAACATGCTGAGGATGTTTTACACTAGTTTTACATGCACTCATATGTATGTGTAGTTGTATATAAATTTATAACGTGTAGATTTGTGTAACCACAACCACAGTCAGGATACAGAACTGTTCCATCACCAAAAAGATCCCTTATGCTGCCTCTTTATAGTCATCCTCCGCCCCTACCTTCCCCCTGCCCCGACACTGCCCCTAATTCCTGGTAACCACTAATGTGTTTTCCATCTCTTCTACGGACACTTTTAACAGTGTCCCACTGCCTACACACGAAGGTTAACAGACCTCATCTGTGGCATTCAAGGCCTTCAGGATGTGATCTAGAGCTACTGTTCAGCCCATTCCTCCCCTCCACCCCCATAAACTCACTATTCCAGCTACACAGGACAATTCACTGTCCTAGCAACATGCTTTGCACTTTCCTGCCTTTGTATCTTTGCTCATGTTGTTGCTATGTCTAACCTTCTCTCCCTGCTTGTTCACTCAGAAGAACCATCTTTAAGGTTCAGCATAAATATCACATTTACAAAAAGCTGCTTCCTGATTTCTACCATCCCCAAGCAACTGTTTTTTCTCATCTCTGTAATCTCTCTCTTATAGCACTCAAGTCACAAGATTATTGCGTGTCCATGTCTTCCCCACTTGACCACGATCCAATTGAACACAGGGATGTGTATTATTCACTTTTGTCTTCACAAGACCTCAGCAGTTTGATCCCACAGACTTTCACAAATCCTTCTCTTGTACTACCTGGCACTTGCTGCACTTAGTGCTGGAGATACAAAGATAAATATCCCCTGATGAGACTTCCAGGCTAGTACCTCAATCTCTGATTCACTGAGGATACACACAGCTACTTCTTGAATGAATGAATGAATGATAAAAATCTGTAGGTCACTTGAAAACATTTTAAGACTCAGTGATCTAGAACAGATATACATGGTCCTGCTGCCGCTGAATGACACTAGAAGCCACCAATCATTGATCACTCAATAAATGCTTACAAAGTGACTACTGCATGACAAGCACCTCTCTAGGTATTGGAGATACAGCAGTAAACAAAACTGACACAAATATCTGCCCTCATGGAGCTTGCAATCAAGCAGGGAGGCAGGCCATAAAATAAATACATACATTAAAAAGTAGGTTAGAGGCTAGGTGTGGTAGCCCACGCCTATAATCCCAACACTTTGGGAGACCTAAGCGGGAGGACTGCTTGAGCTCACAAGTTCAAGACCAGCCTGGGCAACCAGGTAAAACCCCATCTCTACAAAAAATAAAGAAATTAGCTGGCCGTGGTGGTGCATGCCTGTAGTCCCAGCTACTTGGGAGGCTGAGGTGGGAGGATGGCTTGAGCCCAAGAGGCTGAGGTCACAGTGAGCTGAGATCACGCAATTGCACTCCAGTCTTGTCTCAAAAAAAAAAAAAAAAAAAGTGGGTTAGATTGTGATAAATGCTGTGGAGAAAAATAAAGCAAGAAGGTTTGACAGAGAGTGTTATGTGGGGGAAGAGGGTGAAGAATTTCAAATTAAGGGTCAGAGAAGGGTTCCACAAGAAGGTGACATATGAACAAAACTGTGAAGGAGGTGAGTGGGCATAGCATGGGGCTATTTGGAGGAAGAGAACCCCAGGGAGAGGGTAGGACGGGCAGGAGCACACCTGGCACACTCAAGGACTAAAAAGAAGGGTGGAGCAGGTGAATATCAGAAAATGAGCTCAGTAAGGCAGAGGTAAGAGGAGGGGTCATCGTATGGCCTTGTAAGAAACAGGAAAGACTTTGCCTTGATTTCTGATGATGCTTTAACACTTTATCTCTTCTACTTTTCTTTCCCATGAGTATTTGGTTACTCTCTCTGACTCCCACAAGCCCCCAAAATGGTACTCAGGAATAAAATAATTTATCAAACACAGATAATGACTACTGCTAGCTACCAGGATACAAAATCTATTAAACATGGCCATCGAGAGGTGGGACAGTATCATCAAAGCCTTCTAGATTACACTTATAATAAGCCAACCTATTTCTAACTCAGTAATTTTTTAAATTGATTTTTCCTTGAATCATAAGAGTAATGATACAAGAGAAACTCTCTCTTCTCCAACCCAATCAATTAGGCCAGTGGTTGGATCATCCAGGGTGTGGGCAGACTAGAGATTAGCCATGACCACTCAGCTTGCTGTGAACAGACATATGTGCTACAGCAGGGAAGGGGAAGAGCCTGATAATCTCATCAGGTGGAGTTGGTCAAACGAATTGTCTTATAGGACATCTGAGTACAGTGGCAACAGGGGAACACATGTCTCCTGTCCCCAGGTCCTTTTAAAATAAACTAAAGGCACACAAAAATAGAGAAAAACATGCATTTGAGTTGGAAACCAGGAAGGATGCCATCCAACTTGCCTAGAACTTTGAGGAATATCTGCTAGATTTAGTCAAGATGGAGCAGGACCAAAGAAGGCCCAGCTAGCTTTCTAAGAAGCAATGTGTCCTGGCAATAAACGCAGGCAGCAATAAATGCAGGCAGCACCTGCAGGACACAAAAGAAGGCTAGGTAGGGCAGCAGGCACAGAACTCCTACAACACAAGCCAAGACCCAACCAACAGCTTTCCTCAGAGCCTTGAGCAGACATTCACCCACCCAGCTCCTTGCCCAGGCCAACAGCTTGGCAGAGGGAGTGGCACTGAAGGGCTGGGTCTGGCACAGGCAGCCAGTGTAAATTCAGTCTACCTAAAATTTCCCCTTGCTCCTTCATTTGAATATGAAGAAGACAGAGACTGACAATTATCTCTCTAAGAATTCATCTCCCATGAGATTATGGTGATGGCTGTAAAACTATGTTCAGAATAAGATTTAAGGAGTCAGTGTAACTATGATACTTAAGTAAGTGGTTTTTAAAAAGGGATTTCTGAAATGGGAAAGACTGAATGGAAATTAAAACTTTGAATACTGGTTTAAATAGTAATGGAGGAAAGGAACAGCAAATTGAAGACTATACAATCAAATTGGAAAAGCAAAACAAATTCCCCAAGAACTCAGAGAAATGTCAGAAGACAAAAATGAGGTAGAGATTAATTTTAACACAGGACAGAGAAAGAACATGGCAAATTAAAAGCTTAAGCTTAATAAAAAAACTTCTTAGAAATAATAAATTCAGCAAAGTTGAAGGATACAAAATCAGTTACATTTCTATATACTAACAGTGAATAATATGAAAGGGAAATAAATCCATTTCATTTACAATAGCATCAAAGACAATAAAATAATCAAGAATAAACTTAACTAAGGAGATGAAAGACTTGTACGCTGAAAATGACAAAACAATGCTCAAAGAAATTAGAGAAGACACACATAAAAGGAGACATCTTGTGTATGTGGATTGGAAGACTTGTTGTTAGGATGTCAATACTATCCAAAGCAATCTACAGGTTCAATGCCATCCCAATAAAATAGGCTGGGCACAGTGGCTCATACATGTAATCCCAGCACTTTGGGAGGCCAAGGCAGGCGGATCACTTGAGGTCGGGAGTTCAAGACCAGCCTAGCCAACATAATGAAACCCCATCTCTACCAAAAAACACAAAAATTAGCTGGGCATGGTGGCGGGTGCCTGTAGTCCCACCTATTCGGGAGGCTGAGGTGGGAGAATAACCTAAACCCAGGAGGGGGAGGTTGCAGTGAGCCAAGATTGTGCCACTACACTCCATCCTGGGTGACAGAGGGAGACCCTATATCAAAACAAAAAGAAAATACCAATAAAATTAAAAATCCAGGCCGGGCACAGTGGCTTAGGCCTGTAATCCCAGCATTTTGGGAGGCCGAGGCAGGCGGATCACCTGAGGTCAGGAGTTTGAGACCAGCCTGGCCAACATGGCAAAACTCCATTTCTACTAAAAATACAAAAATTAGCCAGGCACGGTGGCGGGTGCCTGAGGCTGAGGCAGGAGAATCATTTGAACCCAGAAGGCAGAGGTTGCAGTGAGCCGAGATTGTGCCACTGCCCCCCAGTCTGGGTGACAGAGTGAGACTCCATCCAAAAAATAACAACAAAAATAAAAAATAAAAAAATCCAACCTAAAACCCCCCATGAAATCTCAATGGACTCTGAATAACCAAAACAAATTAGAAAAATAACAAAATTGGGTCAGGTGCAGTGGCTCACGCTTGTAATCCCAGCACTTTAGGAGGCCGAGGCGGATGGATCATGAGGTCAGGAGATGGAGACCATCCTGGCTAACATGGTGAAACCCCATCTCTACTAAAAAATACAAAAAATTAGCCGAGCGTGGTGGTGGACACCTGTAGTCCCAGCTACTCAGGAGGCTGAGGCAGGAGAATGGCGTGAACCTGGGAGACGGAGCTTGCAGTGAGCCGAGATCACACCACTGCACTCCAGCCTGGGCAACAGAGCGAGACTCCGTCTCAAAAAAAAAAAAAAAAAATTGGAGGTCACATACCTTCTGATTTAAAAACTTACTACAAAACTACAGTCATCAAAACAGTGTGTACTGGCATAAAGACAGATATAGAGACTAATAGAATAAAATAGAGATCCCAGAAATAAACCCTCACATATATGGTCAAATGATTTTTCAGCAAGCGTGCCAAGACCATTCAAGGGGGAAAGGATAACCTCTTCAACAAATGGAACTGGGAAAACTGGATACCCACATGCAAAAAAAGGAAGACCCCTTCTTACCTCATGACTACACAAAAATTAACTCAAATTGGATCAAACATCTAAAAAGCTAAAACTACAAATCCCTCAGAAGAAAACACATGGGAAAATCTTCATGACATTGAATTTAGCGATGACTTCTTGGATATGATACCAAAGGCACAGGCAACAAATGCAAAAATATGCAAACGGAACTATAGCAAAAATTAAACACTTTTGAGTATCAAAGGACAACTAGCAAAAGAGTAGAAAGGCAATCCATGGAATGGAAGAAAATACTGTATTTATAAATCATACATCTGATAAGGAGTTAACATCCAGAAAATATTAAAAATTCCTAAAATTCAATAACAACCCTATTAGAAAAATGAACAATGGACTATTAATAGACATTTCTCCAAAGAAGATATACAAATGAGATATACAAACAGCTAATAATAAGCACAGGAGAAGATGCTCAACATTATTAGTCATTAAGGAAATGTAAATCAAACAACAATGCGATTATCATTTCACACCCACTAGGATAGCTATTATTAAGAAAAAACAGCAGAAAATAACAAGTTTTGGTGAGGATGTGGAATAACTGGAACCCTTATGGATTGCTGATGGGAATGTAATGTGGTGCAGCTGCTGTGGAAAATGGTATACCAATTCCTAAAAAAAATGAGCACTGAACTACCTTATGATCCAGCAATTCCATTTCTGGGTATATACCTGTTACGGCTAATATTAGGTGTCAATTTGACTGGATTGAGGGATGCCTAGATGGCTGGTGAGGCAGTTTCTGGGTGTGTCTATGAGGGTGTTGCCAGAGGAGACTGACATTTGAGTTGGTGGACTACAAGGGGAAGACCCACCCTCAATGTGGGTAGGCACCATCCAATTGGCTGCCAAGGCGGCTATACCAAAGTAGGCAGAAGGGGGATAAATAGCCTGCAGAGTCTTCTCGCTCTCTCTCTCTTCCCATGCAGGACTCTTTGCTTCCTCTCCTCCTGCCCTTGGGCATCAGACTTCCAGATTCTTCTGCTTTTGGACTTTGGGACTCGTACCAGTGGCTTCCTGGGGGCTTTTGGGCCTTCGGCCTCAGACTGGGGGCTGCATTGTCTGACAACATTGAGACTTCCTTGGTAAAACTTATACAGCACATGGTTTAGAGTTGGTTTTGAGGCTTTCAGGCTTGGACTGAGCCACTATTGGCTTCTCTCTCCCCGAGCTTGTAGATGGCCTATCATGGGACTTTGTCTTGTAATTTTATGAGCCAATTCTCCCTAATAAACTCCCTTTATATATACATATACCTTATTGGTTCTGTCCCTCTGGAGAACCCAAATACAATATCCAAAAGAACAGAATGCAGGGTCTTGAAGAGAGATACATATACCCATGTTCACAGCAACATTTCTCACAACAGCCAGAAGGTAGAAGCAATCCAGCCATCCATCAACAGATGAATGGATAAGGAAACTGTGGTATAGACACGCAATGGAATATTATTCAGCCTTAAAAGGGAAGAACATTTTGACATATACTATAACATGGATGAACTCCGAAGACATTATACTAAGTGAAATAAGCCACTCACAAAAGGCAAAACACTCTATGATTCCATTTTAGATGAGGTATCTAGAGTAGGCAAATTCATAGGGACAGAAAGTAGAATGGTGGCTGCCAGGGGCTGGGGGGAGAAGGGGAATAGGGAGTTAGTGTTTAATGGGCATAGACTTTCAGTTGGGACAATGAAAAAGTTCTGGAGATGGATGGTGGTCATGAGCACACAACAATGTGAATGTACTGCACGTTGTGCACATGTACCCTAGAACTTAAAGTATAATAAAAAATGTTATTCAACTGGGGATTTATTAATATACGGATTAAAGTATTTCATCTGTTAGACAGAAAAAAAATAATGTGAATGTACTTAACGCCATAGAACTGTACACTAAAAAAAGGATTAAAATGGTAAATGTTATATTATGTATGTAATCACAACTTTTGAAAAAGGGCTTGGGTTTAGAGTCAACAGTCCTTCTACCTATTAGTAGACAACTTTGTGGCAAGTTGCTTAAACTTTCTCGGAAGTAAAATGAGGTAACAATAGGGCTGTGGAGATAAAGGAGATAATTCCAATAGGCAGTTGCTACATAGCACTAAAAGTCAGCTCTTATTATTATGAAGATGACTATGAGAACGGCACAGCTGGCTCTAGACGTTTCACCAGAAAGTTGTATTTCTGAGTCATTATCTAGGGAAGAATGTTTTCACATTGTTTGATATTTTATGATAAAGGTTCTTTCTCGTATCTTCTCTATGGTCCTTGCCCCCTTCACCATTCAACTCTAAACCATGTGCTGTATAAGTTTTACCAAGGAAGTCTCAATGTTGTCTAAGGAGGCAGGCCAATCCTTGGAAAATGAAAAACTGGTACATTCATACCAAGATGGAAGACATGAGCCAGTTTATAGAAAGCAAGTCAATGACAATCTCCCAGTTAGTCAAAGCCTTCAAAGGCTCTGTGTCCTCCACTCTACTATGATGTCAACTTTATGTTTTGGTCAAAGTTAAAGTATTATCTGGAGAAGTGCTGACTAGGCTTCTGGGCCTTTAGACATATCAGTGTCCTTAGGGGAAAGCAGCATTTTAACAAAGCAGTTTAGCCATGTGAAATGGCCTGAGCTCTAGATCTGGAGACCAGGAAAATTCAGTGGGTAATTCAAGGTCTCATGAGGCCCATCACCTCCCTCAGTCCAATGGCCCACTTTAAGACAGGCATCTTGTCAAGGAAGATGAGATGCAAGCATCTGAAGGCACAGACTTTGTGCAATCCCAACAGCTCCTAGAATCACACCCCAAATCATGGGGCCAATGATCAAGACCCCAGGAAGAGGGGAAATCACTTCCAAGCTACAGCACCATGATGCAATAAGAAATATATATTTGGTCTTTGCCCCTGATTCCTGACACAGAGCATCTAAAACCCTTATAGCAATTTCCTGAGTGGTAGGGATGATAGGAGCATCTTTTGTTAATATTTGGTCTTAGTCCCTGTTTCCTAACACAAAAGCTTCTAAAACCCTTGAAATCTCCAGAATGCAAAGAGTGTCTTTCTGTAAGTGAATGAAATGGCTAGTGGCTGGGCTTCCTAGGTAGCTTCTGGATGGGGGCTGGTTGGCAGGGAACTCAACCATGTGATTAGAAGGTTAGAACCTTAAGTCTTACCCCTAGCCTCTGAGGAGGGCAAGAGCTAGAGATAGAGCTAATCAACAAGGGCCAGTAATTTAATCAATCATACCTATGTAATAACGCCTCCATAAAAACCCTAAACAAAGGGGTTTAAAGAGCTTCTAGATAGCTCCGTATGTGGAGGTACCTGGAGGGTGGCATGCCCAGAGAGGGCAAGCAAGCTCCATGCCCCTTCCCCTATCCCTTGTCCTAGGTAGCTCTTACCTGGTTGTTCATTTGTATCCTTTACAATAAACTGATAAACATAAAGTATTTCCCTGAGTGGTGTCAGCCACTGTTGCAAATGATCAAACAGGAGGAAGGGGTAATGAGAACCCCTAATTTGTAGCTAATCTGGTACCAGAGGCTTGCAACTGGCATCTGAAATGGGGGCAGTCTTGAGCCTTTAATCTGTAAAATCTGAAGCTAACTCCAAATAGATACTGTCAGAATTAATTTGAATAGCAGGACACCCAGACGGTGTCTAGGAAGTCAAATAACTGATTGTTAGTGTGGAAAAAACTTAGATTTGGTATCAGAAACGTGAGTAGAGGAAATGGTTTTCCTTTTGAGCACCATTATCAGGTGAGTCAGCTCAGAAGACAAGCAACAAAGAATTCATTAATAAAGGTTAAAATTACTAAAATGCCTACTTCTGTTTCATTTACTGTCCATGATGAGGAGAGAGGAATACCAAAGAAACGCAAAATACTGGTAAGAAAACAGGCTGAAAACAAAGGCAAGGAAGGAGAAAGGGAAGAGGAAGGGCTCATTGAAGGAAGGCAGACATGGAGTCACACAGGGACAGGTGTAACAGCTGGAAGGAGGAGTCTAGTAAACTATCTCTCATGAAGCCAGACCTGGTCAGGCCATTCCAGTCCTGCCCCGTGGAGCTGGCATTTCAAGCTGAGAGCTTCCCGAGAGTGGCAGCAACAGTGCAGGGTCCCAGGTGAGGGATTTAGTCACGCCACTCTCCACAGCATTTTGTTTCCTTCTCTCCCAACCAGGAAAACAAAAACAAAAACAAAAACCTTTGCTCCCAACACCCTGTCTCCTTCACCACTCTGGTAGGTTGAATAATGGTTCCCCAAAAGAAAGGTCCATGTCCTAAGCCCAGAAACCTGTAAATGTGACCTTATATAGAAAAAGAGTCTTTGTAGGTGTAATTAATTGAAAGATCTCAAGATGGGGGTCATCCTGGATTATCCTGGCAGGCCCTATATCTAATGATAAGTGTCCTTAGAAGAGACACTCAGAGGAGAGACACACAGAAGAGGAGAAGGTCATGCAAAAACTGAGACAGGGACTGGAGTGATGGAGCCACAAACCAAGGAATGCCTGGAGCCACGAGAAGCCAGAATAGGCAAGAAATGATTCTCCCCTGGAGCTTTTGAGGGAGCACAGCTCTGTCAACACTTTGATTTCTCACTTCTGGCCTCCAGAACTGTGAGAAGGTTAATTAACTTCTACTGTTGTAAGTCACCCAGTCTGTGGTCATGTGTTACTGTGGCCCTAAGAAATTAATATGACCCCAACCACGAGGAAAAAAACAAAACATGTTGCTGTCCTCTTTCCTCATGGGCACCATCAAAAATCTTCTTCCTTCTAGGGTTTTCACTTACATAGTCTACCAAGGAAACTGCATGCCCATTGGTGCTGTCCTTTCCATGTGGACTTCGACCTCAGCTTAGCCACTTCTCAGGACTTCGCAGACAAGCCCCGCAGGCCAGAATAGTTCAGTCCTGCTGGGCACTCAGCTGACCTCATGTCACTTGGGCTCTGATCCTTATGAGAGACACAGAGGATGGGAGGCAGAGTATGTTATTTTGCTTTTTAACCCAATACCATTTAACCAAACGGAAATACCATTCCCATCTACATGACTCAAAAGATAAAGACAGACCACAGTGGAAGATGTTTTAAAAACTGGCCTGGGGAGTTTCTAGAAGAACCTGAAACACGGGATTTCCTGGGAGGACCTCCCCAATCCTCCCTCCTCCTCACTCCTGGGTCTTGCTTTCTCTCATTTATTTTCTTCATTTCTTCCTTCCCTGTTTCTTTTTAGCTATGAATTTGCTCTTATATGAAAGAAACTATACTCACACACAAAGAAAGTGGAAACCAAGAAACTGTGACAATCAACCCTACTGCACTGGCTTCAACTCCTATACTTTTACAGCTAAATTCACTTCCGGGACTTGAAAACTTACTGGTGGGAGTTCAATGTCTGCTTTCCCCACTAGACTGTAAGCTCTAGGAGAAAAACGCCTATAACTGTTTTGTTCATTATAATTTATGCAGTGCTTTCAACAGTGCCCTCATGACATGGGGCTTAAAATGTGTTTGTGGAATGACGAGTCTATATCAAAGGTTAAATACTAAAATGGTAAATTTTATGTTAAAGCTAAACATAGTAACTGGGCATGGTGGCTCATGCCTGTAATCCCAGCACTTTGGGAGGTCAAGGCAGACAAATCATGTGAGCTCAGGAGTTCGAGACCAGCCTGGGCAACATGGCAAAACCCTGTCTGTACTAAAAACTGATTAGTGGGTACCACTTTCCTTTTCGGGCAATGAAAATGTTTTGGAACTAGATAGAGGTAGTGGTTGCACAACATTATGTTTGGTTTTGGTTTCTGGTTTTGTTTTAGAGATGAAGTTTGCTGTTGTCCAGGCTGAGCTTCTGGGCTCAAGTGATCCTCTCGCCTCAGCCGCTTGAGTAGCAGGAATCACAGCCACCAGCCACCATGCCCAGCTGCACGACATTGTTAATGTACTAAATGTCACTGAACTGTTCACTTTAAAATGATTAATTATGTTATGTGAATTTTGCCTCCATTTTTAAAAAAGAACGAAAAGAAAAAGGTGAAATAAACCTGATTTTGCCATTTAACAATAGAGTTCAAAGTAAAGTATATATAAAAAACTATTTTTTTATGACTTAAGTAATCACCAGAGTACTGCTGGTGGGGCCCAGGGTGTAAATCAGGGATCTCAACCTGGACGCTCATGACTTTGAACTGCATAATTCCCTGTTATGGGGGCCATCCCCGTCCCATGCACTACAGGATATTCAGCAGCATCCCTCACCTCCATTCATTTGATGCCTATAGTAGCCCTTTCCTAGCTGTGACAATCAAAAATGTCTCTAGATATTGCCAAGTGTCTCCTGGGGGGCAAAACAGCCACAATTGAGACCTACTGGTCTAAATGGAAAAAGGGTTCCTAGCAATTACCAAAAATTTCTTCTTTTTCTGTCCCTTGTATACCTACCAGTGTGACTCACTGTTTCCTGCCAATCCTACCAGCCACAAATGACCTATCTGTGAACTTCTGGCACCTGGTTATAATGCCCTTTTTCTAACCCCAAGTTCCCCCAAGCCACCCACGAGGGACCTGGACATGCTGCTTTCTGCCTGTGCCACTTGCCATGCCACAGATTATCCAGGGGCCCTCATCCTATCCCCAGTGTATGGTAACACAGCTCCACTAGCACCCACAAGACAGAAGGATGTCCTTAAGGTATAGGTCAAGGAAAAAGCAAACCTACTGGTTTGACAAGTAGAACAGAGCCTCCCTGTGCCTAGGCCCTCATTCTCCAATCTCAGTCAAGAACAACAAAATTCCAAACCATCACACCACCCCCAAACAGGGTAACAGGTGAAATGAAAGGTTGAAAGCCCCTATCCCTAGAAGATATAAGTGAATTTTCAAGGAATTCAATTATCTCCAACTTTAAGGAACACAATCAATTCACATCGAGTTGCTTTGACATTAATCTTTCAGAAGACCCCACAAGCTTGAGAGGAGAAATGGATTCTAATCCCAATTGAACCTAGCTGTGTAGCTTTGGACAGGCCATTTAATCCTCTGGGCATAGTTTCTCCTTTGCAAGATCTGTGAGTTAGGCTGTTTGAATTCTAAGTTTAATGCATTAATTTAATACCTACTTCCTAAATACCTACTTATTAAAAGCATATAAAAAGATGAGTGAGAACCTAACCATACCCTCAAGGAGTTCCAGTTGGGTCAGGGATGAAGGGAGAACAGCTTAGAAGACAGATAAATAAATCATTATTGTAAGATGCAACAAATCCTAAAGAGGTATGTGCCACATGCTTGAGTGTATGAGAGTGCAAACATCAGGAACAACTAATCACATGTAAAAGAAGTGAACAGACACTCCCAGCAGCACGCTGTGCCTGAACCTGTGAAGGGATAAAGTGAAGAGCTGGAAGCATTAGGAGTATATAGGAGGCAACATTTAATGGAGATGCCTCTGCTATTTTGGTTTGTGAACACCTAGAAAGAATATACAAGGAATAAACCATTTCCAACTCAAAGATTAGGCTTTTTGGCTAACAGAGTCATACCTCCTCCTTTATCTCGAGGCTGCAGAGCAAAGATTCAGGGAAGTGGTCCTTCAACATTCAGCAACCTCTGAGGTGAAGGGCTTCACTAAAAATTAATCATTAGTCTAGTGATAAAAAAGAACCATGAGGCAACCAACCTGACCAGGAGGATATAAAAGTGAAAGGTGAGCAGGAGCTCCCAGCAATAAAATACAAAAAGCAAATTAAAAACCAGGTCCTGAAGATGCCTCTACAGCGACCATGCAAGGTCTTTTTTGTCACAAAGCCAAGACCCAAAGAAGAAAAAAGAATTCATGTACACATAAAATTAAATATAAGTAGAGATATAAATAAATATATAATATTCAATATATTAATATATAAGTAAAATACATGCAAAATAAAAATGGGTTCCTTTTAATAAGAGGAAGTTAAGCTGCCAAATAAATGCCATAAATTATAAATACCTAACAATAAAAACAACTTAGCTCCACAATCAAGCCAAAGGATAAATCATCCAACTTGCTCGATCCTGCTCCTGCACCAGCCAATATCACTTGCATCACTAGCCCTCTGATGCCATATTTTCCTACGCCTCAGTAGCTCAGGGCAGGAGGTCAGAGCTTTCCTTGCTCTCCTGAGTTGACTCCAAACCATCACTCCTCCAACCTCATGTAAAATTCCTGCTCTTTTGAGCTCATGCCACGTGGCTACACTGGCTTCCACCCTGCCTTGCCTTTGTACTTCCCCCTCTGGCTCAGTCTCTAACATTCACTGATGCCTGTAGCATCTTGGCTTCCCTCCACTGCAACTCTTACCATCTTTCTGGGTGGTCTCGAAATCCACTTATTCCTAAACTGCAGCCTCCAGGTTTCTTCACGACACTGACCTTTGGTCCTCTCAATGACCTACACATCCATGGCCACCCCCTAGACCTTGTCAACACAAATCTTAAACATCAATCTCCCCCATTCTGACACACCCTCCAAGCCTTCCATTCCCTTAGGCTTTCATTCTGGCCTGACCATCCAGTCCTCCATGCTCTGACTCTTCCATTTTCTTTCAATCAACCAATCAACCCCCTGCTTAGACAGGCTTGTCTCCCCATTCTGGCCCCATGGTTGACCATCTACACCACTCCTTTGATTTCTGTGCACCCGTAGCCTCCCCTCACATCTCCCCAACCTTGAATCAATATTAAATCCACCTGCTCTGTTCCTAACCTCAAATCACACAGCCTTGCAAGACTGCCTCATGGTGTCCATCCTGGCTTGGGTCCTTTCCTTGTCCTTGTTAGCTCCCTCTCTCATTCCCCTCGATGACTAACCCACTCTCAGGAGTATCCTCAGCCCCATATTTACCACTATCCTCGGCAGACAACCTTGCCTCCTTACTCCATAAAATTGAGGTATCTGTTATGATTGCCTTCAATTCCCACCCTACCCCCAAGTCTTCCCACTACAAATTTATCTATATCCATACAGATTCACTCATCTCCTCCTGTCTCAGAGTGTGAAATTTCCTTCTTCTTTTCCAAGGTTCAGCCTTGATCTTATTCATCCATCCACCCATTTAATCAACAAATATTTACTGTGTCCCTAATCTATGACAGCCATGGTTCTAGACCTATGAATAAAACAGACAAGCTCATAAAGCCTAAGTTCCAAAGAGGAGAGACAATACACAAACAAGCACGTTATATAGCAGAGCCAAGGCAGGGAAGAGGGAGGGAGCGCTGCCGGAAGGGAGGGGTTGCAAATTTTAATAGAATGGTCAGGGAAGGACTCTCTCAGAAGGTGACATCTAAGCAAAATAGGTGAGGGAGAGCAAGCTTTGGGGCTACCTAGAGGACACATTCCACAGGCAAGGGGAACAGCAAGTACAAGAGGCCTGAGCAGGGAGGTGCGAATCCGCCCTGCTTTAAGAAACCACAGGAAGGAAGCCAGTATGGATAGAGAGCAATAACCAAAGGAGAAGAATAAAATAAGAATGCAGAGAGGAAACAGTGGGGCAGAGCATAGCACTTTCTAGGCTACATCAGGATTTACAGTTTTACTCTAAGTGAGATGGGGAGTCACTGGACGGTTCTGAGCAGAGGCGTAATTAACATGAAATGATTTGCACTTTAAAGGCTCACTCTGGCTACTGTGCTGAGTAGACTGAGGAGGCTCAGGCAGCAGTGGAGAGACCAGTGAAGAAGCAGCTGCCATCATCCAGGCCAATGACAGGCTGGCCCAGAGAGACAGCAACGAAGGCAGTAAGAAGTGCTTGGACCTTGGCTGTATTGTGAATATAGAGCAAACAGGATTTTCTGATAAACTGAATGACAAGAGGTTTTTGGCCTGAGTAGCTAAAAGAATGGAATTGCAATTTTCATTTAAAAATGAAGACTACTCCATTCCCTCCTGTCTCCTCTGGGACCTTGCTCCATGAGGAACTGCCCGCGCTTCTGTTTTAACCTCAATCTCTCTCCTGACCTCCTCTCTCTATCCTGGTGCCTTCCCATCAGCCTACTGATATGCTCAAGCATCTCCCAAGCTACGATCTCTCCCTTTCCTTTCTTATGAAAATTTCTCAAAGAAATAGTCTAGACTTGGTGCTCCCACTCACCAACTCACTGTAATCTATAATTCCGTTTCCATCACTCTTCTGAATGCTCTTGCAGAGGTCAATGCCACTCCACTGGCCAATCCAGAGGACACTTTCCAGTCTTTATCCTACTTGACCTCTCTGGGATATTTGACCCTCTTTACTTCCAACTTTTTAACTTTGTTGGATCCTATGTCTGCGAGACACTGCAGTCTACTGATTCTCCTCCCACCTCGCCGGACACTCCTTCTCTGTCACCTTTAAGGGCTCTCCTTACTAAGCTACCCCTTAAATGTTGCTAAGCCTAAATTCCATCCTCAGCCCGCTACTCTTCTGACTCTTGACTAGTGATTTTCAAACTTGAATACGAGTATCCCTGCATGGACAGCTTCAAACAAATCAATGTCATGATACTTAACTTCCCTAGGTATCTTTCCTTAAAATGATTTGCCCAAGTTTCTCAAAGCCCTTAGCCAACTTTAATGAAATAAAATTTTTTAAAAGCATACCCTTTGCCCAACTCTCACTGTGGTGCGTCCACCAGGGTGTAAAAAACACCAGAGCCTTGTATATACACTCATAGTACTTCCTGTCTTTCACTGACATGTGTATTTCTTTTAAGGAGGAAGCACGGTGTTAGGTGATATACTGGTCCATGCTGGGATGTTCTGAATTCAAGTATACAGTAGAGTCGAGTGGCAGGAGTAAAGGCAATTTTGGTTGGGCGTGGTGGCTTGCGCCTGTAATCCCAGCACTTTGGGAAGCTAAGGCATCACCTGAGGTCGGGAGTTCGAGACCAGCCTGGCCAACATGGTGAAACTGTCTCTACCAAAAATACAAAAAAGATTAGCCAGGCACGGTGGCACGCACCTGTAGTCCCAGCTACTTGGGAGGCTGAGGCAGAAAAATTGCTTGAAAAAAAGCGACAGAGGTTGCAGTGAGCTGAGATTGTGCCACTGCACCACTCCAGCCTGGGCGACAGAGCAAAACTCCACCAAAAAAAAAAAAAAAGGAGTAAAGGCAATTTTGACAGACCTCAAATGAGATGAACAGAAGCCCTAGTAGAAGTCCAGCTGAGCCCTCAGTCAACCCACAGAATCATAAGCAATTATAAGCTGTTGTTGGTTTAGGCCACAAGGTTTTGGGGTGGCTTGTTATACAGCAATAGATGACTAAAACACAACCCAAGCACACTGCAAACTGATCATGGCCAACTATGAACACGCTGCCTCCCCTCGTTAAACCTGTATCTTCCCTCTTTCAACCTTCCCTCTCTGCTGTGTAACACAGCTCAGTGGGTGCCACTTCCATCTCACCCTTAGTTAGGCACTCAAACTGAAAGCCTGGAATCACTCTTGATTCCACACCTCCCCTCCAACTCTGAATCCAACCAGGCACCAAGGCCTGATGTTACTGAGAGGTGACAGCGTGCTGGCAGCCCTCGCTCGCTCTCGGCACCTCCTCGGCCTTGGCGCCCACTCTGGCCACGCTTGAGGAGCCCTTCAGCCTGCCGCTGCCCTGTGGGAGCCCCTTTCTGGGCTGGCCAAGGCCGGAGCTGGCTCCCTCAGCTTGCAGGGAGGTGTGGAGGGGGAGGTGTGGAGAGCGAGGCGCAGGCAGGAACCGGCGCTGCGCAAGGCGCCTGCGGGCCAGCACGAGTTCCAGGTGGGCGTGGGCTCGGCGGGTCCCACACTCAGAGCGGCCTGCTGGCTGGCCCCACACAGTGAGGGGCTTAGCACCTGGGCCAGCAGCTGCTGCGCTCGATTTCTTGCTGGGCCTTAGCTGCCTCCCTGCAGGGCAGGGCTCAGGACCTGCAGCCCGCCATGCCGGAGCCTCCCCCACCCCCGGCCCGCCATGGGCTCCTGCGCAGCCCAAGCCTCCCGGACGAGCGCGGCCCCCTGCTCCACGGCGCCCAGCTCCATCAACCACCCAAAGGCTGAGGAGTGCGGGTGCACGGCGAGGGACTGGCAGGCAGCTCCACCTGCGACCCTGGTGTGAGATCCACTGGGTGAAGCCAGCTGGGCTCCTGAGTCTAGTGGAGACTTAGAGAACCTTTATGTCTAGCTGAGGGATTGTAAATACACCAATCGACACTCTGTATCTAGCTCAAGGTTTGTAAACAAACCAATCAGCACCTTGTGTCTAGCTCAGGGTTTGTGAATGCACCAATTGGCACTCTGTATCTAGTTAACCTGGTGGAGACTTGGAGAACCTTTATGTCTAGCTGAGGGACTGTAAATACACCAATCGGCACTCTGTATCTAGCTCAAGGTTTGTAAACACACCAATCAGCACCCTGTGTCTAGCTCAGGGTTTGTAAATACACCAATTGACACTCTGTATCTAGCTAATCTAGTGGTGAGGTGGAGAACTTTTGTGTCTAGCTCAGGGATTGTAAACACACCAATCAGCACGCTGTCAAAATGGACCAATCAGCTCTCTGTAAAACAGACCAATAGGCTCCCTGTAAAATGGACCAATCAGCAGAACGTGGGTGGGCCCAGATAGGAGAATAAAAGCAGGCTGCCTGAGCCAGCAGTGGCAACCCGCTCAGGTCCCTTTCCACACTGTGGAAGCTTTGTTCCTTCACTCTTTGTTATAAATCTTGCTGCTGCTCACTCTTTGGGTCCACGCTGCCTTTATGAGCTGTAACACTCACTGCGAAGGTCTGCAGCTTCACTCCTGAAGCCAGCGAGACCACGAACCCACCAGAAGGAAGAAATTCCGAACACATCCGAACATCAGAAGGAACAAACTCCAGACACACTGCCTTTAAGAACTGTGACACTCACCGCGAGGGTCCACGGCTTCATTCTTGATGTCAGTAAGACCAAGAACCCACCAATTCTGGACACATTACGACTGCCAAAATATTCCTAGTCTGCACTTCTCTCTGTTCCTATCACCACTCTGCCACTCAGACCTGGCAGTCTTGAACCTGGATCATGTCAACAGCCTCGTAAACGCCCTGCCTCCAGACTCAGCTCCCTCTGGTCACCCTCCAGAAATCTAACTCAAGTGCTTTTCTGATCATGCCAGCCCCTCTGAAAAACTCTGAATGGAGAGCTGGGTGCTGTGGCTCATGACTGTAAGCACTTTGGGAGGCCCAGGTGGGACGACTGCTTGAGGTCAGGAGTTTTAAGACCAGCATAGGCAACATAGCAAAACCCTGTCCCTACAAGAAAAAAATGTATTTTTTAAACCCCACAACTCTGAATGGCTCCGATACTACTCAAAGATAAACTTCAGACTCAGGCTCTCTGTGATCAAGGACCTGCCTTTCTTCTCAGGCCTTTCCAAGGATGGCTGCCAACAAAAATCATAAAGGAAAAGACTAACATACTTGATAGCACAAAAATTTAAAATATCTTCAAAAAGCCCATCATTAACAAGGTAAATGACAAAATAGAAAAAAAAAAAAACCCCGCAATGTATATAACAAAGGATTAATGTCTTAAATATGTAAAGAACTCCTATTAAATCATTAAGAAACAAGTGCCCTCACTGGAATATAAGTAAAGGAACATAAACAAAAATTCACCATAAAATAAATATAAAAAACAGAGAGGGAGGGAAGGAAGAAGGCAGGGAGAAAAAGAAAGAAAAGAGAAGGAAGGGAGGGAGCTAGAGGAGAAAAGGAGAGAGGGAGGGAACACGTCCAACCACATACACAAGATGGAAGTATATACAGGTTTAATTTTTCTGGAGGCCAGTTTGTAATTTGCATCAAAATGTAAAATAAGCATATCTTCTGATCCAGCCATTTTGTGTCCAGAAATTAATTCTAAAGAATAGAACAAGTACTCAAAGGCTTAAAAAAAATTCGTTGCAGCTGTTTTGTAATATCTATAAAATAACATAAATGTCTAAAAATAGGAAATTGGTTAAGTACATTGCAACACCTCCAAACAATGGGCTAAAATTGATGATGCAGACCTTTAACACAGAAAGAGAGCTGCAATCTGTTGCTAAGTGAGAAAGCAGATTATAGGGGATGATGTGGAATATATTCTTATTTTTGTAAAGTCTTGAAGAAGAATATAATATCAAAATATTAACAATGACAATCTATGGGACTATGGGTAACACTTTCTATTTTTGTCTGGTTTTATCTTCTAATCATTCCACTATCATAATAGATTAATTTGCATGTCCAAAATAATTTTAAGACTTCTTGATTGCTTTCTTCCATATCAACCAAAGATTATACAGTATATGGAACCAGTACTCATTTCATTGCTTCAAGTTTTCTAGTCCCCAACACTAAACCTCATCTGAGAGTCTCCAGCAGAGCCCTACTGAGATATAAGTACATCCAGCACTGAACAGTGAATTACAATCCTGGAACCCTCTCTGTGGCTTCCATAAATACAAATGGAATAACTGAAACAATATTATAACAGTGCCTAGAACAACGCCTTACATTGAATGTGTGGGGCAGAGACTGAGGAGGGAGGGTTGGAAGAGTAAGAGAAGGGATTGCAAGCAAAAAAGAAAACAGAAATAAGTTAAGTCCCTGAGCATTGCTACTCAACTCTTCAGAAAAATGGTTATAAACACATTTCATTAACAGTAAGTGTCAAATGGTAAGCCGTTATCTCTTCCAAACTCAACCTTTCTAGAATGTGAGACATAAAAAAATGGTTTCTGTGCCAACAAGAGATATAAAACCCATGTATCTTGATCGCAGACAAGACCCTCGAACTCTCACTAAGAGCCTCTTTATTGTCACACGCAGTTCTAACAAGCTTAGTCATCCGGTGTCCAGTCCACAGCAGATTAAAAGCAGCAAATTAGAGGAGTATAGTGTTAATTCAGGAAGGCACATGGATAGCAGCAAGAAGGACAGCTAACAGTCTCATAAGGAAGCGGAAACCACCATAAAGCACAAACATGAAATTCAAAAAAGACAGCAATCCAGGGCCATTTCATTGAAGAGCAAGCTGTCTGTCTCATCCGTATCAAGCAAACACCCTAACAGATCTATAACAAAACAGTAACACTCTAATAAAATGCATTCGTAAAAATTAAAGAACCATAAGATGTTAGAGTTGGAAAGTAACTTCACCATCTAGTCCTCATTTTACACATAGGGAGCCTGGTGGATGGAACTGGGAAGCAATGTGTCAGAGTACAGTATGTGGTGAGGTCACTAAACAGGTTCAGTTCAGGAGTACTTTCCACTTGTCACGCTGCCTCTGTGGCATACACTCCAGAAGACAGGAAATATATGTATAACATATTTCAAAATAGTAAAACTTTAAAAATTGATACACCTTCATGGGCCAGGAAAATCTCTTTTCCAACAATGAGTTGTCTCAAATGGGCTCTTCATAAGACCAGGCCATTCTTCTACCTATCCTTTGTCATTTCTTCTCTCCACAAATCTAAGGAACTCCTCCGTATCCTTTCCCTACTCTTCTCAAATCCATCTCAACTCCATTCACAGCATTCAATAGAAAACAGAAGCAAGAACTCCCTCAACTTACCAAACCTCACCCAATTTCTCTTCCTCTGTATCTATTCCTTCTCTCCTTCCTTCCAGTTCAGTGAATGAAGTACCCTTTCTCCTGTGCAAGGTCATCTCTGTTACTTGAGTTCATGACCTCACCCATGACCTGCCATCCCTTCTTTAGGTTACTCCATCAATGATCCCCCAGTACTGTATTTTCAACCTCTTCCTCTCCTTGGTTGCTTCTCCTCTGCCTAATATACTCAAGACTTGTCCATCATTACAAAATTTATATTATTATTAAAAATAATACAATTATTATTAACAAATAATAATTAAATTCTGCCCTGATTCAGCATCCACCTCCCTTCCCAGTTAGTCACCATTTCACTGCCACCTGGACTTCAGTCACTGCTCCACAGAAACTGCTAACGAAGCTCACAAATTACCTCCATATTTCCAAATCCAATGAACACTTATCTTGACGTCTGTAATGAGTTAACACTCCGAAGTGTCCATTCCTTCAATTTTAAAATTAAATTAATTAATTTTTTTTTTTTTTTTTTTTTGGAGACAGGGTCTCACTCTGTCTCCCAGCCTGGAGTGAGGTGGCACAATCACGGCTCACTGTAGCTTCGACCTCCCAGGCTCAAGCGATCTTCCCACCTCAGCCTCCTAAGTAGGTGGGACTATAGGTGCATTCCACCATGGCTGGCTTTTTTTTTTTTTTTTTTTTTTTTTTTTTTTTTTTTTGTAGAGACAGGGTTTTGCCATGTTGCCCAGACTGGTCTTGAACTCCTGGGCTCAAGCAATCCCCCTGCCTTGGCCTCTCAAAGTGCTGGGATTATAGGCATGGGCCACCAGGGCACTCGGCTCCTTCTTCTTTTAATTTTACTTAGGATTTATTTTCGTCACTTCACATCCTCCTGATTCTACCGTCAATCATTCTTTCTGCCTCCTTCATGTGCCTACTCTTTCATTCAACTGGTTTCCACTGAGCTCTGCAGATGTGCCAGGCACTATTCTAGACACTAGGGATCCAGCCATGAACAAGTCAGATAAGATTCTCATGGAGGCCGGGCACGGTGGCTCACAATTGTAATCCCAGCACTTTGGGAGGCCGAGGTGGGTGGATCACCTGAGGTCAGGAGTTCGAGACCAGCCTGGCCAACATGGTGAAACCCCCATCTCTACTAAAAATACAAAAATTAGCTAGGCGTGGTGGCGGGCACCTGTAGTCCCAGCTACTAGGAAGGCTGAGGCAGGAGAATCGCTTGAATCCAGGAGACGGAGGTTGCAGTGAGCTGAGACCACACCATTGTACTCCAGCCTGGGTGACAGAGTGAGATGCTGTCTCAAAAAGAGGAAAAAAAAAAAAAAAAAAAAAAAAGATTCTCATGGAGCTGAAATTCTAGTGGAGGGAGTGGGAGTGATAAATAAATAATAAGCAGAAAATCTGCTGATACATGCTACACGGTGAAATAAAACAGGATTGGTTCCTTACACTGGGCGGTAAAGGACAGCCTCTATGAAGTGGGATTTAAGTGAGCTCTGAATGACAAGAAGCCAACCAAGGGAAGACAAGAAGGAAGAACATTCCAGGAAAAGGCACCAGCCAAGCCTTAGACACTAAAGAAGAAACTATGTTCTATGCTCACAAAAGATGAACAAGAATCACTGTGACTAAAAAGCAAGTGGTTGAGGGGAAGAGAGACACAAGCTATTGCAGGGGTTTGCAGGTCAGTGTGAGGAGTTTGGATTTTATTCCAGGTGGACTCCTCTTCCTCCACACAGTCTCCTTATGAGATCTTACTCCATTTCAGTTTTCATTCCCATCTTGTGGTTTTATGACAACTGCCACTCAAACTTTTCTGTACAATGCAGGCCAGTCCTATGCAACAGCATCCTGAACTACATCCATACTTGGATTTCCACTGATGCCTCGTTAAAAAGTCCCTAACTGAAGCCCGTGTCTTTTCCTCAAACACTATTCTTTCTTCTTTTTATTGACACCATTATCTACCCAGTCACTTAAGCCAGTAGCCCAAGATCCAATCTAGCTTTCTGTCATCTGCAACATCTAATTATTAACACTGATTTTTCTAAGTTTAAGGTAAAGATATAGGAAGAAGGAAAGCAGAAAAAAAGGAATGGAATCTTTCACCTCCAGTAAGAATGATACCTTCCTGTGAGGACCATACATAGGCCAAGGTTAACAATCCACCTCAAAACTATTGTCTTGGCTGGGCATGGTGGCTCATGCCTGTAATCCTAGCACTTTGGGAGGCCAAGGTAGGAGGACTGCTTAAACCCAGAAGTTTGAGACCAGCCTGGGCAACATAGCAAAACTCTGTTTCTTTTTTTTTTTTTTTTTTTAATGTTTTCTTATCCCAGCTACATAGGTCTAACACTTTAGTCTCATCAACCCAATCTCATTCTCCCTCCCAAATAGTGTCAACAAAAACCACAGAACTTAAAAACCATGTTTGCACTAGAAGAGACCTTCAAGATCACCCAGTGATCTCCTTATTCATATAAGACAAGCTCAGAGAGGGGAAGGGATATATCCAAGATCACTGAGGAGACCAGATAACCTACTTCCCTTATCTCATACAGTTGTTCATTTGTGTTCTGTGAGCTAACCCTAGAAGCAGGATTTGATGGTAGACTTGAACAACACTCTGTCATACCACCTTAAAAATCACCCCATAATTGCTGGGTGAGTAGAGAGCCACTTAAATAACCCATTTGATGTTATACTGATTCTAACACTATGATTTTAAAAGAGAAAGAAATACTTCATCTTCTGAGGAAGTCTCTATTATCTAAAATTAACTTTTTTCAAGGAAATTCTCATCACTGGTGAGCGAGCCACCTAGAGCTGACCTTTCAAAAATGCTGTGGAGCTCACAGCAAACCACCACGCAGAATTTGCTGTTGATCCCTCTTTTCACTCCTCCTCTCTGAAACTAGCAAGAACAGGAAGAAATACGTTTGTTCCCAGAGGTACATACAGTACTCAACTACAGGCACCACCTCTCTAGACTCATTTTATAACTCAGCTGCTTAGTGCCATGTTTATCAGTCTTTTAAAAACCATATCCTCTTTGATAAATATGAAAATCTCATGTCTTCTCCACACTCCAACCTCTTAAGCCTACAATGTGCTCTTTAGAGGGTATACAGCCAATCCCCACCTTCTTTGAGGTTCTCTCCTTTTCTGGCTGGACCTGGAGTCAATCTATGCATTTTCAAATTATATATTCCCCTCCTATTTGTGACCTGTCTCCATGCTCACTACCCCAAATACAAGTTAAAAATCACTGTCCTAATTTTCTGCAGGCCAATGCCAATCATAAACTAGAAAATGAATGTATGCTTTGCTTAAAGATGAATTTCAGTAATATCTGAGTTTTTGACACATGATCTAATCGTCTCCATCTTTACAGTATAGCATTTAAATGGTTTCGAGTTTCTTTATATAGCTAAGATACACCTTATATCTCTACTTTTGACATCAATGGTACCAGACGCCAATAATTTAATCCAATCAATAGAGATTCACATGGCTTTCTGAAAGATGTTCTACTTTGCTTTGGATTTTGTTATTTCTCAACTTTACTGAAACTCTATAAGATTCAATAGTTCTTATTGTAATAAGCTAGGTGAAGTCCTCAAACATAGATCTATTATACTATTGGAATAGGGATAAATAAGGGAGGTTTGTATATCTCAAATCTGTCTAGTCTCTCCCGCCTGCCCAGCAAGTTTTAATTAGTACTGATTTACTGTAATATTCATCCAGTTAATTCATTCTCCAGTACCCACTGTTGCCATGTTCAAATTTAACAGTACTCAATTGGATACAAAACAAGCCTAAGGCAATAACTAATTATCTAACACTAGAAAGTAGATACAAACGAAATAAATAGTAAAATAAAACTTTGAGGTTATGGGCCCAAAAAAGTTAAGATAGCCAGCAAAAAAAGACAGGCACCCAGAGGCAGCTGTGGTGAATACCTAGGCTAGGTAAAATAAATCTTAGGTAGGACTAAGGTAGGCACGTGGGGAAGGAGGAAATATCCCAGCTGCGGGGAACACCATGAGTAAAGAACTGGAAAGAACTAAATCCATGGTACAAAGATGATGAGGAGGGTGCAGGCCTGGCGGAAGCAGCAGACCTGTGACATTAGCACACAAGCATTTAAATTGGATAGGCAGCGGGCGCCAGGCATTCCTGGCAGGTAGAGAGGCCCATCATACTTATAACAACTTGATAGGTTAAGAAAAACTCCCTGACACACAGGTAGCTTTCAAGAGGTGAGAGTTTAAAAAAGAAAAATCAAACTACAATATTTCTCTTTCTCTTCTCCCTATTCCTCATCTGGGGGTTTGTGAATACTCTGAGTGGGGTGGGGGGTGGGGGGGAGGGGGAGAGGGAGAGGGAGAGGGAGAGAGAGAAAGACCTCCTGTGTGCATTTCCAAAACTCTAACTCCACCAGGTTATATACATAGCAATACAAATATGGCCTGATAAAAACAAAATTCATGCACCTCAATACTAAGAATTACCATTTACAAACTGCTAACTAACATACACCAGTCACTGTGTGAAGTGCTTTACATACATCATTTAATTCTTACAACAACCCATGCTTTTGCATTTTACAAATCTACATTTTATAGATGAGAAGACTAGATCTTAGTTAACTTTTCCTCATCACAGGGACATGTCCAGGATTCCAGCCAAGGGCTATTTACCTTCAATTCTCATGCTTTTAAACCATCACACACAGTACTAACCTTGAAAGTCTTCTCCTAAGGAGAACATCATAGCACTCCCTTTATTCCAGGGGGGAAGGGGAGGAAAGACAGTATTGGATATCAGGTTTTCCATAATCATTACTGAGTTACACCTGGTCAAGCCAAGATTTTTCTCTACAGCCAAAAAGCCCAATGAAATTATTTCTTCCAGTGCTGCCCCCTTCCCCTCCAATACCAAGATTCCAAGGCTTCTAAAAACAGCAGAGGACAAAGGCCTGTGGAACAGGGTTGGGCTATCCCAGGAGAGATTAAACAAGTCTAACAAACCTGTAAAATAACCAGGACTTCCTGAATCAATCAGATTCACTGACCAGAGAAAATGAACCAAGGTACTAGCAGGAGACCTGCCATCTCAGTAAATGCTGCTCAGGCCCCAGTCCTCCAGGAAGGACCCAACCTACGATGCCTTAGTTCCATTCCTTCTTCCTGTCCCCATAGGTAATAAAGTCATCATTTTGTTCTCAAATTCATGCTCAGTACCAAAAGGACAATAATTTTCCTCTTACCCTAAAGGTCCCAGTACAATAGCTGTAAGTGTCCTTGAAAACATGCAGCAAACAAATTATGTGGCATTATGTTGCTTTCTACAGGATTCAAGTCCTAGATGATAGGCATCATTATTTAAGATCATTATAACGACAAATGATAATCTAGCATCAATGCTATGCTTAGCCTTCTATAATAATAATAGAGAGATACCATGAGCTCTTTGGTCCAATAATCTCTCAGTTTTTCGACAAAAATAACAAAGCTTCAATTGGCACTGCCATTCCTTGTCTGCCAAGGTTAACACAGAGCCCAAGGAGAAAACTGACCAGCTCAAACTGATTCACCCACAGCAGACCTCAAATGAAACTTCAAATTTCAGGAACTTGTCCTCTGCCGAGGTGGAGGTCTCCTCCAAAAGGAATCCTCTTTCCTAACAATTACTTGTGAGTCAACAGAAGTGGGATTGTTTTAAGGGTGCGGTGGCTCACACCTGTAATTCCAGCACTTTGGGAGGCTGAGGCAGGTGGATTGCTTGGGCCCAGGGGTTCAAGACCAGCCTGGGCAACATGGCAAAACTCCGCCTCTACAAAAAATACAAAGATTACCCAGGTGTGGTGGTGCGCACCTGTGGTCCCAGCTATTCAGGAGGCTGAAGTGGGAGGATCACTTGAGCCCGGGAGGCGGAGGTTGCAGGGAGCTGAGATCACCCCACTGGGTGACAAAGTGAGACCCTGTCTCAAAAATAAATAAAGTATACATAATAGGCTACATAATAAACATAATAGATCAATAATAATAAAAACAATAAAGGAAGGAGAAAGGAGGTATAAAATGCTACAGCCAGTATCACCTTACAAGCTAATAGTTTATCATTCCTGAGTGATTAAATTCACAGCAAATAAAAGGCTTTTTTGCTTTGGGTATAAACACAGAACATCTGAATTATTTATGTAGGCCATTTTCTTCCTCAAAAAAGACCAAAAATATTGCAATACTTACTTCAACTTTACCAACAGAAGACCAGAACATATACAAACATGCTGAACTAGACATGTTCTCTAAAACAGGCAATTTTGCCCCACAGGTGACATTTAGCAATGTTGAGACATTTTTCATTGCCACAGTAGGCTGTGTATGTATTATATAATTCTGGCATCTAGTGGATAGAGGCCAAGGATACTGCTAAAGATCCCATAGTGCACAAGACAGCCCTCCACAACAAAGAGTTACCCAGACCAAAATGTTAGTAGTGCCAAGGTAGCACAAATGACTGTTGACCAATGTGGGAAGAGACAGTAGTTGGGAGTTGCTCAGAAGGGCCTAATTGGCGGTGTGACTTTAGGCAAATCACCTAATTTTCAAATTTGTTTTCTTAGAATCAATGAACTAGTGCCAGGCGCGATGGCTCACGCCTATAATCCCAACACTTTGGGAGACCGAGGCAGGCAGATCACGAGGTCAGGAGATCGAGACCATCCTGGCTAACACGGTGAAACCCCGTCTCTACTAAAAATACAAAAAAAAAAGGCCGGGCGCGGTGGCTCACGCCTGTAATCCCTGCACTTTGGGAGGCCGAGACGGGTGAATCACGAGGTTGGGAGATCGAGACCGTCCTGGCTATCACGGTGAAACTCCGTCTCTACTAAAAATGCAAAAAATTAGCCGGGCATGGTAGCGTGCACCTGTAGTCCCAGCTACTCGGGAGGCTGAGGCAGGAGAATGGCGTGAACCCGGGAGGCGGAGCTTGCAGTGAGCTAAGATCAGGCCACTGCACTACAGCCTGGGCGACAGAGCAAGACTCCGTCTCAATTTAAAAAAAAAAAAAAAAAAAAAAAATTAGCCAGGCGTGGTGGCAGGCACCTGTAGTCCCAGCTACTCAGCCAACAGGCAGGAGAATGGCATGAACCCGGGAGGTGGAGCTTGCAGTGAGCTGAGATCGCGCCACTGCACTCCAGCATGGGCAACAGAGTGAGACTCTGTTTCAAAAAAAAAAGAAAACAAAGACGCCCCAAGAAAAAAGAGAAAGAAAACAGGCAAAAAGAGGTCCCAGAACGCAGCAGTCCCTTCCACTGCTGACATCAAGAAGTCAGCAGTGCCGGGCGCGGTGGCTCACGCCTGTAATCCCAGCACTTTGGGAGGCCAAGGTGGGTGGATCATGAGGTCAGGAGATCGAGACCATCCTGGTCAACATGGTGAAATCCCATCTCTACTAAAAACACAAAAATTAGCTGGGCATGGTGGCACGCGCCTGTGGTACCAGCTACTCGGGAGACTGAGGAAGGAGAATCTCTTGAACCTGGGAGGCAGAGGTTGCAGTGAGCCAAGATCGCACCACTGTACTGAAGCCTGGCAACAGAACGAGACGCTGTCTCAAAAAAAAAAAAAAAAAAGAACTCAGTAGTCTGCAGCCCAGAAGAGGGCCCTGACTAGAACCTGACCATCCTGGTACTCTAATCTTGGACTTCATAGCCTCCAGAACTGTGGGAAATAAATTTCTATTGTTTATAGGCTACCTAGTTTCTGATATTTTGTTACAGCAGCCCAGAGGAACTAAGCCAGTAAGCAACCCTCAAATGCTACGGAAGCATTATCTGACTTGAAAAGCTCATAGGGAGATTCAGCGGGGAAGGGTTGGTTATTAAAGGTCAACAATGTTATGAGAGGGCCGGGCACAGTAGCTCACGCCTGTAATCCCACCACTTTGGGAGGCTGAGGCAGGTGGATCACTTGAGGTCAGGAGTTCAAGACCAGCCTGGCTAACATGGTGAAACCCTACCTCTACTAAAAATACAAAAATTAGCTGGGTGTGGTGGCACATGCCTGTAGTTCCAGCTACTCGAGAGGCTGAGGCAGGAGAATTGCTTAAACCTGAGAGGCAGAGGTTGCAGTGAGCCAAGATTGCGCCACTGCACTCTAGCCTGGGCGACAGTAAGACTCTGAAAAATATATATATATAAAGAATGTTATGAGAAAAGATACTGATGATCCTTTGTACAAGGAAGAATTTTAAGGAAGAATCCTATACTTGTAGCTAGGAGCCTCAGGTTCAAGTTCATTCACTGCTACTTCTTGCCAATATGACTTTGAAGAAGTCATTCAACCAATGTCAGCCACTGCTTCCTCATCTGTACAGCTGGAGTAATAACCATGCTTTCTACCTCTGCAGGGATGACGCAATCACAAAATGAGAGTATGTAGATATAAGGCTATTTCACATAACAGCAGCTTGTCCTGCCAGTGAAAGAGGCAGCAAGGTTTTACTAAGCATCTCATATGTTCTGTCTGAGATGCTATGGCAAACAGAGAAGTAATGGAAGACTCGGCTCCTGCCCTGCTAGTTGGCATGATATGACCAACACACAAGAAACAAGTGAACCCCACAAGGCAATTACATATCTCTTGCAGTGATGGGGTCTGTGGTGTAGTCTCTAAGCTATGGGTTTGAGGGAAGGAGATCAGAGAGGACTGCAATGGTTATGAAAGATTTCGTGAAGACAGACTATTCTTAACTGAGTCTTTTCTCTGTAACCTCACCTTCATGGAACCTTGCTGCATCTAGTTCATCTTTACCTGTGTTCTAGTTTTCTCTTAGTAAAGTTAAAGTAAGTATTGCAATATTTTTGGTCTTTTTTTGAGGAACAAAAAATGGTACAGAACCACTGCTCTAGACCACAATGGTCTCAAAACAGTAGTGTATGAGATGATAATGCATTGGGGTAGACAAAGAAAATAAAAGATCCTCTATTTTTATTTATTTTCATTTTAAAAAGTAAGATTTTCCAAATAAAAAGGCAACCCACAGAATGTGAGAAAATATCTGTAAATCATATATCTGATAAGGAATTGATGCCCAGAATATACAGAGAACTCCTAAAATAACAACCCAATTCAAAAATGGGCAAAGGACTTAAATAGACATTTTCCAAAGAAGATATACAAATAGCTAATAAACACATAACAAGATGCTTGACATCACAAATTACTAGGGAAATACAAATCAAAAGTATAAGAAGATCCCACCTCACATCCATTGGGATAGCCACTGTCACAAAACAGAAAACAAGTGTCAGTGAGAATGAGGAATAACTGGAACCCTTGTGCACTATTGATGGGAATGAAACATGGGTACAGCCGCTGTGGAAAACAATATGGCAATTCCTTAAAAAATTAAAAATAGGATTACCATATGACCTAGCAATTGCATTTCTGAGTATATACCCAAAAGAATTGAACGCAGAGTCTTGAAGAGATATTTGTACATCCATGTTCACAACTGTAGCAACATTATTCACAATAGCTAAAAGGTGGAAGCAACCCAGTGTCCACTGATGAATGATACATGTGGCATATATATACAATGGCATATTCCTGAACCTTAAACAGGAAGGAAATTCTGACACATGGTACAAAACAAATGAACCTTGAGGACATTATGCTAAGTGAAATAAGCCAGTGACAAAAGGCCAAATACAGTAATATTCCACTTATATGAGGTACTCAACGTAGTAAAAATCATACAGACAGTAAGTGGAGTGCTGGTTGCCAGAGGCTAGAGAGAGGTGGGAATGAGAATTGTCATTTAATAGGTACAATTTCAGTTTTAGAAGATGAAAAGAGTTATGGGAATGGATGGTGGTGATGGTTGCACATTATGAATATATTTAACACCTAGACGTACATTTAAAAAATGATTAAGATAATACATTTTAGGTTACGTGTATTTTACATTTAAAAATTTAGAAAAAATAAGATTTTGTCCTTGTTAATATATAACATATGGCCCAACACTAGCACTCCCATTCAGTCCATGTTCAGGCACATGTCCACTATTGAGGGCTGATGGGGTGACATCTTTACAGCACACTGAGATATACTATAGTTCATGTGTGCTTGGTTAAATGGATTCAGTGATTACATTGTTTTAAATTAATTAATCATCACAAAACAAACTAGAGGCTTAAAAAGATTTCTACTAAAAAAAAAAACCTTGGATTAAAGATAATGCAATCAAAAATGAACAAGAGAATGGCAGAGCTGTCATATCTATTCCTGGCATACTCTTCACGCATAGTCACACTGCAATGTAGACACAATCACAATTGAATAAGTTAACCAAAATCTTGTTGAGATTATTTAAAATATAGATTTGCATCCACTATCATTTATGATGAATTTCATCCTAAGTATATAATGTGACTTCAGATATTAGCTAATGATAGCAGGACATGAATATAACTTACAAATAAACAAGCATACATACATGAAGATATGGCATGTTTTTTAACTAGAGCACTATTCTATCCAAAAAGTTGAGAGACTACTGCTCTAGACCAACACTGCCAGAACTTGTGATGATGAAATATATCTCACCTGTGCTGTCCAAAACTGTAAGCACTAGCCACATGTGACTATTAAGCAATCGAAATGTGGCTAGTGCATCTGATGAACTGCTATTTTAGATAATTTATTTTTTCTTTTTTTTTTTTTTTTTTTGAGACGGAGACTCACTCTGTCACCCAGGCTGGAGTACAGTGGCAGGATCTTGGCTCATTGCAACCTCTGCCTCCCGGATTCAAGCGATTCTCCTGCCTTAGCCTCCTAAGTAGCTGGAATTACAGGTGCCCGCCACCATGCTCAGCTAATTTTTGTGTGTTAGTAGAGATGAGGTTTCACCATGTTGGCCAGGTTGGTCTCAAACTCCTGACCTCAGGTGATCCACCTGCCCCAGCCTCCCAAAGTGTTGGGATTACAGGCATGAGCCACTGCACCCGGCCTATTTTAGATAATTTAAATAGCCTTATGTGGCTAGTGGGCTACTTTATTGAACAGCACAGCCCTGGGCCACTAGTAGATTATCGCTATCTCAAAACATACAGCTCCCCAGTAAGCAGTTATTTTTCTGCTTTTGTGTCTTTGGCCATGTTATTCTCTCTGCCTAGAACGTTCTTCTACCTTGTCCATCTAGCAATAAATTCTCATTTTTGAAGACACACCTCAAATGTCACCTTTCTTTAGCTTTCCCTGACTACTCCCCAACCCACAAAATTGTTGCCTTGGGTCTGTTCCCCAGCTCTTTTACATGACTCCAGCGCCGCACCTGCAGCTATTTGTTCACATATCTGAAGTCCTATGACTGTGAGGTCCTCAAGGCACAGCCATGTCTCATTTATCTCTGCATGATGCCTGGCACATAGTGAATGCTCAGTAACATTTACTGAATACGGCAGTGAATGAACTGACAAACCTTGATCTCCCAATTCATAATGCAGTGTTCTTTCCACCACACCAAAATATGGCTCCATAAAATAGACCGGAGGCGAGTCTCTGCTAGCTCACAGTGCTAGATGCTACTTTAATAGACAATACGTTTCTATTATTATCATTTTTTTCTCTTTCAGATGCGGATGTCACAGTTACCTCGTAAGTAGGCTCAGAAGGCATGCATCCTTGAAAGGGTGCAAAATGAAGGTGGTACTAGTCCCCTTTCCGAAGCGTCAACATTCAAATATTGCAAGTGAAAATGACGGCTCTGATGCAGTAATATTTTTTGTGTGTTTTGTTAATATTTATCAAACCTTTCTTGTGTACTCTACATGGCGTTTTAGCTATCAGGGTGCAAGTGTATGTCTCCCCTCATACCCTCCCACTCAAAAGTCACGTGAAACTGCTGCTTTCTTCATCATTATTTCTTATTAAATGAGCTTTACTTTGTTAGAAAGACTGAAAGAAAGAGTTTGACCATGGCAATTGCTTATTCTGGACTTCATTTCTGAATTCTAGATTTGGCTATATTTAGCAAAGCTACAACCGTCATCATGCCCAAAGCCAGGAAGAAGACACCATTCACAAACCACCCCCTGAAAATCTGCAGTTGCCTCTAAAAAACCAGACTTCCCAGCAGGCAAAGACATCTGAAGTGGGAGGGATCAAATTGGTGTTTGCGTCAAGAGAAGGTCTCAGGTGCTTATAACTAAATCTCTCTGCCTGGCACTCAAGATTCTCCATAAAATTAGTCCTTCCTTTTCTCTCCAAGGTACCTTCTGCTCTGGTCAAACATCTTCAATATCCCCCCTGTTCATACCTTTCGGTAACACTGGTCATTTCCCTTCCCTGCCTGCTTTTGCTTAAGCTTCTAGCCTCTTATCAAACCTTCTGGGACCACTCTTTCCCCAGACACTCGCTGCTCCCTTTCCCTACAACTGGCACGGGGCTGAGGCACAGGAGGGGAGCCGTGCATTCTTGGTACCTATTCATCAGTCATTCAAAAGGCCCAGGGCCACTGCAGAAAGTGAGTAGCGAGCACCTCCAGGGAGCAACTTAAAGAATTTCATTCTACCACTCGGTGTCCTCTGTCCTTCTTCCCTTGATTCTGGGGAGGAAATGTGTACTGATGAAAATGCTAACACTAAACTAGTCAGGACTCTCAAAATTTATCATGCTGTTTCACCACTTTGCCTATGCTATTCTCTCAGCCTGAGAGGTCCTGGGTAACCCCATCTGGAACATCTGCTGGGCAATTTCTATTCCTGTTCAAACTTCATGTCACCTACGAACTCTCACCCCCAGGCTCTTTATCATAACATCTTTTACCATCTAAGGTATGTATGTCAAAGGCCACGCTTAAATGCTGGACACTTATCTCAGGTGTTGAGCTCTGTTAAGAGTCAGGCCTGTGTCCCATCCATCTTAGGATCTCTGGAACCTAATACAGTGCCTGCCACAAAGAGGCACGTACGTGTATCATATTGATACCACCAACATGTTAGAATTATGTGCCTTTAATGGAATTTTTGGTGATTTCACACACATTTTTAAGCCTTACTAGTTTGCTCTGTAGGTAGGAGAAATTATCAAAGTTTACTGATGTGGACATTTGGTACTTCTCATCAGCCTTGGACCAGGATTCCTTGAATATAAATTAGAAAGCTGCTCTGAGGAGCCATCTAGTCCACCTTACAGTTCTGGAATGTTGTCTTCAACACAGTAATAAATAAATAAACATTTATTGTTTAAAGCTTAGATATAAGTCCTCGTATAGCTAAGGAAGTATGACAAAAGCACAGCTTCTCAATCCTTCTTTGAACATTGCTCCAATTTTCCCATTGAGCTCATTCTGGAAGCTTAAACCAAATCTTCCCTTGATATCATATGCCCATTAACTTAGACATGATTTAGCTTCTCATCATGGCATCTTTGCTGAGAAAGCTAGAAAGAAAATATTCTCCCTGGCACCCAGCCTAGAAATAGCCATATTCCTCTAAACTCATAACTTAAAGCCTTCACTTCCCCCAAACAGCCCCTGCTGGACTAGTTAGTGAAACCAGGCCAGGAAGGCTGATGCTACCAGGGGAGGTATGGCAGTGCGACATCCTTTTGTCTTACCCAGCACCTGTTCCTTGGGGTTCTTGCAATTCCTCATGAAAAAGCACAGACCAATACCCACACTAGAGAAAAAGAGATCATCAGTGGAATGCGGTGGTAATCTGGTCTGTGTTTTGAAGCCTCTCACACCCCTCCTCCCTAAACTGCCTGGCCACTGCTCTGGGCATACAGGGTACAACTCCCATGGTCCTTAAACAACTCTGGCTGGAACTGTAGATAAGTCAGCACTTGGGGACTCACAGAGAAGAGAGCCCAGGGAAGGAGCATGGCTACCCAGAACGTCTGTTAAGCCTTTAAGGAGCTGATGAGGACTCTGCAAAGAACATCTGGCTCTGTCCCCTAACAATGGGGGAAAGGAATTGCTTCAGATTGCTGCAGCTCAACTAGCCTTCACATAGCTCCCACTCCCCTTTCACACACACACACACACACACACACACACACACACACACACTCTCCTCTCTCTCCCCCAACATATATACACATGATGTATAACATTGCTGGTAAGTAATGGCTACCATTTATTGAACACCTGAAAATGTTAATTATATATATTGCCTCATTTAATCTTCATGACCAGCCCATTAAGCAGTGGTTCTCAAACTTGACCTTGCATCAGAATCTCTCCAGGAACTTATTAAGCTCCACACCCACAGCCTATGTAGTGAGGCCTGAGAATCTCCATTTCCAACAAGCTCGCAGGTGATAAGTATGCCCCACTTTGAGAACCACTGCCACAGGGAAACAGAGATTCAAGAGTGGTTTGGAATGTCTTGCCTACAGTTCCACAGCTAGTAAAGAACAGATCCAGAATTTGAACCTAGATCTGTCTGACTCTACAGACAGTGCTGGTAACCATGCTACTGTATGTGTGAATGTATGCCTCATCTTCCCAAATTCATTGGCAGATCCTTAAAGGCAGATGTCAATCACACTTTAGACCTCCCTCATCCATCTCAGAACTTCATAGGGTCTTTGGACTTGGTAGGTGCTACATAAATACTTTGTATACTGGCTCCTACATATCTACATACTTCTAAGAGCCACAAATTCAAACTCAACTTAAGCCAAAGAACACAAAAAGGGCGCATAGCCAGACCCAGTTTTACGTGACATTCTCTCTTGCTACTCTGTCTTTGCCCATGGTGCCACCACACTAACTCCTACTCACTCTTCAGTCACTTCCTTCCGAAAATGATCCTGGGCTCCCTAAAATTGGGGGCCACTGCACCCTAAGTTTATCTCTATGATGGCATTTACCAATCCACTATAACTGGATATTTTCCATCTCTTAAAGCAGTTGGTAAAAGCCAGCATCTAGTTTAACAGCATACCCCCAGAGCCTAGCACAGCACCTGGCATTTCACAGCCAACTCCATAAACTGTTGAATGAATAAACGCAGAGCTGCAAGTCCTAAATTCTGTGTAAAAATATCACAATACATGATGTGCAATTCTCAAAGTTGAATCCCAGAGAAGAGGAAGGCAGCCTAGGTAACAAAGACCAATTTTGCCTTTTCTCTTCCCTATCACTCCTCTCACACTTGGAGAACATGCACCGCTTAGGGCAGCATCATCCGTGATGAGACAACATCCCAGCTGAACAAAATGCTCGTGGGCTATAAGGTCAGCAGAGGCCATTCAGAGGGGAGGAAAGTGTTCTGTGGCCCTTCATTTCTCTTGATTTCTCTCTGACACACTCTCCTTTTCACTGTTCCTCCACCCCACTGCAGTTAAGGGCTTTGGCACAGGGATGAAAGAGACAGATCAGACTCAAGGGTGCGGATCTGGCAGCGGGCACAGAAGCATCTCCCAGCCTGCACCAAAGTCCACAAGAAAGATCCAAGGGGACAGTGACTCAGGCCCCAGATAAAGCGCAGCTAGAACAGTACTGAGATTGGAAGAGCAATAATTTCACATGGACATTAAATGTCAGAGATCTTTTTAAAAAATCGTGTTTTTAAAGTACAGGCTTCAACTCTATTCCCAGAAAACTGGGCCCTGCTGAATCCAGTGCTTACACAAGCTGAGAGCCAAACACAGCTTCTTCCTCTTCCAAACCCACCCACCAGCCCGCAACACCCACCATGGTAAGCATTTCCCAGGCCCAGGTCAGGACCCTTGCTTCAACTTTAGCTTGCAAAAGGCCCCTTTTTAAAGAGGCCTCTTAGCTTTCTCTCTTCCCTCGCTAATAAAACTGTTCCCTACCACCACCATGTTGCAGTAAGAGAGACCTCTCCCTTCTTCCAACCCCTCTCAGTCTATAACACAACCTACAGCAGGTTGGCCCCATCCAATCAGTCTGAATTGCTTCATGCTAAGGAAATTGCTGCTTTTATTAAAAATAAAAGCACACTAGGCAGGCGATGGGCTGTGAAAAGTATGAGTCTGGCATAATTATGAAGGTCGAGGTTAAGGTTACCAAAAGAGACATGCAAAGATTTCCCGAAAGCCTGGGGGAATGAAGATGTATATCTACGTGAGTATAGACACACAGATGAAACACAGAGGGAATTTACGCAGCAGATCTAAATAACATCCTCTCTGATATCGAAAAAACAAAATCAGAGCCACTCTCAAGTAATTTTTCTTTTGATTAAAAAAACAAAAAACAAAACCTAAAGCGAGAAGGAAGAGGGGCCTACTAGACTGAGTTCAAAATAACCACATTTGTTTTATGTAATTTCTGTTATCTTTGCTATATCCTGGGGACCTGATTACAGTTGGGTCAGGAAACAAACCTACTAGTGAAATCCACCAAGAGCCTTGGCCCTTGGAAAAACACGTTCACGTTCTCCGAAATCCTCTCGTCCTTCCAATGCCTGCTCATGGAAGTGGGAAAGTTGGGTAGGAGAAAGAGAAACCCCTCTCTTCTTAAAAGTCCCCCCATCCCCACCCTTCAGCCTTCACATCAAGATTTTAAGTTTTAGGAGGATGACAAGCCCATTACCCTGCCTTTGGCATAAAGCTTAACACTTTCACACATACGTTTTCTTGTGTGATCCTCAAAATTTGGCTTCTCAATATTAAAAAAATAAAAATAAAAGGACACTAACGTAAACAATTTCGGCAACCTCCCCACATCCCCATAAGCCCAGTCACTTTCAAATCTCAATTTTAAATCTCTCAAGGACAATGACTCACAGGGCAAGTGAAGGGGGAAGGGAGGGTCAACTGGTCAAAGCCCATTCATACATGCAACAACTAGAAACCACAGTATTGCCGCATCAGCACAAGATTTTAATTTACGGCGCATTGAGCCCCACCGTACCTTCCGCCAACACCTCGTCCACTGTGACCTGCTGTCGCCCGATGCCAAAGACTCTTCCGATGTAGCCACTGCCCAGGCCCGAGGTGCTGCCCCCTCCTCCGCTGGAGCCGGAGCCCAGGCCAGAGCCGCCCTGCTCTCGCCGGGAGTCGAAAAACTTCTTCATCTTGCGAATAGGGAGCAGCAAAGCAAAATACCGATGGTTTCTAGAATTTTTTTTTTTTTTTTTGTAAAGAAAAGAGATCCAAGGATTTCTTCTCGGATTTCACCTCGGAGAGGAGCCACCCGAATCCGGCCGTGGGGGTGGGGGCTGAGGGAGGATGCCTATAGGAATATGCGTGTCAATCGCGCGGCGGGTCCCCTCCTCCTCCAGAAAGCGATTCGTGTAAGTTTAAACCTGTGATGACAGAGGAAGAAAGAGAGGATGAATCAGTAACACACTTAAAAATTCAACCGCTGAGTCCTAGGGGGAGCAAAAGCCATCATCCTGGGGAAACGCTTCATGTATTTTCCTGGCGAGAAAAACCCTGAGGCTGAAAACGCGACCCCGGCCCCAGAACCCCGGACCCCCGAGCCGGGAGCTCGGAGAAAGGAGGGATCCCAGCTGCCCCGGCAGCGCCGACCCTCCCGGGCACTGCCTCCCGCTCCTCCCGGGTCTCCCCGTCTCCCCTCGAGGCGGCATCCTGGCAGCACCCACTTGAGACGGCTCGGCGGCCGGCGCCCTGCTACCAGCCCCGCGACATTGTCACGGCCGCCGGGCCGGCCTGCGACGCAGAGAAGAGGCGGCGCTGCAGCGAGAGCCGGGGCCGCGCTCGGCTCCCGCCCGCCCGCCAGCTGATCCCGGGAGCGCCGGGCGGAGACTGACCTGCCGCCCCTCCCCCGCGCGCGCTCCCGCCCGGCTCCATCCACCCAACCAGGAAGTGAACCGCCGCCGGAAGTGCCCCTCGGGGTGGCGCGGCGAGGGACCGGGGCCTCTCCTGCAATCGCCGCTCTGTCGCTACGGATGGGAAGGAGTCGACCGCGAGAAGAGGACCGGGGGAAGAGGGTCTCAGTGCAGACAGAGTTCTGGAAAGGACTGTTGATATCACCCGAGCCGCAGGGCAAGCTGGGAAAGGTGGCTCGGCACAGTCCGGCTGCTGGACTACAAATCCCAGCATGCTCCTGGAGGAGCTGGCGAGGCGGCAGCCGTGGCCTCCACGGCCTCGAAGGAGATCTGTGGGGTGGCGCGTATGTGGGGACTCGGCAATTTAAACACATCCCGTGAAGAAACTGCCAACGACTAAGTTCCCCCCTGCTATATGTTCCACCCTTCTGGAGCCATCTTATTTGCGGCCTGGCCTCCTGGCACAAGGGATTCTGGAGGTTGTGGTTTCCGAACGGATCGAGACTGACACCTGAAGGACGCGGCTTAACCGCTTTGCCCCTAGCGGGTCCTTGTGGGTTTCCCGACGTCTCCTGGGCTGAAATGGAAGCGAGAAGTGATCGGGAACATTGTACTGGCAGTTGGATCCGGCTGCACCGAGCGCCAGCCTTAAAATAAGTAAAACCGATGCCCTTCCGCCCCTAACCCCAAAAGCTGCTTTTGCGTCTAGATGTTATTGAGAGCCGGCTCTGCGGTCAGCTCTGAGCTAGGCGCTGTGAGAACGCTCAGTAAGACAGTGCCTCGTCTGGAAATGTACAGGCGAGATTCAAACCGAAAAACTGCCAAAGGTTGTGTGCAGGGCAGATCCTAGGATACCAGAGACCCAGCCCGTTGGCTTGACCTCAAAACTCGGGGCCTTTTCAGCCCATGCTGTTCCTTAATTCTTCCTCCTTTGCTGACGCTGTGGGTGCGCATCAAAGCCTAAACTTCACTAGCTCCCTTGCACACAAGAACACTAACCCTAACCTGACCAGTTATTTATTTTTCACTTCAAGATTCTTCCATTGATAATTATGTTTCCCTGATACCGTCCAAGTGCTGAGGGCGGGGATGGACTGTGTGATTTGCATCTGCCAAATGCAGAAAATTTGGAAGGCCAATTGGTACACTTTTCCGACCCTAGATTTCCTGATGGATGATGCTGAAGAGTGGCAAGTTCCTGCCAAAAACAAACAAACAAAAAAACCTACCATGATTTATTAATATTATTTTTCTAACCCCTGAATATGGGTTATTGCTCATCTCTGCCCGCTTTCCCCACTCCCTAGTGCTTGTCTCAGATTTTTTTTTTCCAGCGGGTATTTTAGTAGAGAAGGGTGTCCCGGGGAAAAAAATGGTTCTTGCTTTCTCTAATCTGAATATTGAGCTGAGCTGTGACAGGGCTAACAGTAGCGTTTGTTGCTGCTGCTGCTGCTTGTTTCAAGTAGTGCCATTGTAATTAAACTCCGTGAAGAGATAGCATCTTTTCTTCCGGAGAGAGTCAGTGTTGTCACCTCAGTTCACAAATTCATGTAGCCACCTCCAGGGTGAAATGCAGCCCCTATTCCCTCAAACTAAGCCCACGAAGGCATGTTCTCTGTACTTTCCTTAAAAGGCCAGATTTTTGTCTGAGGAAGTTTGAAACAGATCTTAAAATAGATGAGAAAGCTCATTTGGAATTAGACTCATTGACCCCCATTTTTCTCAGCACTTATTTGTCTTGACTGACTTTTTTAAAGAAGCTGTGCTAGGTCCTAAAATCAATCTGATGCTATCTCAGTTTTTACCTTTCTAGACTTCTCTGGTACCAGACTAGTCCAGGCTTACACAAATCTCAAGTCTTACTTCAGTGATACAAAAACTCCCAATACGCTTAAGGTAGCTAACATGCATTTATTGAACACCCACGTGAATGCTCTGATCAGAAGCTGAGGCAAGAGGTTTAAAAAACAAAAAACATGACTAGATTTCTTGCCCTCCATTCCCTCACAGACTAATAGCATTTATAATGTCAAATCCACAGTTTTTCTTGCTTTACATATATTAAGTATAAAATGCTCACAACCACCCTATGAAGTACCATTATTATACTTATTTTATAGGTGGGTAAGTAAAGCAAAGAGATTAGTGACTTGCCCAAAGTCACACAGTAAATAGCAAAGCCAGGATTCAAACCCAAACATTTTAGTTTCAGAGCCCAGTTCTTACCTGGCTATACTAAACTGTCTACTTAGAGAGAGCAAACATTAACTGATTAAAAGACTTGTGAATAGTTAGAAACCTACGCACAAGCAGCATAGGACCAGGAGACAGGAAAACTCTTGCCACTTCATAGCTGGGACCCTAGACCACTTGTGTCACTGGGCTTATTATCTCAGCTATAAAACCAGAGCTCTTAAAACTCTTAGTAATTTTTTAGTTCCTGAGTACAAAATAATGAACAGATCAGCCACTATAATCTCAAAACTATCACACTTACTTTCTGTATAATTTGTCCCACGCTGCTTTGCATCCCTGTTCAACTTTTAATGTATATTGCTGTCTCAACCAAACACCTCAAAGCCAGAGAACCGTCTTCTACTTATCTCCTTGGGCATCCAGTATAATAGTTTACATAGAGTGTGTTCTTAGCAGTACTTAAAGTAAATAATTTACTTTAAATGTGACACAAAACAGAGCTATCTGATTAAGGTGGAAAGATTGATTTGAAGTATCCTAGATGAGTTTTGAACTAGGTGTGGAAGATGCTATGGGTAAATATTCAAAGGGAGTGGGAAAAGAAAGTGCCATTTACTATTGTTACAATAGTGATCATATGACTGATGGAACAGACTCTTTGAGGCAATAAGATGCCAAATTATAAACAAGACCTAAGGCTATGTCAGGCAAGGGTTAAGTCACGCATCCCTACACTTGAAGAGTAAACCATCTTCTAACTGCCACAAGGTTTTTCTTTTTCTCTGGTAGCTAAATAGACACTGGCCTGGAGATAAGCAATATTGAAACAATTGTAGCTCACTGACCACCAGATGCTGACTAACTGTATCCCCCCAACCCCTGTTCCACAAACCATAACTACCTCTTTGATTGGACAAGAGACTGATTTCAGTAACATCCTAGTAAGAGACTACCAACCACAGACTGGTTCTGGCTGGTTTTCAGAGGCTGTGCACTGAGTGTCTTCATGTCCTCTGCTTCACCTAATTGTAATGTATTTAAATGTTAAATCTCCACCCCAAAGAGAACATAGGACATATGTAACATGCATATTTACTCATTATGCATGCATGTGCTGCCCCCCACTTTGTGAATAATCAAAGCTTCTGTAACTTCTTAAGTGTGTATTCTTAGCCAACTCATTTGGCATAAATTTGTGTTCCACTCTTTCCTCCCTCTAAATACCTGCTTTCAGTCTCTGCCAGAGTCTAAACTCCTCAGCCTGTCAGGATCACCAGCCTGCAGGCTGCAACCCTTTATAAAAAGTAAAGCTCCCCTCTCCAAATTTATAAACCTTGGGATTCTTCAGTTAACACTATGTATCTTCTATATTTCAGTTACAGAATTTTAAAAATATATATATTATCTTGTTTTATTGTTTTATTTTTATTTTATTTATGTATTTATTTATTTTGAGACAGAGTCTCACTCTGTAGCTCAAGCTGTAGTGCAGTGGCGTGATCTCGGCTCACTGCAACCTCTGCCTCCCAGGCTCAAGCGATTCTTGTGCCTCAGCCTCCCGAGTAGCTGGGACTACAGGTGTGTGCCACCATGCCTGGCTAATTTTTTGTATTTTAGTAGAGACAGAGTTTCACCATATTGCCCAGGGTGGTCTCGAACTCCTGAGCTCAGGCGATCCACCCACCTTGGCCTCCCAAAATGCTGGGATTACAGGCGTGAGCCACCACTCCCGGCCTATTTTTTTTTTTAATAATTATATAAAAAATAGAGATGGAGTCTTGCTTTGTTGCCCAGGCTGACCTCAAACTCCTGGACTCAGGTGATCCTCCCACCTCAGCCTCCCAAAGTGCTGAGATTACAGATGTGAGCCACCGTGCCTGACTGATATTATTTTATTTAATCTTCATGGTTGCCTACAAAGTAGACAGTATTATCTATTTTATCAAAGAAAATACTGTTACACTATTATTCCCAATTTTATAGATGAACAATGAAGATTTTGTTAGTAGCAGATGAACATGTATGGTTTTTAGGTTTGAAGGAAATGATTTGACCTGTGGTACACCTAAATCAAGTTACCATAAACCCAGTGTGCTGTATCTTTGAGGAAATCAAAGGAAAGGAGACCACCATTAATTAAAATCCTTAACTAAGTCAAGCACTATGTTGGGTATTTAATCATATAATTTAACCCTCACAATACATCTGTGAGGTGTGCATTACTTTTATTGGTGTGGAAACAGAGGCTGAGCAGGATTAGAGTCTGTCAACTGTTTCTACAAAACATCTTGAAAAGGGCAGAGCCAGGACTGACCTCAAAACCCACATCATTTTCATTACACCATATGGGCTTTCTATGTTGCTGTCTTTTAGCGAAGTGGAACTTGTTAGAAATGCAAATTTTGGGGCCCCATCCAGAACTACTGAATAAGAGGGAGGGGCAGAGGCAGCAGTTTCTGTTCACAAACCTTTCAGGTAATTCTAATACACATTCAAGTTTGAGAACCACTGTTTAGAAGAAGCAAACTTGTAAGAACCATGTCCTTTTTTAAAAAATGACAGTTCTTGCCCAGGCGCGCTGGCTCATGCCCATAATCCCAACACTTTGGGAGGCCGAAGCAGGTGAATCACTTGAGGTCAGGACTTCAAGACCAGCCTGGCCAACGTGGTGAAACCCCATCTCTATTAAAAATACAAAAATTAGCCGGGCATGGTGGCATGCACCTGTAATACCAGCTCGGGAGGCTGAGGCATGAGAATCACTTTAACCCAGGAGGCGGAGCTTGCAGTGAGCCGAGATTGCACCACTGCACTCCATCTGGGGAGACAGAGTAAGACTCAGTCTCAAAAAAAAAAAAAAAAAAAAAAAAGAGACGTTTCTTGATTTTTTTTTTTTTTAAATTTTTAATTTTCTTTTTTGTTTTTTTTTGAGATGGAGTTTTGCTCTTGTCACCCAGGCTGGAGTGCAATGGCACGATCTTGGCTCACCGCAACCTCCGCCTCCTGGATTCAAGCGATTCTCCTGCCTCAGCCTTCCTGAGTAGCTGGGATTACAGGCATGTGCCACCACACCTGGCTAATTTTGTATTTTTAGTAGAGATGGGGTTTCTCCATGTTGGTCAGGCTGGTCTCGAGCTCTCAACCTCAGGTGATCTGCCCACCTCAGCCTCCCAAAGTGCTGGGATTACAGCTGTGAGCCACCGCGCCCAGCCTAATTTTCTCTTTTAAACTGAGCCTTGTCTTCTTATTTTCCACTTGATTTTGGTTTTGGATTTTGTTTAAGAAAGTAATTATGTGCTCATTGAAGAAAGTAGTTAGAAGAAAATAAAAATCAGCTATAATTCTACCACTCAGCGATAACTGCTATTGACATTTTGATCAATTTCCTTTTAGCATGTTTCCATATATAAGTGCATTTTTTACTATATTAGATCACATTATATATTTATATTTTTTTTTCATTTCATAGTTTCCTATTTCATTGTATATTCTCTAAAAATATTCTTTTAGTGGCTGCTTAGTAATCAGTGCTTTACTGTCAAATGTTTTATTTTTAAATGTTACTTTTTATACAGGATTAGAATGAATATTCTCTTGTATTCTCTTGTGTGCTTCTTTGATTATCTTTCTTCTTCTTTTTTTTTTTTTTTTTTCACGACAGGGTCTCGCCCTACCGCCCAGGCTGGAGTGCAGTGGAACAACCTCAGCTCACTGCAGCCTCGACCTCCTGGGCTCAAGCAATCCTCTCACCTTAGCCTTCTGAGTAGCTGGAACTACAGGCTCACACCACCATGTCTGGCTTTTTATTTTTTTAATTTTTGTAGAGACAGGGTTTCACCATGTTGCCCAGGCTGGTCTTGAATTCCTGAACTCAAGCAATCCACCCGCATCAGCTTCCCAAACTGCTGGGATTAAAGGTGTGAGCCGTTGTGCCTGGCCGGATTTTTTTTTTTTTTTTTTTTTTGAGATGGAGTCTCACTCTGTCTTCCATGCTGGAGTGTAATGGCACAATCTCGGCTCAATGCAGCCACTGCCTCCCGGGTTCAAGAGATTCTCCCACCTCAGCCTCTTGAATAGCTGGGATTACAAGCACCTGCCATCATGCCTGGCTAATTTTTATATTTTTTGTAGACACAGGGTTTCACCATGTTGGCCAGGCTGGTCTTGAACTCCTGACCTCAGGTGATCCACCCACCTCAGCCTCCCAAAGTGCTGGGATTACAGGCATGCGCCACCGCGTCTGGCCCCATGATTTTCTTTCTAAGGCTACGTTGTTATAAATGGAATAACTGGGTCAAAAGGTATGAATGTTTTTACAACTAGAGAGCCAAAGTACCCTCCAGGAGATTGATATTGATTTGTTCTCCACTCACTGATCCAGTAAACAAATATTTATTAAGCACCATGTGCTAGACTTTAGAAAGTTTATTACAATAAACAAAATAGTTACACTCCTTGCCTTAAAGGAGCTTTTGGTGGTTTTTGTATCCTTTTTTTTTTTCTTTGAGACAGGGTCTTGCTCTATCACCCAGGCTGGAGTGCAGTGGCATGATCATAACCTGAGGCTTTCAAGGGATCCACCCACCTCAGCTTCCTGTATAACTGGTGCACAGCACCACACCCAGCTAATTATTTCATAATTTTTTGTAGAGACAGGGTGTTGTTATGTTGCCTAGTCTGATCTTGAACTCCTGGCCTCAAGCAATCCTCCTCCCTCGGCCTCCCAAAGTGTTGGGATTACAGGCATAGCCACTGTGCCCAGCTAGAGCTTTTGATCTTAAAAGAAGGCATTAAATCCTAAGTATTTCCATACCCTTGCCAGCACTGAGTTTGTGCAGTTTAAAAATAAATCCATTTCATTTTGTTAGGTTGGAATGGTGTTTATTGTTGTCATTGTTTAAATTAGTGAGGTTGAACAATTTTTCTTGTTCATTTATTTATTCATCAGTTGTTTATTAAGAATCTATTATATACCAAAACAATGCTAGGCACTGGAAATATGATAAAGAAGATTGACATGTGTTTTCCTTCACAGAGTTTATAATGTAGTAATTATTGGATGTGTATATTTCTTCATTTCTGAATTGTATCCTTTTCCATTTTTCCATTGGAGCACTTATTTTTAAGAATTGATTTGAGTGTGCTCCTTTATTCAATCAGTATGTAATGAACTACCATGTACTAAAGGATATGGTGCAAAACAAGATAAACAAGGTTTTTCTTCCTAGAGAGTTTATGTTGGAGTCAGAGCAAAGAGAACACAATAAATAAGCCAACAAGTCAAGAAAAATGTCAGATAGTGATTAATGCTATGTAAATAATTATAGTAGAGTGATGTGATAGTGTCTGAATGACAGCTTGAGATTGGATGTTCAACTCTTTATTAATGACGTTAATTAAAACCTATTATCACATAAATGGAAAATCCTTTTTCTCCAGTTTGATGTTAACCTTTTTTTTCTTTTTTTTTTTTTTGACGAAGGCTTGTTTTTAAAACTTTTTTCCTTGTTATGATAATACATAATCATTTTGCAACATTTGGAAACATATAAAAGCAGAAAAAAAAATAAACCTCAGTTGCTTTCATTACTTATAAGTAAACCCTATCAACAGGTACTTGGATATCCTTTCTGCCTTTTTCATTGTGTATATGTGTGTGTGTGTGTGTGTGTGTGTATGTAATTTTAGTTGATACAGAATACAGTCTATTACAACTTGCTTTTTTCACTATGTGCAAAGAAGCTCTGTCAGTTGCTGGGAATAAAAAATGACAAAATTATAAACAAAAATAGGCATGAGACGTGCCTATTTTAAAAATCATAGATTTCTTTAACTGGCAAGGGGAAGGGTCATGGAGGCAGATGGGTAGTTAGGACATAAATATTAATCAAGTAATCACACAAATATATTTAAAATTAGAAGGTATAGATTTTATCTCATTAACCACTGTAACCCCAACACATAAAACAGTGTTGGGAATCAGTGGTTTACTTTCATTCATTCATATTTTGCATTCTCTCATAAGTGTAGAAATATTCTCTATATTTGTTATTATGTCCATTTCTTGTTCCTAATTTTATATATTTATGTTTTCTCCCATTTTATTTTGATTAGACCAACTGTTTGTTGCCTATATTTTCTTTCTTTCTTTCTTTTTTTTTTTTTTTTTTTTTTGAGACAATCTTGCTCTGTTATCCAGGCTGGAGTGCAATGGCAGAATCTCGGCTCCCTGAAACCTCCAGCCACCTCCCAGGCTCAAGCGATTCTCCTGCCTCAAGCCTCCTGAGTATCTTGGATTACAGGCATGTGCCACCACACCCGGCCAATTTTTTGTATATTTAATAGAGACGCAGTTTTGCCATATTGGCCAGGCTGGTCTCGAACTTCTGACCTCAGGTGATCTGCCTGCCTCAGCCTCCCAAAGTGCTGGGATTACAGGCATGAGCCAGTGTGCCTGCCTATGTTTGCCTATATTTTCAACAAAAAATGCTACTAGATATTTAAAACTCAACTGTAGAGGTTTTTTTTTATTTTCTTCTTTTGTGTGTCATTTTTCCTTTGGCTTTATTTTGCTGTGTCTCTAATTATTCAGATAAATGTTTTATTTGTTGTTTTCTTTCTTGTTTCAAAATAAAAGCTAAAGCTAAGAGTTTATGACTCTCAATAAATGTAGCTAAAGCTAAAGAGTTTGACCATCTAAAGCTAACAGTTTGACTCTCAATAAATATGGCTTTCACACATCACAGAAGTTTTAATTTTTCTGTGCTCATATTTAAGTTCTAAATACTCTAATTACATGTTACATTTTTAGTTCCTCTTTGCCCCATGAGTTATATAAAGTCATTTTTACTTTTTTGTCTTAATTTTACATGTTTACTTTGTAAGAGCTGAGAATAATACGAATAGTGGTTAAGAGTATAGGCCCTCATGCCTGTAATCCCAGCACTTTGGGAGGCTGAGGCGGGCGGATCACAAGGTCAGGATATCGAGACCATCCCGGCTAACACGGTGAAACCCCGTCTCTACTAAAAATACAAAAAAATTAGCTGGGCATGGTGGTGGGCGCCTGTAGGCCCAGCTACTCGGGAGGCAGAGGCAGGAGAATGGCGTGAACCCAGGAGGCAGAGCTTGCAGTAAGCCAAGATCGCACCACTGCACTCCAGCCTGGGCGACAGAGCCAGACTCTGTCTCAAGTAAATAAATAAATAAATAAATAAATAAATAAATAAATATTTAGTTACTTGTTAACTGGTTTATAGTTGAGCTGGTTATCAATCTAGTTACCAATGTTACAGTTGTGCAGTCACCTCTACATTATTTGAATAATACATATATGCACTACCCACCAATAAAGAAATAGTTTTCATAAGAAAACTACAATTGTGTGCATGTTTGTTTTTCACGTCCCTTTAAATTATCATTGAATGAGACTATTACCATTGAATGAGATGGATCAGTATGTGTTTTCAAATAAGGTTAAAATTTTTTTGTTAAATTCAGCCATCATTAGAATTACTTTTGCTATCCCAGAATATTACAAATTATGAATAAAACAAGTATACATAAAAAATAAATAAGTAAATAAATAAAAGAGAACATACATTGGCTAGGTAAAGAATTCCTGGACACAATTTTTCCCTTCACATTTTTATGTCTTCATTGTCCTCTAATGTTTATTGTTGAGTCTAAAAGCTTCCTTATCTTTGTTCCTTTGTAGTAAATTTTATTGTAGGATTCTTTATTCTAAAAATTTAAAACTTTCACAAGAATAGGTCTAGGCAATAGATTCTTTTAATTCTGTCCACAAATTGAGATGTTTCTTCTCAGGGAGAAGAAGCTGGACATGGTGGCATACTCCAGTAGTCCTAGATAGTCAGGAGGCTGAGGCAGAGAATCCAATCGCTTGAGCCCAGGAGTTTAAGGCTGCAGTGAGGATGATCGCACCAGTACAGTCGCATCTGAGCAACAAAGCAAGACCCTGTCTCTAAAAATACAAAACAAAAAAACCACCTATATCATAATTTTGGTTATATTTTTTTTAGGTTCGATTAATAATCAGTGCTTGCCTTACTGTTTTGGGTTTGAGACGGTTTTTTGTGGGTTTTTTGTTTTTTTTGTTTTGTTTGCCACTGGCTGTGTTGCCCAGGCTGGAGTGCAGTGGCGCAATCTTTGCTCACTACAGCCTCTGCCTCCCAGGCTCCAGCGTTTCTCCTGCCTCAGTCTCCCAAGTAGCTGGGGCTACAGGCGCACGCCACCAGGCCCAGCTAATTTTTGTGTTTTTAGTAGAGATGGGGTTTCACCACGTTGGCCAGGCTGATCTCGAATTCCTGATCTCAAGTGATTCCCCCTCCTCAGCCTCCCGAAGTGCTGGGATTACAGGTGTGAGCCACTGCACCCAGCATGACATCACTGTTAATAAGTAAACATTATTCACAGCTGAGCTATATAGTAAAGTCTATTTATTTTCTTTTCTCATATAACATTTTGGAGCTAATAACTCTCTTTTTCATTCCTTTCGTTTCCTATGCATTTTCACTAACTCAACTCCAAACTCTTCACCAGCTGTTAAGATGTTCATTCACGTTAGATATTCTATCAATATCATCTTTCTATAAGAATCTAGGGGACTTCTGACCTGCTTCAGTCTGATATGCCCTCCGGGCCTGATTTGCAGTTGACATCTTATGATTTCCCTTCACCATCATCTTGGGAATTCTCTTTGCTTTCTTCCTATGCTGGAGCCTCTGTTTTTGTGTCTTGTATCTTCCTGGTTTCTCCTCTTTTCATGAAGCACATCTTCAGTGCTGTCTTGAGAACAGTGTACAGAAGGTAAATGTTTTTAAATTACCATGTCTGAAATGTTTTTCTACTACTCTGACACTTAATTATTTGTCTAGTTTGCAATTCTAGAGTGGAATTTTTTTTTAGAACTGTAAAGAAATTTCTCTGTCATCTTCTAGGTTTCAGTGCTGTTCTTGAGCAGTGTAAAGCCAGTCTGACAACTGATTCTTTGTATGTGAATCAGTCTCTCTCTCTCTCTCTCTCTCTGTGATGCTCTGCTTGTAGGGTGTTCTATTTGTCCCCACCATTCTTCTAGAAATGCACATCCTTCAGTTCTGGACATTTTCTTGAATTACTTCATTCATTGTTGATTTTTACCCTGTGTTTTCTTCTGTTTTCTCTTCCTGAATTTTCTATTGTCCATCTATTAAAAATATTTTTGTTTTGTTGTTCTTCCTGAAATATTTCCTTGCCTTTATCTTCCAACTCTCCCATTGAATAATTGATATACTTATCATTTAAAAAATTTTAAGAGTGCTTTTTTTGTCCCTTAAACATTTCTTTTTAACGTTTTCTCCTTACATGGTTTCTGTTTCCTTCAGTGCTGCTTATTTGGTTGGTTTACTCTCTATATTTCATCTTCAAGTCTTTCCCTAACATTTGATAATCCTTGGTTATCCATATTTAAAACCGGGGATTTGAGGCCGGGCATGGAATTACAGGCTGGGATCACACCTGTAACCCCAGCACTTTAGGAGGCCAACGTGGACAGATTGCTTGAGCCCAGGAGTTCGAGACCAGCATGGACAACATGGCAAAACCCCATCTCTATGAAACACAAAAATTAGCCAGGTGTGGTGGTGCATGCCTGTAGTCTCAGCTACTTGGGAGGCTAAGGTGGGAAGATTGCTTGAACCTGGGAGGTGGAGGTTGCAGTGAGGTGTGATCCTGCCACTGCACTCCAGCCTGGGTGCAGAGCAAGACCCTGTCTCAAAACAAAAACAAAACAAATACAAAATGAAACTGAGGATTTGAAAAGCTGATTGGAAATAGTGTTTAGATATAACTTATTGACCAGAAGGGACACTAGAGGGTAAACCTCAAAAGTTGATTTCCTTAGACCTGGACTTGTCAGAATTCCCCAGAGAAGATGCTTTCACTGTTCTGCATGGGAGGCAAAAACTGATCACTTGTATTGGAGGACCCAGTTCAGGAGAGACCCAGGGGAGAAGCTAAATCATTTTTCACTCTTTTATTTGCTGTCCCTCTTCCAAAGGTTTAGTGCTATTGTCCCCTGTACTATTTTCTTGTCTTCATGGGTTTATGCCCTGAAGGTCTCATCCTCTGCATCAGTGCTGAACTCTGGCTCTCAGCCTTGCCCTGTGTTCCCTCAGAGGAGGAACCCTAAGGTACTTTTTGCAACCACTTCCTGAGCCTTTTGAAGACTCGGTGATATGGATCAGGTTTGTTCTCAACTCTCTCTGCTATTGGCTTTCAATGCTCCCTCCTCTAATCTGCTAAATGATTTTTCACTCTTTTATTTGCTGTCCCTCTTCCAAAAGTTTAGTGCTGTTGTCCCCTCTACTATTTTCTTGTTTTCATGGGTTTATGCCCTGAAGGTCTCATCTTTTTCTTTGGAACAACAGCCATGTACATGTCAAGTCTCCATTCTCTACCGTTTGTGTCTATGATCTCATCTGTTATCATTTTCTTTCTTTTTTTGAGACGGAGTCTCACTCTGTTGCCCAGGCTGGAGGCTAGATCTCGGCTCACTGCAACTTCCACCCTCCCAGTTTCAAGCAGTTCTCCTGCCTCAACCTCCTGAGTAGCAGGGATTACAGGCGATCGCCACCGCACCTGGCTAATTTTTGTATTTTTAGTAGAGAGGGAGTTTCACCATGTTGGCTAAGCTGGTCTTGAACTCCTGACCTTTCAGGTGATCCACCCACCTTGGCCTCCCAAAGTGCTGGGATTACAGGCATGAGCCACCATGCCGGTTTTTTTGTTTGTTTTGTTTTGTTTTGAGACGGAGTCTTGCTTTGTTGCCCAGGCTGGATTGCAGTGGCAGGATCTCGGCTCACTGCAAGCTCAGCTCACTGCAGCCTCTGCCCGCCCCCGCCGGGGTTCCTGCGATTCTCCTGCCTCAGCCTCCTGAGTAGCTGGAATTACAGGCGCGTGCCACCACGCCCGGCTGATTTTTTTTTTTTTTTTTGAGACAGTCTCACTCTGTCGCCCAGGTTGGAGTGCGGTGGCAGGATCTCCGCTCACTGCAAGCTCCACCTCCCGGGTTCACGCCATTCTCCTGCCTCAGCCTCCCGAATAGCTGGGACTACAGGCGCCGGCCAACACGCCCAGCTAATTTTTTGTCTTTTTTAGTAGAGACGGGGTTTCGCCGTGTTAGCCAGGATGGTCTCGATCTCCTGACTTCGAGATCCGCCCGCCTCGGCTTCCCAAAGTGCTGGGATTACAGGCATGAGCCACCACGCCCGGTCCAGAATTAAAACTACATTAGAAGCAGTGAAAAGCTGAGTGACCTGCACCGCAAACTTGAGAAGCTCTTTCAGAAAGTAGAGGAAAAGAACAAAGAGATGACGATGTTAGCCAGGCATGGTTCCATGTGCCTAGAGTCCTACCCACTTGGGAGAATGAGGCAAGAGGATTGCTTCAGCCCAGGAACTTGAGGTTGATCACACCACTGCACTCCACCCTAGGGGACAGAGCAAGACGTACTTTTGTTTTCTTAGAGATGTTCATTACCTTGTCTAGTTTCTTTTGATTCTTACTTGCCTTACTGCCAGCTCTCCCTTTTTGCCTCAATCTATATATTTCATATATTATCTCTTTTTTAGTATCCATTTGCCTTGTTGTTGTTGTTGTTTTTCAGACGGAATCTCGCTCTGTCGCCCAGGCTGGAGTGTAGTGGCGCAGTCTCGGCTCACTGCAAGCTCCGCCTCCGGGGTTCACGCCATTCTCCTGCCTCAGCCTCCGGAGTAGCTGGGACTACAGGCTCCCACCACCACGCCAGCTAACTTTTTGTATTTTTAGTAGAGACAGCGTTTCACCATGTTAGCCAGGATGGTCTCAATCTCCTGACGTCGTGATCCACCCGTCTCGGCCTCCCAAAGTGCTGGGATTACAGGCGTGAGCCACCGCGCCCGGCCTTTTTTTTTTTTTTTTTTTTTTTTTTGGGAGACAGAGTCTCACTCTGTTGCCCAGGCTGGAGTGCAGTGGCGTGATCTCAGCTCATTCCAGCCTCAACTTCCTGGGTTCAAGCAATCCTGCCTCAGCCTCCAAAAGTGCTGGGATTACAGGAGTAAACCCCTATATTCTCGGCCTTTTAATTGAATTTTTATTGCAAACATAAAGTAGTTTTGTTTTTTGTTTGTTTTTGTTTTTTAGATGGAGTCTCACTCTGTCACCTAGGCTAGAGGGCAGTGGCGCAATCTTAGCTCACTGCAACCTCTGCCTCCCAGGTTCAACAGATTCTCCTGCCTCAGCCTCCCAAGAAGCCGGGACTACAGGCCTATGCCCAGCTAATTTTCTGTATTTTTAGCAGAGACAGGATTTTGCCATGTTGGCAAGGCTGGCCTCGAACTCCTGACCTCAAATGATCCACCCGCCTCAGACTCTCAAAGAGCTGGGATTACAGGCGTGAGCTACCATGCCCAGCCTCTTCCTCATCTTGAGTGCTGTGTTTTCTTTTTATATGCTGTAGAATCTTCTCATAAACCTATGAGGTGGTTGTAACTTTTTTCTGTTTACTCATCCTTAGATGAGCAGTGTTGCTATGAGTCAATCTTTTTCTTTTAAAGACTTTTAATAGGTTGTTGGGAGAAGCTTAGGGATCTCTAGTCAGATGACTTCTTAAATTAGAACTTAACCTTTTCATTTTGAAAACCGGTTGTGCTGACTGGAATGGGCACATTAAAGAATTGAACTAAGGCTGAGTGCGGTGGCTCATACCTGTAATCCCAGCACTTTGGGAGGCTGAGGCAGGCAGATCACGTGAGGTCAGGCTTTCGAGACCAGCCTGGCCAACATAGCGAAAACCCGCCTCTACTAAAAATACAAAAATTAGTCAGGCATGGTGGCAGGTGCCTGTAATCCCAGCTACTCAGGAAGCTGAGGCAGGAGAATCAGTTGAACCCAGGATGCGGAGGTTATAGTGAACCCAGAGAGCACCACTGCACCCCAGCCTGGGCGACAGAGCAAGATTTCGTCCCCTGCAAAAAGGAAAGAATTGAACTAAAATGTCCTTGTTATACTTGACATAAAATATAGAGTGGGGTTCCTGAAATGGTCAGGGAGAGCGGTACGAATATTCCTGGCCTATCCTTAGTGAGACATGTATTCTTAAGATCTTTCTCCCTTAGTTCACAGCCTCTTAGTTGGATGCCCCTGTGTCACAGAACGCATTTTGGCTATGGGGTGTGATCTGTGTCTGAGGAACAACAAGAAGCTACACATCATCCACACAGGAGCCAAATCTGGAACTCTGGTCTCAGTTCTTCAGGACTATTTGAGTGAACAATCACTAAACACTAGAGTAAAGGATGTCCTACTAGAAGTCTTATTCTGACTCCTAAAACCACGCTACTCAAAGTGTTGATCCACAAACCAGTGCCAGTCCTTGAACTTTGTTACTGGTCCACAGTTAGATAAGTACAGAAATGGAGAATAAACGTGAAGTATGTGTAAATGATATATGATTTACAGTCCAATTGAGATGCTTTGGGAGTGAAAGTGGGGACAATGAAAATTATGCTAGGACAAAAATCATTAACTGGACTGTCCAGGTAAACTGGAACATATAGTCACCTCATCCTTAGATTTCACTAGCAGTAGAGTCCTGGGGACACAGAAACCAAAAGCCCTCCTGCATTTCTCCGTTCCTGAGAAATTCCCGAATCCCAGCCTCCACGCACTTCTTAGGATAGCCTAGCAATTACCCCTGGGCCCCTTGTGACACCATTTCCTAAACCAGCCCTGGAAACTCACTTATGATTGGACACTATGTCTTGCCCTCTTGCCTAAGCTGAGAACTCTAACAATGACTGTCTTTCCCCTAGAGGGTATTTTGGAGGGCCAGGCACCAGTCCTTAGCCATGCCTCCTTGTGAAGTCTTAAAATATGATGCTTGGTTCCATATGAAATTTAAAGTAGTTTTTTCTAATTCTGTGAAGAAAGTCAATGGAAGCTTGATAGGGATAACATTGAATCTATACATTACTTTGGGCAGTATGGCCATTTTCACAATATTGATTCTTTCTATCTATGAGCATGGAATGTTTTTCCATTTGTTCGTGTCCTCTCTTATTTCCTTGAGCAATGGTTTGTAGTTCTCTTTGAAGAGGTCCTTTACATCCCTTGTAAGTTGTATTCCCAGGTATTTTATTCTCTTAGTAGCAATTGTGAATGGGAGTTCACTCGTGATTTGGCTCTCTGTTTGTCTATTATTGGTGTATAGGAATGCTTGTGATTTTTGCACATTGATTTTGTATCCTGAAACTTTGCTGAAGTTGCTTATCAGCTTAAGGAGATTTTGGGCTGAGACAATGGGGTTTTCTAAATATACAATCATGTCATCGGCAAACAGAGACAATTTGACTTCCTCTCTTCCTATTCGAATACTCTTTATTTCTTTCTATTGCCTGATTGCCCTGGCCAGAACTTCCAATACTATGTTGAATAGGAGCGGTGAGAGAGGGCATCCTTGTCTTGTGCCAGTTTTCAAAGGGAAGGCTTCCAGCTTTTGCCCATTCAGTATGATATTGGGTGTGGGTTTGTCATAAATGGCTCTTATTGTTTTGAGATACGTTCCATCAATACCTAGTTTATTGAGAGTTTTTAGCATGAAGGGGTGTTGAATTTTATTGAAGGCCCTTTCTGCATGTATTGAGATAATCATGTAGTTTTTGTCATTGGTTCTGTTTATGTGATGGATTATGTTTATTGACTTGCATATGTTGAATCAGCCTTGCATCCCAGGGATGAAGCTGACTTGATCATGGCAGATAAGCTTTTTGATATGCTGCTGGATTCGGTTTGCCAGTATTTCATTGAGGAATTTTGGATAGCCAAGACAATCCTAAGCAAAAAGAACAAAGCTGGAGGCATCACACTACCTGGCTTCAAACTATACTACAAGGCTACAGTAACCAAAACAGCATAGTACTGGTACAAAAACAGATATATAGACAAATAGAACAGAACAGAGGCCTCAGAAATAACACCACACATCTACAACCATCTGATCTTTGACAAACCTGACAAAAACAAGCAATGGGGAAAGGAGTCCCTGTTTAACAAATGGTGATGGGAAAACTGGCTAGCCATATGCAGAAAACAGAAACTGGACCCATTCCTTACACCTTATACAAAAATTAACTCAAGATGGATTAAAGACTTAAATGTAAGACCTAAAACCATAAAAACCCTAGAAGAAAACCTAGGCAATACCATTCAGGACAAGAGGCCTGGGCAAAGACTGCATGACTATAACACCAAAAGCAATGGCAACAAAAGCCAAAATTGACAAATGGGATCTAATTAAATTAAAGAGTTTCTTCACAGCAAAAGAAACTGTCATCAGAGTGAACAGGCAACCTAGAGAATGGGAGAAAATTTTTGCAATCTATCCATCTGACCAAGGGGTAATATCCAGAATCTGCAAGGAACTTAAACAAATTTACAAGAAAAAAGCAGACAACCCCATCAAAAAGTGAGCAAAGGATATGAACAGTTACTTCTCAAAAGAAGACATTTATGCAGCCAAAAAATATATGAAAAAAAGGTCATCATCACTGGTCATTAGAGAGATGCAAATCAAACCCACAATGAGATACCATCTCATGCCAGTTAGAGTGGCGATCATTAAAAAGTCAGGAAACAACAGATGCTGGAGAGGATGTGGAGAAAGAGCAATGGTTTTACACTGTTGGTGGGAGTGTTAATTAGTTCTACCATTGTGGAAGACAGTGTGGCGATTCCAAAAGGATCTAGAACCAGAAATACCATTTGACCCAGCAATCCCATTACTGAGTATATACCCAAAGGATTATAAATCATTCCACTTTAAAGACACATGCACACATACGTTTATTGCGGCACTGTTCACAATAGCAAAGACTTGGAACCAACCCAAATGCCCATCAGTGATAGACTGGATAAAGAAAATGTGGCACATATACACCATGGAATACTATGCAGTCATAAAAAAAAGATGAGTTCATGTCCTTTGCAGGAACATGGCTGAAGCTGGAAAGCATCATTCTCAAAACTAACACAGGAACAGAAAACCAAACACCACATGTTCTCACTCGTAAGTGGGAGTTGAACAATGAGAACACATGGACACAGGGAGGGGAACATACACACTGGGGCCTGTCAGTGGGTAGGGAGCTAGGGGAGGGATAGCATTAGAAGAAATACCTAATGTAGATGATGAGTTGATGGGTCCAGCAAACCACCATGGCACGTGTATACCTATGTAACAAACCTGCACGTTCTGCATATGTATCCCAGCACTTAAAGTATAATTAAAAAAAAAATATATATATATATATATATATATGATGCTTGGTCATAACCGCTGAACTACTGAATACAGTATTGACCCCAGTTCATTAGAAACTTCAGAGTTTAGTGCTTCTCTGCACATATTTTCCAAATACAGTAGTTCTTTTTTTTTTTTTTTTTTTTTTTGAGATGGAGTCTCGCTCTATCCCCCAGGATGGAGTTTAGTGGCCTGATTTCCGCTCACTGCAACCTCCACCTCCTGGGTTCAAGCTGTTCTCCTCCCTAAGCCTCCTGAGTAACTGAGACTACAGGCATGTGCCACCACACCCAGCTAATTTTTGTATTTTTAATAGACATGGGGTTTCACCATGTTGGCCAAGCTGGTCTTGTACTCCTGACCTCAGGTGGTCTGCCTGCCTCAGCCTCCTAAAGTGCTGGGATTACAGGTGTGAGCCACTGGGCCTGCTCATTAGTTCTTGCTGGTGTAACAGGGGGGCAGAGATTGGGCCACAGTAGAAATCTACAGCCTTTCAGCTGGAAACAACTGTGAAATATCATACACTGTGAACTATTATAGTGGCTTTACAATGTTTTTACTGATACAATCCCTATCTTCTTTTTTTTTTTTTTTTTTTGAGGTGGAGTCTCTCTGTCACCCAGGCTGGAGTACAGTGGCGCAATCTCGGCACACTGCAACCTCCACCTCCTGGGTTCAAGTGATTCTCCTGCCTCAGCCTCCCGAGTAGCTGGCATTACAGGCACCCGCCACCATGCCCAGCTAATTTTTGTATTTTTAGTAGAAACAGAGTTTCACTGTTTTGGCCAGGCTGGTCTCGAACTCCTGAACTTGTGATCCGCCCACCTCAATCTCCCAAAGTGCTGGGATTTACAAGCATGAGCCACCATGCCTGGCACACTACATTAATTTTTAACACCTTGTACTCCCTCATATATTTTAAAGTTGACATATAGAAATTTTCATCACAACTATAAATAATTACAAGGGATATAATTTCTGGCATCTTATAAATACTGATATTATAAAATAAAACTTACATTACTATTTTTAATGTATGCAATGGAGACTAAATACCACATATTCGATGGACTATATTCACCATCATCCTACTTATTCTCCAACAGTTAGAAATTTCACATTATTGCTTTTTCTTCTAGAACATATATTTTTGCCTCCCCAAATATTTTATTCTAAAGTAATAATTTTATGCTGGGAATTCATTTATTGATTTTATATTATAATTCTCTACAACAAAATATGGATATACATGTAAATTTAAGCTTTTAACTTCCTGTGAGTATAAGTCTCTAAGTGTTAAAATTTTTCTTCTGGATTGATTTGTGCTACTTATTAACTTTATACAATTGATTAGAACAGTGTATGTATAATACAAATTTTGATAAACACAAGAAATAAAAATATATCGGAAATGCATTTATTCACAAGATGAATGGGGATTTAAAAATTTTTGTTCATTAATTCTATCAATTCCATGCCTATTTAAAAATTTTTTATAGATATAAGCATTGGGGAAACTTGTTCGATATATAAGTGGATGAGGCTTGGAGAAGTTCCCTTTAATACTATTACTTTTTTCTTTGTACTCCTGAAATATAAGCAAAAATGTTCAAATGTTTTATTCTCAAAAATTATTCTTAGTAATGTATCAACTTTAACTTGAACGATCCTCTTTAAATTCTATCAAAAGCAAAAAAAAATAGGCGGGGCACAGTGGCACACACCTGTAATCCCCGCACTTTGAAAGGCCGAGGCAGGAGGATCACTTGAGCCTGGGAGTTGGAGACCAGCCTGGCCAACATGGCAAAACCCTGTCTCTACTAAAAATACAAAAAAATTAGCTTGGTGTGGTGGCACACTCCCATAATCCCAGCTACTTGGGAGGCTGAGGCAGGAGAATTGCTTGAGCCTGGGAGGCAGAGGCTGCAGTGAGCTGAGATCACCCCACTGCACTCCAGCCTCGGTGACAGAACAAGGTTCTGTCTCAAAAAAAAAAAAAAAAAGCAAACAATAGAAACCGCTCCTTACAGAAATTTATTCCCCAGCTGTTGAGGCTGTTCATACCCTCACTTTCTAGGAAAGATATCAAGACAGTTTCACCAAGATTTAACAAATGACTGCTATTATTTCTCTTAGAGGTACCTTGTTTAACCCAGTATTCTCAGGGAGAGTTCAGAAAATAGAAATAATGTTCATTTCAAAGCACCTTTTCAATACAATATTTCTTGGTAAAATGCTGTTCTTATAATGTGATTTAAATTTTTATTTATTTATTTATTTATTTGTTTACTTTTTTTTGAGACTGAGTCTCACTCTGTCGCCCAGGCTGGAGTGCAGTGGCACCATCTCAGCTCACTACAACCTCCGCCTCCCTGGTTCAAGCAATTCTCCTGCCTCAGCCTCCTGAGTAGCTGGGATTACAGGTGCGTGGCACCACGCCTGGCAAATTTTTTTTGTATTTTTAGTAGAGATGGGGTTTCACCATGTTGGTCAGGCTGGTCTCGAACTCCTGACCTCATGATCCACCCGCCTTAGACTCCCAAAGTACTGGGATTACAGGCCAATTTAAATTTATTTTTGTCAAACCTGAGGAGATGCAGGTTTTGCTCATTTAATTTATGAAAATGTATCTAGTTAGTAAAGTCAGTCCTATTTGTGAAACAAACTAGGTAAATCAGAGTTCTTTGTGAAAAAAAAGTCTAACTTATTTTTTGTCTAAATTCATTTTCAATACAGATATGTGTTCATATATGTTTCAAGAAAGATTATAAACCATTGGGAAATAAATTAGAGATAGCATCTAGAAACATTAGTAAAGACAAGACGAAAGTTAGACTGTTCTAGTGTAATTGGCTTCTCCACTTTATGTTATAAACCAAGATGAAAAGAATATGCTATTTATTACTTATTTTGAAACAATGCACTAAAATGTGTCACTAAAGTTACAAGTAAGTCATTAAGTGAGGAGTATGATAAAAGGCATTGTATGCTTCTCTTATTTATTTGCTTATTATCTCTTCTTTTAGAGAGAAGGTCTCATTCTGTTGCCTAGGCTGGAGTGCAGTGGTGTCATCAATAGCTCACTGCAACCTTGAACTCCTGGGCTCAAGTGATGCTTTTGTTACTATGTATGGCATGTGTCAAATACAAGTATTTGGCTTTTAGAATAGTTAAGTAAGAATCATGTATAAAAATCAGCAATAGAGCAGGGCATAGTGGCTCACGCCTGTAATCCTAGCTCTTTGGGAGGCTGTGGCAGGAGGATTGCTTGAGGCCAGGAGCTCGAGACCAGACTGGGCAACATGACAAGACTTTAAATGTATAGCTTTCGTGCTTGCAAGAAAGAAATGTAAGTTTGCAGGTGACAGAAAGGAAGCAGGTCTTGAAATCAGAGGGAAAAGATTCCAGCTACCATTGCAATTGCTGGTGGCAGTGGGGGCTGGGGAGAAGATGTCATAAGTCAAGAACTTGGATTTTAAGGCATACCTAGGAATGAAGCACCTAGTCCTGGGCCTGGTACAGACAGATAATCCTGTGTGAAGCTGGAACTCTCAAAGAATGGCACCCTCAGTGAAAGGACACATAGAAAAAAATCTACTCACCAGCCCAGAGAGGTGACAAGAAAATACATATTTTCTTGTCTATCTGTGTGTATGCATGTATGCACGTATGTATGTATGTATGTATGTATGTATGTATTTCTTGTCTGTCTTTATATATGCAGAAGAAAGAGTAAGAAAAAAGAATTTCTGCGGAGTCATTAAAAACCCAGACCTGCTTTTCACATTGCTTTTGACTTTGCTTTATACTCTCCTTGTGGTCAAGAAACACTTAAATTAAGAAGTTAACATAAAAATTGATTCTGGGCCAATGGTAAACCCTAGACGCACTTACAGGAGCAAACGTAAAATCACTCTGGATACTCCTTCAACCAAGGTCACATGAAGGTCTCATGGACTAAAACAAATCAATGTAAAAAAGAGTTCATAGAAACAGCGTAAAACACAAGAAAAAAATCACCCATGAGCTCAGTTAAGAGAATAAAGCAAGAGCACCGGAGCCTTAAAATCCTGAAATATTAGACTAACATTCTAAAAGGTGATGTAAAATAAGTATTGTTTAAAATAATTACAAATGAAATAAGAAATCAAAACCCTATGATTAGGAAAAAGAGTGTATGAAGAAACAACGGTAAATCTAGAGAACTACCAAAGGGAAATTTTAGAAATGAAAGACATAATCACCAAAATTTAAAGCAAATGGTTAAATAGCAGATAAGACACAATTAAAGAGAAAGAACCAATTAACTAGAAGTTAAAGCTGAGCCTATTTGCCAGAAGGCAGGGAGGGAGGGAGAGAGAGAGAGAGAGAGAGAGAGAATATGAGTGAAAAGTTGAGATATGGAAGATAGGAACATACTTAAAATAGAAGGGAGAGAGAAGAGAGATAATAGAAGGGAGGGGGCAAATGACAATGGCTGAGAATGTCCAGGACTGAAAAAAGATGTAACTCTTCAGATTCCAGAAGCATAAGTCCTAAAAGCATAGAGAAAAGCAAATCCACATATAGCTACATTTACTGACAAAGACATACAGACAGACTTAAGAACTCAAAGAGAGGAAATATAGATTACTCACAAGGAAACAGCAATTAGACAGAAGACTTCTCATGACAACAATACAGGCCAGAAACAAAGGATTAATATCTTCAAAGTGGGTAGGAAAATATAAAAATAAATCTAGAATTCTGTACCCAGTTAAGCATACTTGAAGCATAAGATGAAATAAAGGAAGCTTCAGACAAAAAAAAAATGCTGAGAAAATTTAAACTCATAGACCTTTCCTAAAGGAGCTACTAAAATTTGTATTTCAGAAAGAAGAAAATCAAACTCAGGAAGAAATGCAATGCAAGAAACTATTATTAAATTAAAAAGAGTAATTAGGCACAGTGGCTCATTCCTATAATCCCAGCACTTTGGGAGGATGAGGAAGGAGGATTGCTTGAGCCCAGGAATTCAAGACCACCCTGTGCAAGATGATGAGACCCCAGCTCTACAAAAAAAAAATGCAGTAAGCTATGATTACAGTGAGCTATGATCTTGTCACTGCACTCCAGCCTGGGTGACAGAGTAAGGCCCGATCTCAAAATTTTTTTAAATCTCACAAGGACAAAGGAAGAAGAGAGAAAAAATAATAAGAGTTTGGAACCTGGAAAGCACGTGGACAGTTGATAACTGACTTAGCAGACCTGAGAAAGCTGACTTTCAAACCAGTAGTAGGGAAAACCAAGAAGCAACATGACAGTAGGATTTCTCGGGATAAGAGAGTTTTTTGCACTGGATACGTCTGAAAGTGGGTATGTAAGTGAGACTGAACCCAGGACGACTTCTTGTAAGTCTGTACAAGAAGCAGTCAGCATCCCCAACACTGCACAGCGGCCACTGTTCCTCTTCCATGAGGGCGGATGATTGGAAGCATGTTCTCTGAAGAATCATGCAGTGGCTCTCTGGAATGGGGACACCAGATGTAGCTGAGGTGTTCTGGTTATCTAAGGTTGCCTAAAAAACCACCCCAACACTTGAAGGTGACATAAAACAATGACCATTATATCTCATGATTTTGTGGGTCTGAATTTGAACTGAGCGATTCTTCTGTTCCATCTGGCATCAAGAAAGGTCACTTGGTGTTATCCAGCTGGCAGATGGGCCAGTCTGGAGAACTCACATATTGGGTACCATGATAAGAAGAGCTGGAAGGTTGGTCTCAACTGGCACTGTCAACTAGAGCATCTACACATGCCGTCTCCCCATGGGAGGCTCAGGGTCAGATTTCCTTCATGGAGGCTCAGGGTTTCCAGAAAGGATACTCCAAGACATCCAGGCAGAAGTTACAAGCCTTCTTATTATGCAGGCTTGGAAGCTGTTGAACATTATTTCTCTTGCATTCTATAAATCATGCCAGCCACTAGGGCCAGTCTAGATTTAAGGGAAGGGGCTTAGGCTCCATCCCTGAGTGGAGAGGGGTGGGAGGGTACAAAGAATTTGCAGCCCTCTTTCACCAAGGCCACGAGATTAACACAAGACTAGGGCTACTGTACTGAAATTGAAGAGCCATATGAAACTTAAGATGATGTCTACTGAGCTGCTTCGTATTATTCCTGCTTGGCTCCTAGAACTCTGGCAGCCAGGTTCAAACTCACCAGGATGGAGAATTTGGAATACTTTTCTTTGGGGAATCTAAGAGGAAAGGCCTGAAGAGATGTAATCATTTATGCAATGAAACTGGAGCAACCTGTTGGTAAACTCACCTTTGTCAAGCCCCACCCACTTACACATGCACTCAGGGCTTCCAGGCAGCTTTGTAGACCTCACTCTTAGGGTTGCGAGATAAAATATAGGACACTTAGTTAAATTTGATTTTCAGTTAAACAGTAACTAATTTTTTACTAAAATATAAAATACTCATGTACTATAAGGATGTCCTAAATACTGCATGAGACATACGTGTACTAAAAATTGTTTGTTGTTTATCTAAAATTCAAATTTAACCAGATGTCCTGGTTTTTCTTTTTTTTTTCTTTTTTTTTTTTTTTGAGATGGAGTCTCGCTCTGTCACCCAGGCTGGAGTACAGTCGCATGATCTCCGCTCACTGCAAGCTCTGCCTCCCAGGTTCACACCATTCTCCTGCCTCAGCCTCTTGGGTAACTGGGACTACAGGTGCCCGCCACCACGCCCTGCTAATTTTTTTGTATTTTTAGTAGAGACGGGGTTTCACTGTGTTAGCCAGGATGGTCTCGATCTCCTGACCTCATGATCCTCCCGTCTCGGCCTCCCAAAGTGCTGAGATTACAGGTGTGAGCCACCACGCCCGGCCTTTTTTTTTTTTCTCTCCTAAATATGACACACTTAAATAAGAGCAGAGAGCCAAAGGTCATCACAATACAAGGGAAGGATCTGACAATAAAGATAGAATCCAAAACATGCTAACAGAGAAAATGAAACGAGGAAGAAAAAGACTATGGGGAGAAGAAAACTTTGAGAAATCTACTATTGAGCTTCTCTGAGAAAGATCAGAAATGCTGGGCATGGTGACACAAGACTGTAGTCCCTGCTTCTCCACAGGCTAAGGTGGGAGGATTGCTTGAGCCCAGTTTGAGGTTGTAGTGTGCTATTATCATGCCTGTGAACAGCCACTGCACTCTAGCCTGGGTGACATAGACAGACCCTGTGTCAACAAAAAAAGAATACTCTAAAAAATGAACACTCAGAGAACCAAATGGAGTTCTTTTAAATTAAAAATCTGATAGCAAAAATGAAAAACTCAGTAGAATGTTAAGAAGATAAAGTTAGAAAATATCCTAGAATGCATAGGCAAAAGGCAAAGAGAAGGGAAAGAAATAAGAAAGGTTAAGATTAGAAAGCCAGCCCTGGACATCTGGGAAATAGGGGAAGAAATGAATTAAATAATTCAATTATATATTTTGAGAACTAAAGAGCATGAATTTCCACATTGAAAGTGCTGAGTACAGTGCAATGGACAAAACCAGAACCACACCAAGGCACGTTGTGATATAGAAGACTGAGGAAATAGAGAAGATCTTACAAGTACCCAGGAGGAAATGAAGTTTCACTTAAAGAATCCAGAATGAGAATGGCATCTGATTTCTCAGTAGCAACACATGAGACTGAAAGACAATGGAATAATGTCTTTAAAATCTGAGGGAAAATAACTTCCAACATAGATTCTCATACCCATCCAAATGTAGTAGTAAAGCATGGGGGTAAATGTATTTCAGACACGTACAGTTTCAAAATATTTATCTCCCATGTACCTTTTCTCAAGAAGCTTTCAGATGATGAAAGCTTTTTTACCAAAATAAGGACATAAACCAAGACAGCTTTTGTGTGTGTGTGTGTTTTTTTAATGAATAGCAAAATGAACAACTGAAAATTGAATGGTGGGGAAGGGTAATAAGCTAACACTATAGTTACAGCTTTCTAAAGTACTTTCTAGAGTACACCTAACATTTACTTACTATGTGCACTTACTATGTGCCAGTCACTATTCTAGGTGCTTCACATCAATGGTATCAACCAGTTAATCTTCACAACAGCTCTATCAGTTAGATTCTTGCACAGAGTAGGTGTCAATAAGTATTACTATTGACGGTATACAATTGTTATTAATTCAACAAGTCACATTAAACTTCCTGCGGCAGACTGTATTTTTCAAAATTGGCTGCAACAATATGTTCAATCCCATGTGCTCTTCCAAAAACCCTACCCCCCACCTCAATAAAGAGACGGCATCTATGTCCTTTCCCCTTGGACCCAGGTAGGCTTCTTGGATGGGTTTCTGTGACTGCACCTCTAAAGTAATGCTATGTTGGCCAGGCACAGTGGTTCATGCCTGTAATCCCAGCACTTTGGGAGGCTGAGGCAGGCAGATCACTTGAGGTCAGGAGTTCGAGACCAGACTGGCCAACATGGCAAAACCCCGTGTCTACTAAAAATACAAAAATTAGCTGAGTGTCGTGGTATGCACCTGTAATCCCAGCTACTCAGGAGGCTGAGGCAGAAGAATCACTTGACCCTGGGAGGTGGAGGTTGCAATGAGCTGAGATCGCACCACTGCATTCTAGCCTGGGTGACAGAGCAAAACTCTTGCAAAATAAACAAAAATAAATAAAGTAATGCTATGTGACTTTCAAAACCGCATCTTGAAAGGTAGTACAGCTTCCATCTAGCTCTGTCGCTCAGAATATGTGCCTTTGGAGCATATAAGTACATGAAACCACCATGCAGCGGAGATCACGTGAACAGACCACGTTAAAATAGAGTACGAGGAACCCTGGCTGTTGAAGCCCCCAGCGGTTTGAGTTTTCCCTGTCCCAGTGCCAGACATGTGAATGATTCTGAGGCCCTCAAGATGACTCCAGCATTATCCCTGTCTCGTGGCAGCCAGGCAACACACTCTGAGTGGTACCACCTAGCTGAGCCCAGTCACTCACCAGAATCATGAGAGATAACAACAATAAATGATTGTTGTTTCAATCATCTGCCTGGGCGACAGAGTGAGACTCCACCCCAGAATTGTGGGTGTTATTTTTTGGAGCGATAGACAAGCAGAACATTTCCAGATAAAAGTGGGTTTTAGCCTAGACTTCTGAATCTCCTATCCCTATACTCATTTAAATAGCCCAAGGCATGTAAAGAGGGGAATTTTTATCCTTAGTGGCAAGTCTCCTTTCTGATACTGTAGCTGAATCCAAAGCTTGTAGACACAAGTAATAAAAAAAAGATTAATTGGATTTCATCAAAATTAAGAACTCTTCAAAAAACACCTAAGAGAACCAAAAGACAACCCACAGAATGGGGGAAAGCATGTGCAAGCATATGTCTGATAAGGTACTTGTACTCAGAATAGATAAAGAACTCTTACAACTCAGCAATAAAAAGCAACAAATAACCTAATTTAAGATGCACAAGGGCCAGGCATGGTGGCTCACGCCTATAATCCCAGCACTTTGGGAGCCTGAGGCAGGCAGATCACAATGTCAGGAGTTCAAGACCAGCCTGGGCAATATGGTGAAACCCTGTCTCTATGAGAAATACAAAAAAATAGCGGGGCGTGGTGGTGGGTGCCTGTGGTCACAGCTACTTGGGAGGCTGAGGCAGGAGAATCACTTGAACCTGGGAGGCAGAGGTTGCAGTGAGCCAAGATCACACCATTGCACTCCAGTGTGGGCTGAATAGATATTTCTGCAAAGAAGGTACACACATGGCCAATAAACACATGAAAAGGTGCTAAACATCATTGATTATTAGGGAAATGCATACCAAAACCACAATGAGATACTACTTTACAGCCATTAGGGTAGCTGTAATTGAAAAAACAGACAATAACAAGTGTTGACAAAGATGTGGAGAAACTGGAACTTTCATACAATGCTGGTAGAAATGTAAAATGTGCAACTGGTGGAAAACAATTTGCCAGTTTCTCAAAAGGTTAAACAGTATCACCATATGATGCAGGAATTCCAGTCATAGTGATATACCCAAGAGGAATAAAAACATATGTCTGCAAAAAAGCTTATACACAAGTGTTCATAGCAGCATTATTCGCAATAGCCAAAAAGTGGAAACAACCAAAATGTCCAGTAACTGATGAATGGATAAACAAAATATAGAATATTCATACAATGCAATATTATTCCACAATAAAAAAGAATTTAAAAAGTACTGATACATGCTACAACATGGATGAATCTTTAAAGCATTATGCTAAGTGAAAGAAGCCAGTAACAAAGGACCACATATAATATAAAATATCAGGCTGGGTGTGGTGGCTCATGTCTGTAATCCCAGCACTTTGGGAGGCCAAGGTGGGAGGATCACTTGAGGCCAGGAGTTTGAGACCAGTCTGGCCAACATGTCAAAATCCTGCCTCTACTAAAAATACAAAAATTAGCTAAGCGTGGTGGTGCACATCTGTAGTTCCAGCTACTCAGGAGGCTGAGGCATGAGAATCACTTGAACCTGGGAGGTGGAAGTTGCAGTGAGCTGAGATCACATCACTGCACTTCAGCCTGGGTGATAGAGTGAGACTCCATCTCAAAATAAAATAAAATAAAGTAAAATAAGCAACTCTATAGAGACAGAAATTAGATTAGTGGTTGCCTAGAGCTGAGGAGGCAGAGAGGGTGGGAAGGAAATGAAAGAGACTGCTAATGCGTACAGGATTTCTTTTTGAGGTGATACAAGTGTTCCAAAATTGATTGTGGTGATGGTTGCACAACTGTGAATATACAAAAAACTATTGAATTGTACACTTCACACAGGTAAACTGGTACGTGAATACCTCAACAAAGCTATTAAAAAAAGAAAGAGATCCTTTTGTAATTCATGGGTATAATGATTGGTATTCACGCATATGTGTGAGATGTGCCACACTCAAACCTTGTTATGACCTCGGCACATTACCCATCTGACCTGAGAAAAAAAAAAGAAAGAAAAATAAAAGTCCCATAAAAGTGTTATAGACTGATTTAGTCCAATGTACAAAATACTCTGGCCTGTCTGTAGAGAACTGGACAGGATATCCTGTGATGTGATGTACGGGGATGCTGTGGCAACATTTATGTCAGTTCTTCTCTCTCATTTTGTCTCTTTTGTCCTTTTCTTCTCCTCTCCACATAGCATATGATCTATTCTTTATTATCAGTTATCTATTGACAAAACAATGTGGATAACAAAGCGCCTGAAGACTCTTTTTTATTGCTCCCAAGGCCACGGCAGCTGAGCCATTCTTCCTACCTAGATGGGACTTGCTGCCGCACCTGGAATCAGCAGTTGATCTTGGCTGGGCTCTCTCATGTATTGGGGGTTGACTGGAATTTGTGGGACTAGGATGGTCTCTGCTTTTCTCCACGTGTCTTTGCATTCCTCCATTGGGCTAGCTGGGACAAGTTGTTATGCTGAGGTAGAGATGCACTAGTGAGCATGCAGAAATGCACAGGTGCTTTTCAAGTCCCTGCTTGTCTCATGTCTGATAACATTCCATTGGCCTAAGTATGTTACCAGAGGAATGTTCAGTAATAGGAGGAAGGAACAACAAAATTACAAGGCAAAGAGTGTGGAGCCAGGTAGCCTTTAATTGGGGCCATTAATACAATGCATGGACCAGTTTATAAGTTCATGCTTATCTGTTTTATAAACTCTAGGTTGTTTACTAAAGATTATGAATTCAGTCATTTCCCCTCCAAGTGAATTTTTTTCTATTTTTATTTGTTATTACAGAAGTATAAGGAATGAGTCAGAGAACATAGACAAGCTAAATGAAAACAAAGAAGTATGACATACGGCATGGTGGCTCACGCCTGTAATCCCAGCACTTTAGGAGGCTGAGGTGGGAGGATTGCTTGAGCCCAGGAGTTAAGACCAGCCTGGGGCAACATAGTGAGACCCTGTCTCTACAAAAAATTTTTTTAAAAAAGTATGAATTATCTCTTTCCTAGAGACAATCACTCTTGAGATGTAGTCTTCCACATATTTCTCTCTATATTTATAATAAGTACATATACACATATATTTCTTATTATATATATGTATAGATACATACATATGTGTGTATAATGAGAAATATTAATTTAGAACCGTCATTTGATCTTGATGAAGTTAGGTTTCACGGAATGATATGTAAAATTCACCTTCTGCACGTGGAAATTCATTGTCTCCAGGCACAGCCATCTTACGCTGTGTATAACTCCTGTCTGTGGAATGAGACACTTTGGCTTCCGCAGCAGGCTTGCCTTCTGGTATTCACGTGGTCAGTAATATTACCACATGTCCCACAAGATGGTAAACGCTGACACACAAATGTTATATAGTCATCATGTATTTTCTTGACAAATTAAAATCATTTATTTAAACATATACTTTATTTCCATTCCTTTCGAGCCTTTTTTTTTTCTTGAAGGCAGAGTCTCGCTGTATCACCCAGGTTGCAGTGCAGTGCAGTGGCACGATCTTGGCTCACTGCAACTTCCGCCTCTCAGGTTTAAGTGATTCTTCTGCCTCAGCCTCCTGAGTAGCTGGGATTACAGGTGTGTGCCACCACACCGGCTAATCTGGCTAATTTTTGTATTTTTAGTAGAGATGGGGTTTCACCATGTTGGCCAGGCTGGTCTCAAACTCCTGACCTCAGGTGATCCACCCACCTCGGCCTCCCAAAGCGCTGGGATTGCAGGCGTGAGCCACCGCGCCTGGTCTTCTTTGAGCCCATTTTCATCAAACAATTTATTACCAGTATAACGGTGTAACCAAATTTTTGTTTATAAAGAATCATAGGGCCTGGCGCAGTGGCTTATGCCTGTAATCCCAACACTTTGGGAGGCAGAGGTGGGCAGATCACTGGAGGTCAGGAGTTTGAGACCAGCCTGGCCAACATGATGAATCCTCGTCTCTACTAAAAATACAGAAAATTAGCCAGGCATGGTGGTACACACCTGTAATCCCAGATACTTGGGAGGCTGAGGCAGGAGAATTGCTTGAACCCAGGAGGTGGAGGTTGCAATGAGCCGAGATCGTGCCACTGCACTCTAGCCTGGGTGACAGAGTGAGACTCCATCTCAAAAAAAAAAAAAAAAAAAAAGAATCATAGATTTTTACCATACAATAAATACCAAAAGCACTGTAACAAAGGTGTCCATGTACCTTCTATATTCTTTATTGCAGGACTGTTCAGCCTTTATTTCCTGCACATAGTTTATATAATCTAATCTAGAATTTCTCATGTTTCCCACTGACTCTGTTGCCTGGCTGGCCTGGTCCTACTGTCTCGTATACCAAATAGTCATCAGGGGCAGCCACATCTAATACTTCTCCTACCACTACTCAAGATTGTAAAGAGTTCACCTTCCTTGCCTTATTTTACGGATAAGTGCCCAGCAGACTGCCCTTGAAAGAGACTAGATAGTTATCTTGCCTCTGGGAAGAGTTGGGGGGAAAAGTACTGATCATTACTAGTGATATTCCACTTTTAACCTTGTATCACAATGAGAACTGTGTTTGCTGCACACGTGTCTTATACAAAGAGGCAGGGTAGGAACCGAAGCACAAAGTGAAGGTTTACCAAACTCATTCCAGCATATTATAATGCAACTATGAATATGTGGCTAAAAAATGACAAATGGCCAGGCACGGTGGCTCATGCCTGTAATCCCAGCATTTTGGTAAGTCGAAGCAGGTGGATCACTAGAGGTCAAGAGATCGAGACCATCCTGGCCAACATGGTGAAACCTCGTCTCTACTGAAAACACAAAAATTAGCTGGGTGTAGTGGCACACACCTCTAGTCCCAGCTACTTGGGAGGCTGAGGCAGGAGAATTGCTTGAACCTGGGAGGTGGAGGTTGCAGTGAACCGAGATCTCACCACTGCACTCCAGCCTGGCGACAGAGAGAGACTCAATTTCAAAAAAAAAAAAAAGACAAATGAGACAAATGCTAAAATGGAGATGGTGACTGTCCCAAAGTAAACTTGAAGCAAGGTCACTCTAATTATAAAGCTATAGTAACTAAGACAATGTGGCATGGGCACAGGGATAGACAATTGGCAGAATAGAGAGACCAGAAATTGATCTATGGATAAATGGAGACCTGATAGATGACATATACATGGGGAAAAGAGTAAATAGTACTGGAAAATTTGGTTATCTACGGAAAATGAAAGTGGACCCTTACCTTACATCAATCATAAAAATCAATTCAGGGTCAGACGTGGTGGCTCACACCTATAATTCTAGCACTCTAGGAGGTTGAAACAGGGCAGACTGCTTGAGCTCAGGAGTTTGAGACCAGCCTGGGCAACATAGTGAGACCCCTGTCTCTGCCAAAAACACAAAATTTAGCCAGCCATGATGGTGCACACCGGTAGGCTCAGCTACTCAGGAAGCTGAGGTGGGAGGATCACTTGAGCCCAGAAGGTCAAGGCTGCAGTGAGCCAAGATCACATCACTGCACTCCAGCATGGGTGACGGAGACAGACTCCGTCTCAAAAAAAAAAAAAAAAAAAAGAAGAAGAAGAAGAGAATACAATCAATAATCAATTCAGAATGGACCTAAATGTGAAGGGCAAATGTTTAAAATATTTAGATAATAGAATGAGTAGAATAGCTTTATGACTTTGGGGTGGAGAAGGATTCCTTAAATAAAACACAAAAAGCACAAACCTTTAAAAAATGATAAATTTGAGACTACATTAAAATTAATAACTTTTGTTTGTAAAAACATCATAAAATGTATAAAATGACAGGCCAAAACTCAATCAAAATATCTGCAACTCAAGTAACAGAAAAGCTTAGCATCCTGAATATGTAAAGAACTCCTATGAATCAATAAGAACCAATACAAGAGAAAAAGCAATGCAAAAAAGACCTGTCAAGACATTTTACAGAATAAAAACTGTGAATTGGGCATAGTAGCTCATGCCCATAATCCCAGCACTTTGAGAGGCCAAAGTCGGTGGATCATCTGAGATCAGGAGTTCTAGACTACCCTGGCAAACATGGTGAAACTCTGTCTCTACTAAAAATACAAAAATTAACCAGGCGTAGTGGCACATGCCTGTAATTCCAGCTACTCAGGAGGCTGAAACTGGAGAACTGCTTGAACTTGGGAGGCAAAGTTTGCAGTGAGCTGAGATTGCGCCACTGCACTCCAGCCTGGGTGATATAGTGAGGCTCCATCTCAAAAAAAAAAAAAATATATATATATATATACACATATGAATTGTCAATAAGTACACAAAAAAGATGCTTGACCTCATTCATAGTCAGGGAAATGCAACACCAATCCTTGGTAAGGCATACTATCACTGCTAAAGAGTCAGAAACCAACAAGTGTTAATGAGATGTGGAGCAACTAGAACTCTCATTCACTGCAACTGAGAGTATAAACTGTACAACTAATTTGCAAAACATTTTGATATTTTATTAAAAGTGCACAAACCTTATGACTCAGTGATTCAATTCTCACATGTTTACATCCTAGAAAAACTCTTGAGGATGAGTACCAGAAGATATGTGGGAAATGATCTTAAAACATTGTTTTTATAGCAAACAAACAAACAAATATAATTGGAAGCAACCCATTATTTATAAATTGGAGATAACTTGTGGGATATTCATGAACTACAGTTACATGGATCAACATGGTTGAATATAAAACACTACTGAGTGAAAAAAAGATTATTATGTACTTTATTATTTATTTTATTTTATTTATTTATTTATTTATTTTTTGAGACAGAATCTCGCTCTGTCACCCAGGCTGGAGTACAGTGGTGTGATCTCGGCTCAGTGCAACCTCTGCCTCTTGGGTTCAAGTGATTCTCCTGCCTCAGCCTCCTGAGTAGCTGGGTTTACAGTTGTGTGCCACCACACCCAACTAATTTTTGTATTTTTAGTAGAGACGAGGTTTTGCCATGTTGGCCAGGCTGGTCTTGAACTCCTGACCTCAAGTGATCTGCCTGCCCTGGCCCCCCAAACTGCTGAGATTACAGGCGTGAGCCACCACAGCCAGCCTATTATGTATTTTAAACAATATTATGTATCTAATAAATACATGATAGTATAATTTTGTTTATATAAATTATACCTTTTAAAAACAGCAAAACCAAACAATATTTTTGTGGATACCTACATGTGTAGAAATAGCATAAAAACATGCTAGTAAATGCCAAAGAAGATATTCAGAATGATGACTATGCATGGGGAGAGAGGGAAGGAAATGGGTTTGGGGAGAGGTTCATAAACGGTTTCAACAGTGTTAATCACTTTGTTTCTTTTTTTAAAGACCTGAAACAATGAAGGGAACACACTAATATTTTATGACACTGTTGGTGGCTTTATGGAAGTCAATATATTTTTTTCTGTATATAGTCAATTAGTATATGTAACATATGAAAAAAAGCTCATTATCACTGGTCATTAGAGAGATGCAGATCAAAACCACAATGAGACACCATCTCATGCCAGTTAGAATGGCGATCATTAAAAAGTCAGGAAACAACAGGTGCTGGAGAGGATGTGGAGAAACAGGAATGCTTGTACACTGTTGGTGGGACTGTAAACTAGTTCAACCATTGTGGAAGACAGTGTGGTGATTCCTCAAGGATCTAGAACGAAAAATACCATTTGACCCAGTGATCCCATTACTGGGCATATACCCAAAGGATTATAAATCATTCTACTATAAAGACACATGCACAGGTATGTTTAGTGCGGCACTGTTCACGATAGCAAAGACTTGGAACCAACCCAAATGCCCATTAATGATAGACTGGATAAACAAAATGTGGCACGTATACACCATGGAATACTATGCAGCCATAAAAAAGGATGAGTTCATGTCCTTTACAGGGACATGGATGAAGCTGGACCATCATTCTCAGCAAACTAACACAAGAACAGAAAACCAAACACTGCATGTTCTCACTCATAAGTGGGAGTTGAACAATGAGAACACAGGGACACAAGGAGGGGAACATCACACACTGGGGTTGGGGGTTGGGGGGCTAGGGGATAGATAGCATTAGGAGAAATACCCAATGTAGATGACGGGTTGATGGGCACAGCAAACCACCATGGCACATGTATAGCTATGTAACAAACCGCACGTTCTGCACATATACCCCAGAACTTAAAGTATATTAAAAAACAAAGAAAAGAAACATTTTTTTCAAAGACACACACACACAGACACACACACAAAGTGAAGGAGAAAAGTGCTGACCTGCAGCCACCCTCAGTGGGAGCTGACTTCTGCACCAACTCCCTCTCTCGCTCATTGACCCTAGCCCAGTGCCGAACAGGACTGTGGGCTGGGAGGATCCCCCTGGGGTTCTGCCTCCCTGCAGACTAAGGCACCTGAGGAGATATGAGGCTGGACTGAATCTGTCCCATTTTGATGTTCCTTACCCTGCATGAGGCTTTGGGGTGAAGGGGCTAAGGAGAGTGGGCCCTGTCACACATTCCCCCAGCTGGCTGCCCACTGTGCTTCTTACCTGCGGCCACCCTGTGTGCCTCGGTGAACACTGTGTCTGGTGCAAAGGAGGTATCCAAAATGTGTTTGTTGAATTGATCCAAGCCATTATCAGCACTTCAGTGGGCTGGGAGGACATGAAAATAGTTGCATGGTGAAGTGGTGTTTGCTGGTGCCTGTCCTGTCCCCTGCCTCTGCCAGCTCTCTCGTGACATTCCTTAGGCAACCTGGCCCGTTTGCAGGAGGCTGACAGCAGGTATTCAGAAATTTTAGGATTTGGGTTTAATTTCAGATAAGCAGGACAACCTGGGCTCTCCCACAATAAAAAATAGATTCTGCTGTTTTTTTCCTGCCTTTTTAACATTTCAAGCCAAGTTCCTATACCCATCCACCCATATAAAACTTCCTTGTTCAGAAAGTCATCTGCGCAACTGGCAAAGGCACCAGCTCAGAGTTTTCTATTTTTATTCCTGTGTGTAATCAATGGGAACACACTGTGACGGAAATAAAGAATTATGAATTGATAAGAGCAAACCATTGATATTTGCTTTTGTTCCTGGGCAAGCTAGTGAAGGAACATGCACCTAATTTGTAGAAATACAATGGTCATTTTATGCTTCTGTCTTTTTACAGAAGCACTCAACGATTTCTGTGTTTATTTTCAGGGAGGAAAAAGAAACACTTTCAAGATTCAAATTGGGTAAGCTTGGGAAAAGTTTCCACACAGACTAATTTTCTAGAAACATTGAAATATAAGACATTATCAGCCCTTTCTCCTCTAAATTATTAACCTGTGACTTCAATACCTATTCTCTGTCATCCTCTTACAATAAAAAATAATTGATTCTCCAACTCAATAACACTATTGATAATTTTTTTAATCTCATTTCAAAAATTGTACTCTAACATAAACTGTTTTTTTGTTTGTTTGTTTTTTTGAGATGGAGTCTCGCTCTGTCGCCCAGGTGGAGTGCAGTGGCACCATCTCGGCTCACTGCAACCTCCACCTCCCGGGTTCAAGCAATTTTCCTGCCTCAGCCTCCTGAGTAGCTGGGACTACAGGTGCGTGTCACCACGCCTGGCTAATTTTCTGTATTTTTAGTAGAGACAGGGTTTCACCGTGTTGGCCAGAATGGTCTCAATCTCCTGTCCTCGTGATCCACCTGCCTTGGCCTCCCAAAGTGCTGGGATTATAGGCATGAGCCACTGCGCCCGGCCCAAACTGTTTTTATTTTCCTCAGTCATCCTGCCCCATACAAAGATACTCTTTTTACATAGTAGAATCGCAGCATACAGTTTTATATTCTGTTATTTCATATATGATATATATTTCATATGTGATATGACTTCAAAATAAAATGACATGTGAGTCTCATGACCTTATAGTCATGTTGACAATACTCTATCACATATGTATTTACATAAATATAGATTAAAATTTTATTTTAAAAGTATCTGTGTGCATTTTTATCGTATGTAAATGTCATCTCAATGTTGAAACCATTCGGACTTTTAAAAGTTATCTCTTTCACACTGGCAGGCTTCTCAACTAAGATAGAGAAAAGACTTGTTTAGAGCCTAAAGCTGAGCAAAAGTGAGATACCTGGAAGAGTCAGTCATAGGGGCAGAAAGCAGAATGACAGTTTCCAGGGGCTGCGGGAAGGGAGGAATGCAGAGTTGTTGTTTAACAGGAGAGTTGTGGGGATAGATGATGATTCACAGCAATGTGAACGTATCTAATGCCACTGATCTGTATGCTTAAAAACGGTTAAAATGAATCCCAGCACTTTGGGAGGCCTAGGCGGGCGGATCACGAGGTCAGGAGATCGAGACCATCCTGGCTAACATGGTGAAACCCCGTCTCTACTAAAAATACAAAAAATTAGCCGAGCATGGTGGCGGGCGCCTGTAGTCCCAGCTACTTGGGAGGTTGAGGCAGGAGAATGGTGTGAACCCGGGAGGCAGAGCTTGCAGTGAGCTGAGATCGTGCCACTGCACTCCAGCCTGGATGACAGAGCAAGACTGTCTCAAAAAAAAAAAAAATAAATAATAATAATAATAATAGTTAAATGGGTAAACTTTATGTTATCTATATTTTGCCACAATAAAAAGAAGTTTTAAAAAACTAAACCAAGATCATTAGAAAATAATGTTTGCTTCTTCAAAGTCATTTTGAAATGTGAAAAAATGTGAATAAGAAATATATTAATGTTAAAAACTTCTTGAGTTTAGAATAGTAGGTTCAGAAACAAGTGAATAAAGGAATTTCACCTTAAAAGTAAATAAAAATTAAACTAAACAGATGTGGTTCGTAGACCTATGGGAAATGAAGTCTTTGAAATTCTGGGAGGCCCAGAATTGGTAATTAGTTAACTAGTTCGAAGTCTCATGTGTAGTGAATGACAGAGACTTGTGAAAACCTAGGCAATGTCTGCTAGACAGTATAAAATGATTTAGGTTTTCAACCTCTTGAGAATTTGAATTTTTAAATGTTATGTTGTATTTGAATTTGTTTTTAAATTCATTAAATATGTATTGTCTTCAATTTTTTAAAAATAGTTTTTCTGGTTATAAAAGTACATAAGTCCTCTGTAGACAATTTTAAAATAAAGTATAAATTAAAAACCATCTCTGGCTGGGCACAGTGGCGCACGCCTATAATCTCAGCACTTTGGGAGGCCAAGGCTGGCGGATCATGAGGTTAAGAGATTAAGACCATCCTGGCCAACAAGGTGAAACCCCGTCTCTACTAAAAATACAAAAATTAGCTGGGTGTGGTGGCGCATGCCTGTAGTCCCAGCTACTAGGGAGGCTGAGGAAGAAGAATTGCTTGAACCCGGGAGGCGGAGGTTGCAGTGAGCCAAGATTGCATCACTGTACTCCAGCCTGGGCGACAGAGCGAGACTCAGTTTCCAAAAAAAAAAAAAAAAAAAAACACCCCTATTCCCATTCCTAATAGATAAAACTTGTTAATATTTTGGTATATCTCCTTCTAAGGCTATTTCTTTTTTTATTTTCATTTTTATTTCTTGTAGAGATAGGTTCTCACTATATCGCCCAGGCTGGTCTCAAACTCCTTAGCCTCAAGCAATCCTTCTACCTCGGCTTCCCAAAGTGTTGGGATTATAGGCATGAGCCACCACACCCTGCCAAGCCTATTTCTTATGCACATAATTAAAATTATTATGCATAAAATTTTGTGTCTTCTTTTCTTCACTTAATATTATATTGTATCATATCTCTTTAAGTTATTAAAGGTTCTTCATAAATATATAATTTTTTTTGAGACAGAGTCTCACTCTGTTGCCCAGGCTAGAGTGCAATGGCACCATCTTGGCTCACTGCACCTTTGCATCCTGGGTTCGAGCGATTCTCCTACCTCAGCCTCCCAAGTAGCTGAGATGACAGGTGTGTGCCACCACACCCTGCTAATTTTTGAATTTTTAGTAGAGACAGGGTTTCACCAAGTTGGCCAGGCTAGTCTGGAACTCCTGACCTCAGGTGATCCACCAGCCTCGAGCTCCCAAAGTGCTGGGATTACAGGCATGAGCCACCGTGCCTGGCCTCATAAATATAATTTTAAATGCCTTCAGAGTATTCTCTCTTATAGCTACATCATAATTTGCTTAATATCCATCTCTTTATTATTGGATATTTAGGGGCTCAGAACACGATACCCTAATGGATGGCACTTTGGCATGCTGAGTGTTTTGAGCTGAAGGAGACTGGAAGAGCCTCAGAAACAGCAAGCTCCCTCTGACCTTCTCCCTCCCTCCTTTCTCTTTCTCCCGTTTCTCCACAGAAGCAGGTGATAGAAAATGGAATTATTCTTCCTTCAGGAAGGTTGTAGAAACCAGAACTTCTCACCCCTAAAGCAAGCCATAAAACCTAGAAATTAACTCTCTGAGCATCTCCCTTCTCCCCTGAAGACCCTCATGTGACAGGCATCCTGCCCTATACCTGGAGAAAAGAGTACTACTTTTGTATTTTTAGACATAATGCTATTGCATCCTTGATAGACTACAGTATGGTGCAAACACAACTTTTCCCCCTCCTCTACTGTGAAGGGAACATAACTTTTATATGCACTGAGAAACCAAAAAAATTTGTGTGACTCACCTTATCATGATATTTGCTTTATTTCAGTGGTCTGGAACTGAACCTGCAATATCTGCAAGGTTTAACTGTACACATTTTGCCCCTATGACATTTAGGCCATTTACAATTTTTGTTATGAATAATGTGGTGATCTGCTTCTTTGTGTAGAAAGGCTTTGTCTACCTTTCAAATTATTATTTAATGAGAGTTCTAGAAGTAGAATTACCACATAAAGATTACAAATATCTTTACAACTTTTGGTTTATGTTGCTAAATTCCTTTTTTTTTTTTTCAGAAGGGCATTACAAATCTACACTTTCTTTTCTTTTTTCTTTTTTTTTTTTTTGAGTCAGGGTCTTACTCTGTCACCCAGGCTGGAGTGCAGTGGTGCCATCATGACTCACTGCAGCCTCAACCTCCTGGGCTCAGGAGATTCTCCCACCTCAGCCTCCCGAGTAGCTGGAACCACAGGTACACGGCACCAGGCTGGGCTAATTTTTTTTTGTATTTTTTGTAGAGACTGGGTTTTGCCATGTTGCCCAGGCTGGTCTCCAACCCCCCGAGCCCAAGCAGTTCTCCTGCCTAGGCCTCCCAAAGTGCTGGGACTATGGGCATGAGCCACCGTGCCCAGCCCACAAATTTCTATTTCTACTTTCAACAGAAATATATTACACCACTAAGAATAATAAGACCTAATATTCATGAGGCATTTATTTGTTAACCAACTACTAGTTACTATATATGTAACAGCTCATCTTTAAAATCTTGTATACTGTTGGTGAAAAAGTTGTCTGTTGTTTTAATTTTATTTATTGATTAATAGTGATATTTAGCTATATTTAAATTTTAAGTTATTTGTAAGTATTTCTAGTTGTAAGCTATTTTTCTATTATGAATTGCCATCCTTATTCATTTACATGAGCTGTTTATGTATGGCTATATTAACCCTCTGTCAGGTCTGCTTTAGCTATTTTTTGAGTTGTTTTTAGTGTTTTGGCTTTTTATTGATACACATTACATATTTATTAAGTACATGTAATATTTTGTGGTTTAATTTTATTTTATTAAAAAGTTTTTTGTTTTGAGACAAGGTCTCATTCTGTTGCCCAGACTGTGGTACAGTGGCATGATCACAGCTCACTGCAGCCTCAACCTCCTGGGCTCAAGTGATCCTCCCACCTCAGCCTCCCAAGTAGCTGGGACCACAGGCATGTGCCATCATGCCTGGCTAATTTGTTTTTATTTTTTGTAGAAATGTCTATTCATCTCCTTTGCCCACTTTTCAATGGAATTACTTGAGTTGTTTGAGTTCCTTGTATAATCTGGATATAATTCCCTTCTAAAATGAATAGTTTGCAAACATTTTCTCCTATTAAACAGGTTGTCTCTTCACTTCGTTGATTGTTTCCTTTGCTGTGCAGAAGTTTTTTAGTTTAATATAGTCCTATTTGCTTATTTTTGTGGGGTTTTTTTTCTGTGCTTTTGAGGTCTTAGCCATAAACTCTTGCCCTACACCCGTGTCCTAAAGTGTTTTCCGTATGTTTTCTTCCAGTAGCTTTTAGTTGTAGGTCTTATATTTATGTCTTCACTCCATCTTGACTTTATTTTTGCATATGATGATGGACAGGGTTCCAATTTCATTTTTCTGTAGAAGCATATCCAATTTTCTAAGCACCAATTATTGAAGAGGGTGTCCTTTTCTCAATGTCTGTTATTGGCACCTTTGTAGACAATCAGTTGGCTGGAAATAAGTGGATTTACTTCCGGATTCTGTGTTCTGTGGTCTATGTGTCTGTTTTTATACCAACACCATGCTACTTTGATTGCTATGCTATGACCTTGTAATATATTTTGAAGTCAGGTAGTGTGATGCCTCTTGCTTTGTTCTTTTTGCTTAGGATTGCTTTGGCTCTTCAAGCTGGTTTTTGATTCTACATGAATTTTAGGATTTTTTCCCCCATTTCTGTAAAAAATGACATTGGTCTTTTGATAGGAGTTGCATTGAATCTGATGATTGCTTTGGGTAGTTTGGTCATTTTAAGAACGTTAATTCTTCTGATCTATGAACAAAATATGTATTTTCACTTGTTTGTGTCCTCTTCAATTTCTTTCATCAGCATTTTGTAGTTTTCTTTATAGAAGTCTTTCACTTCCTTGGTTAAATTTATTCTTAGGCATTTCTCTTTTGTAGCTACTGTAAACGGGATTACCTTCTTGATTTCTTTCTCAGCGAGTTCATTATTGGTGTATAGAAATGCTACTGATTTTTGTACATTGATTTTGTATCCTGCAAATTTAATGAATTCATTTATCAGTTCTAAAAGTTTTTGGGTGCACCCTTTAGGTTTTTCTAGATACAAGATCATGTCATCTGCAAAGGGGAAAAATTTGACTTCCTCTTTTCCAATCTGGTTGCCTTTTATTTCTTCCTCTTGCCTGATTGCTCTGGCTAGGACTTTCAATCCTATGTTGAATAGGAGTGGTGCAAGTGGGCATCCTTGTCTTGTTCCAGTTCTTAGGGGAAAGGCTTTCATCTTTTCCCCATTCAGTATGATGTTAGCTGTGGGTTTGTCCTATATGGACTTTATTATGTTGAGGTATGTTCCTTCTATGCCTAGTTTGTTGGGAATTCTTACCATGAAGGTATGTTGAATTTTATCAAATGCTTTTTCTGTGTCAATTGAGATGATCATATAGTTTTTGTCCTTCATTCTGTTGATGTAATGTATCACATTTATTGATTTGCCTACGTTGAACCATCCTTACATCCCTGAGATAAATCCCTCTTAATAATGGTGTATTACATTTTTGATGTGCTGTTGGATTCAGTTTGCTAGTATTTCATTGAGGATTTTTGCATCTGTGTTCATCAGGGGTAATGACCTTAGTTTTCTTTTTTTGTTGTTTGATCTTTGTCTTAGTTTGGTATAAGGATAATGCTGGCCTCATAGAATGAGTTAGGAAGAATTCTCTCCTCTTCACTTTTTTGGAATAGTTTGAGAAGAATTGGTGTTAGTTCTTTGTAAGTTTGGTAGAATTCAGCAGTGAAGCCATCTGGTCCTGGACTTTTCTTTGTTGAGAGAATTTTTATTACTGATTTAATCTCATTACTCATTATCGGTCTGTTCAGGTTTTCGATATTTTTCTTATTCAATCTTGGTAGGCTGTATGTGTCCAAGAATTTGTCCATTTCCTCTAGGTTTTCCAGTTTGTTAGTGTATAGTTGTTCATAACAGTCTCTGATGATCTTTTGTATTTCTGTGGTATCAGTTATAATGTCTCCTTTTTCATTTCTGATTTTTTTTTTTTTTGAAACAGAGTCTCGCTCTGTCGCCCAGGCTGGAGTGCCGTGGCGCATTCTCAGCTCACTGCAACCTCCACCTCCCGGATTCAAGCAATTCTCCTGCCTCAGCCTCCTGAGTAGCTGGGATTACAGGCACATGCCACCATGCCCAGCTAATTTCGGTATTTTTAGTAGAGACGGGGTTTCACCATGTTGGTCAGGCTGGTCTCAAACTCCTGACCTCATGATCCACCTGCCTGGGCCTTCCAAAGTGCTGGGATTACAGGCGTGAGCCTCTGCGCCCGGCCCATTTCTGATTTTATTTATTTGTGTCTTCTCTCCTTTTTCTTGGCTAGTCTAGCTAGTGATTTATCAATTTTGCTTACTTTTTCAAAAAGACAACTTTTCATTTCATTGATCTTTTATATTGTTTTTTAAGTCTGTATTTCATTTAATTCTGCTCTAATCTTTATTATTAATTTTATTCTACTAATTTGGGGTTTGGATTGTTCTTGCTTTTTTTTTTTTTCCTTTGAATCAGGGTCTTGTTCTGTTGCCCAGGCTGGAGTACAATGGCTCTATGATGATTTATTGCAGACTTGACCTTCTGGGCTCAAGTGATCCTCCCACTTCAGCCTCCTAAGTAGCTGGGACCACAATTGTGCACCACTGTGTCTGGCTAAACTTTTTTGATGTTTTGTAGAGACAGGGTCTCCCTATGTTGCCTAAGTATGTTGCCTAAGCTGGTCTCAAACTCCCAGGCTCAAGCCATCCTCCTGATTCAGCCTCCCAAAGTGCTGGGACTACAGGAATGAACCACCATGCCTTGCCCGTTCTTGCTTTCCCAGTTCCTTGAGGGCATCTTTAGATCATTTATTTGATATCTTCCTACTTTTTTGATGTAGGTGTTTATTGATATAAACTCCCCTCTTAGCACGGCTTTTGCTATATCCCATAGGTTTTTGTATGTTGTATGTCAATTTCCATTTGTTTCAATACATTTTTTTTTTAATTTTCTTTAAGATATTTTACGTTTCTTCTATGTTGTGGAATCTATTGAGTTTTACTTTATGATTCAGCCTTGCTTTTTAAAACATTTAATTTTATTTAATGGTTCAGTAATAATAAAGATACCTTTTTACATGTTTACAGTACCTCACTGTTTACATACACTATTTCAAGCTTTTGGAGTAGGGAAAACTAAACCAGATTCTCGTGTAAATGAGTTTCTTTATATAACTTCACATTCTTTATGTAATGGTTCTTTTGAAGCTTAACAAGTTCTTTCTCAACAACTGTATTTTTTTTAAATGAAATCGACTAAGTATATGAAAATATGAAATAAACAAAATAAAATGGAAAACTATGAGGTCCTTAAAAGTCACATTACATACCTATTTTTGGTAACATTTAAAGAGATGAATGACATTATTAAGAAGTAAGGAGAAATACAGTGCAGCAAATCAAGAACATGCCACTCGTGTGAGAGTGAACATCTATCTCCAGGCATGAGAAAGGTCTGGAGAGCTCTTACCAAAATTCTGTCAGTGTTTATTTCTCAGTCTTGAGATGTCAGATGATTTTTATGATCTTCTTTGCACTTTTCTAATTCGTTTAATATTTTACAATAAGCATGTATCGTTTTTACTAAAACAACTGCATTATTGTTTAAAACAGGAACAAAATTTTTCTACATACAGAAGGATAATAGTATTTGTCTATTTTTTTATGGTCTTTTAATTAAGTGTTTATACACACAGAGAGACAGGAATAAAGTTTTCCTTAGCATTTAAAAAATTTCCAAGAGGTATATACATTTCTACATATGGGTTAAATAAACACACATATATCAATAAACATATATTCTAACAAACTTAGGCCTGCTAAATGCTGGCTAAAAGTTCCCAGTGAAAAGAACTCTTAGGTGAGCTATATTTTTCTAATCTGCAGACCCTCCTACCACATAACTCTGGATGATGTCATACAAACCTCTTCCTGCATCTGGGACTCTTTCCAGCCGCTACATGTGTGGGAGCTTCCCGTTTTTGTTCTGATTGAGTGATGTTTACTGGAAATGGAGTCTGCTAATAAGATCTCAGTTCAGATAGCTTTGTGGGGACAGGAAGAATGACTGTGAGATGAATTTGGCCAAAAACCTTTACTTTCTCCCTTGTCATTATCTTGTTTTGATAGGTTGGCTTAGTTTTGTTTTGAAATTACCTCTTCTGAGAAACCAAAGAGGAATGATATGTGCTGTCTTCTTCTTCCTCCTCCTCCTCCTTTTCCTCTTCCTACCAAGACTCCCAACTCAGACTGTTTTTCAGTCTGTCCCTCCATACATACCTGCACACTCACACATCTACTAGAGAGTATATGGAGACAGCCAAGAGCCCTTAGAAAGATAGCTGGGTAACGTACTACTCTGTTCTCTTAGATTTGGATGGAACTTATGACAACACTTAGATGTGAACAAAAAAGGCAAGAGGATTTGTCCCAGATTGCACAGCTGGTTATGGCAGAACAAAGTGGTGGTGCACCTAGATGACATATCTCTTAGCTCAGGGCCTCTGGATTAAAACCCATAAACATTGTTCACATTTTTTTGGAACTATGCATAAGGGCAACGTAGAGAGTTCCAGGTAAGAGAATGCCGCATAACGAGAGTTGATTGTTTTAAGAAGATGTTTTGTGTTAAAGATCAGCTAAGTAAAATTAAAGAGAAAAGCTCCTAAATATACTGAATTCTTTCATTTTTGTGGATCTCCTTGATTATGATTTGCGAGCTCAGAAGTATTTACAGTTTTTCTCAAAAATTTTAAGATGAAAAACTCTCAAGTCCAATTAATTGAAAAGCTTAAGACTACTCTATACCATGCTTCACTTTAGAAAGTAGGGAGCTTGTTGCAAATTCAAACAAGGGTGTGGTGTCACAACTCATGAAAGGAATCTCTTATCAAATATCTATCCTACCATCAAATTGCCATTACATCTGCCCGAATGCACATGGGACACAGTTAGGCTAAAGCTAACTGAAAGGCTAAAGCTCCAAGTACATTCATGTTATTTTGAAACTACCAGATCATGTGATGGACGTAATTTGGGTGTTAGAGTCTTTGTAGTAAAGTTTGAGGAATCATGCCAGGTATGGCCGAGTGCAGTGGTTCATGTCTATAAGACCAGCCTGAGCAAATGGTGAGATCCCATCTCTACAAAAAATACAAAAATTAGCCAAGCGTGGTGGGGTGGTGTGCACCTGTATTCCCAGCTACTCAAGAGACTCCAGTGGGAGGATTATTTGAAACCAGGCAGTTGAGACTGTAGTGAGCCATGTTTGTGCCACTGTACTCCAGCCTGGGCAACAGAGCAAGACTGTCTCAAAAAAAAAAAAAAAAAAAAAAAAGAAAGAAAAAAGAAAAAAAACCCCATCAAGTAGAATGTAGGGCCACTGTCAATGGGAGACACAGAGAAAACAGAGATCTTCAGTTCTCTTCTGCTTCTAACTTTCAGGACAAGGACATTTTTTCTCCACATGGAATGAGTAAGGTGAGGAGAAATAGAGAAAGAGCATAAACTTTGGTAAGCAAAGATAGAAGCCCAAGATGGAATAATAGAGTAAGAAAGAGCCCAAAGCTGCTCCAAGTGATTTCAAGTCCCCAGTTTTGAAGAATGATGTCTTTGGGTCTTGAGAAAACATTGTTGTGGGATCACCAAACAATTGTCAGGGATATTTGGGGCATCATAGAGAATAGGAGAGATTACAGAAGACTGGTAACAGTGGAGTATTCTGATTTTCAGAAAGAGAAAGTAGAGCCAGAAAAAAATGTAGATAATAGTCTGTAACCTCAGTCTCAGGCCAGAGTCTAGAAGCAGGGATTATTAGAGGAACAGTTTCAGGCACTAGATAAAAAAGGAATGATTAAGATCCAGATGAGTTCACTAAAAACAAGGCAGGGCTAATTTACCTATTGGCTTTGACAGAGTTACCAGCCCAGTACCCCAGGGAATGCCCATACATATAGAATATTTTGTTATCAGTTAGACATTTAATAAAGTTTTTTTCATGATATTCTTTTGGACAAGATGGAGAGATATAAACTGAATTGTGGCACACTGAATGAATTAGAAACCAGTCAATTGTACGCACAGGTGCTGGCTAACAAACTTAAAGAAGCATACAGTGGTGAGTCCCAGGCTGTGTCTTTCACTGTCTCCTCATAAATGCTTTCAGAATAAATATACAGAAGGTGTGCTCACCAGATTTATAGGCAACATGAAGTTAGAGAGTATGATGAATACTTGAATGGCAGAATGAAAATCCCTAGATTGAATCTAAAAGGATGAAATTTAAGGGTGATTAATATGAGATCTAAGGAATTAAATCTATCAGTGAGAATAAGCAATACTTGCTTTAGCGGTAACTAAGAGCCTTAACTCAATATGAGTCAGAAATGTAACGTGGTTGCCAAAAAAACTAAGATTTTAGGCTGTATCCAGTGGTGTGGTAAATATTTAACAACTGGCCCTGGGTTGGGGGCGGAGAGAGGGAGGGACCTTGATTTATAGCTCTGACCAATCTCTGTAGTGTAAATACTCTCACCTTGGCCAGTTTCAAGGTACTGACTTTGTGGCACTGAACTCAGAGGTTGGAAGAGATGTGTGATAGCATGCCATTATGTGGTATTTCCACCACACAGATGCAGTAGATGTGATTAACCTCAAGAGGAGAGATAATAATTAAACACAGTAAAATTACTAGGAAGTAATATTTTAATTACTTATTACCTTTGTTTTTAATATATCTAATTGTAGGCTTATGTAATTTAACTTTAATTTTTAAAATTATTATTATTATTTTCGAGACAGGGTCTTGTTTTGTTTTGTTTTGTTTTTGAGACGGAGTCTGGCTCTGTCGGCCAGGCTGGAGTGCAATGGCGTGATCTCTTCTCACTGCAACCTCTGCCTCCCGGGTTCAAGCAATTCTCCTACCTCAGCCTCCCAAGTAGCTGGGACTACAGGCACGTGCCACCACACCCAGCCAATTTTTGTATTTTTAGTAGAGATGGGGTTTCACCATTTTGGCCAGGATGGTTTCGAACTCTTGACCTCATGATCTGCCCACCTTGGCCTCCCAAAGTGCTGGAATTACAGGTGTGAGCCGCCGCACCTGGTCTGAGACATGGTCTTGCTCTGTTACCCAGGCTGGAGTACGGTGGCGTGATGTCAGCTCACTACAGCCTCAATCTCCCAGGCTCAAGCGCTCCTCCCACCTCAGCCTCTTGGATGGCTGAGACCACAGATGTGCCCCACCATGCTTGGCTAATACTTTTTAAAATTTTTTGTAGAGACAGGGTCTCACTGTATTGCCCCAGACTGGTTTGAACTCCTGGGCTCAAGCAATCCTCTGGACTTGGCCTCCCAGAGGGCTGGGATTATAGACGTTAGCCACCTTGCCCAGCATAATTTAACTTTTAATTAGAACTGCATTTTACAACTAGCTCAGAAAATCCTTGAACATTTAACTATCAGCTCTTGCAAGTTTGTGCACATGGGCTCTGGACCATGGTAACCAGAAATGCGGTCACTGGTAGAAGGGAGGTGATAACCCTGCTGTTCTCTGCATTTGTCAGGACACACCCAGATCCCTTTATTCCAGAACACATAAGTTAAAGTCACACTTTCCTGAGATCAGAGCAGAGGATGGCAGAGAACCAAAGTCACGAGTGTGTGAAACAACAGAGAGGAACGGCGCTGTGCGGGCTGGAGCTCAAGACACTTCCATGAGCGGTGAGGGTGAGAGGGACAGCGGAGAGCTTGTTTTCAAATATTTGAGAGGCTGTTGTGTAAGGAAGGATTAGGGCTCTAATTGGTGGGTAGAAAAGGATACAAGGAGACAGATTTCTGTTCAGTATAAGAAAGACATTTCTGGCTAGGCATGGTGGCTCATGCCTGTAATCCCAGCACTTTGGGAGGCCGACGTGGGCAGATCGCTTGAGCTCAGGAGTTCTAGACCAGCCTGGGCAACATGGTAAGACCCGTCTCTAGTAAAAACAAATAAAAATAATTAGCTGGGAATAGTGGCACACACCTGTGGTCCCAGCTAGTCGGGAGGCTGAGACAAGAGAATCACTTGAACCCGGGAGGCAGAGATTGAAGGGAACTGAGATCGCTCCACTGCACTCCAGCCTAGGCAACAGAGCAAGACCCTGTCTCAAAAAAAAAAAAAAAAAAAAAGATATTTTTGGGGAGGGGAGAAAAAAGAAAGAAATTTCTTACAGGCAAAGCTATCAAAAGAGGAATGGGCTGAAGGCAATCCTGCAGAATATGGGCAACGACCTTTAGGGATGGTGTAGAGATGGTTCATGCATCAAAAGAGGGGATGGGGCTGGATAATCTTGAAGATGTCCCCCAAGTCTCTGACTGCCTGATTTTTGATCCATTGTGCTTTCTAGTTGCCTCAGCCTCTCAAAGTGCTGGGATTACAGGTGTGGGCCACCGTGCTCAGCCTACAACTATCAATTTTATATCTAATCTTACATCATCTATCCTCCCATCTACCTACCACCCATTCCTCCAGATTCTTGTGGAACAAATGCCTGATGTCATATCATTGAGTTCATAAACACGTCAGTATGCATCTCTAAAACATAAGAGCATTTTGAAAATATACCCACAATACTTTTATCACACTTAAGAAATTAATATTGATTACCTAATATCATCTAATATCCAGTCATTATTTAAATTTTCCCATTTGTGTCATAAACTTTTTATTTGAGCTTGCTCAAGTCAGGATGTAGGCTCCACATGTCGCCATGGTTAGATGGGTTTCTTAAACCTCTTTTAGGCTGTAAGTTTCCCTTTCATTATTTATTTGTTGAAGGTGCTGTGTTATTTGTCGTATAGAATTTCCCAGTCTGAGTTTTTAAAAATTGCATTATGGTATATTTAACAAGTTCCTCTTTCCCCTATATTTTCTGTGATAACGTTTATGTTTGATTCTTTGGGAAGGAATGCTTTGTGGGTGGTGTTCTGTATTTCTCACTAGGAGAATAGTGGGATTTTGATTTTGTTTTATAGGGATCCTTTTCAATTCAACTAGGAGAATAGTGAGAAATACAAACAGTGAGAAATTGTGACGTCAGCAGCCACTGATGATAAGCGTCTAGATCTGTTAATTCATTTGCAGTTCTAAATGGTGATCTTCTAATTCTCTCATTGCTCCTTTAATTATTAGCTGGAATACTTTTATAGAGAGAAATATCCCCTTATCAATGATATGGTTATGCTGAAGTACAGAAAATGTAAGATAAATGCTTCATTACCTATGAAATTCAAAACAATGAGTTGGTTCCCAAGCATCTGCCTAGGAAGAACAATGAGCTGTTTTGTTTCTTTTTAAGTATTATGATGAACTAACGGATTTAAAAATATTTGATGTGTTTCAATCAATTCCTATTGTTATTTTTATTAATATTCAACTTGGCTTCCAAGTCTTTTTGACATGATCCGACTTGTTTCCTTGATTTCTAATATGACAAGATCTCTTACATTCCACATTCAACTCATGTATTTTCTGCCCCAGATCAGGAATTGGCCATTTCTCCAAAGAGTCCTGGTTCCTTTCAATGGGAAATGAAATTTAGAGACCAAACTCTGGGCTCCAGTGTTGTCAGCCTACTAGGTTGATCATAGTTTCTATGGCTTTTTAGTAGAAAGAATTAGGAAGTTCTCCTTCTTCCTTTCTTCTTCCTCCTCTCCTTTCTCTTCTTCTTTGAAAATATATTGTGAGTTCATATGACATTTCCTTTTTTCTTTTTCTTTTCTTTTTCTTTTTTTTTTTTGGAGACAGAGTCTCACTTTGTCACTCAGGCTGGAGTGCAGTGGCACGATCATAGTCCACTGAAGCATTGAACTCCTGGGTTCAAGTGATCCTCCTGCCTCAGCCTCAGGAGTAGCTGGGATTATAGGCACACACCACCATATCTTACTAATTTTATTTTTGTAGAGACAGGGTCTTACTATGTTGCCCAGGTTGGTCTCAAATTTCTGGCCTCAAGTGATCCTCCTGCCTTAACCTCCCAAAGTGCTGGGATTACAGACATGAGCCACCATGCCCAGGCCCTATGACATTTCAAACAAGACTACAAGATGTTTTTTCAACCTCGTCAATCTCACATTTATATTTTTTTCCCATATTGAAAATCTCAATTCTCAAAGACATCAATAAAATTACTTATTTTCTTTATTTCACAAAAACAATGCAACTGTCTTACAATAACTGTTCTAAGACCCACCACCAACAATATGACTATTGAAATATATTTAAGGTTGTTATGTAGTTCTTTTTGGTTTTAGGGCGTATCATAATAATGAAAATCAAATTAAAGTCACTTGAAGTAGTTCTTTCCTGTGTGGTTATTCCGCCAACTCTGAGTGTACATTTCAGTTCATTTGTTTCATTTTGATTTTGTTTTATGGGGATTGCTTTTCAATTAAAAATATTTTATAATGATGTAAAATGATTACAAGTTTCCAAAGTCAAATCTACAACACCAGGCATATTCAGAGGAGTGTGACTTCTATCCCAGTCCCTTTACCCTATCTACTTCCCAACAAAATCTTTTTTAAGAAATAAAGTTTTATGGCATATTCTTTCATTAAAAAAACAAGGAAACATTTTCATATATCAAATTCTCTCTTTTTAGATAAACAGTAGCATACTATGGACAATTTTTTCTACCTTGTTTTGTTTTCACTAGCCATAAAGTCTAAGGATCACTCCATATATTCCTCATTCTTTTTTACAGCTGTGTAGTACTCTGCCATGTGAACTGTGCATAGTATTATTTGGATGTTAAACACATTTAATCAAAATTAAAATTTAAGGAACTTTTAGCACGGTCAGCTGAAATAGAATTCAGGTGTCCCTCAAAATTTGTCCTCCCACCTATTTATTTGTTTTATTTTTATTTATTTATTTATTTATTTGAGACAGAGTCTCACTCTATTGCCCAGGCTGGAGTGCAGTTGTGCTATCTCGGCTCACTGCAGCCTCCACCTTCTGGGATCAAGCGATTCTCCTGCCTCATCCTCCCAAGTAGCTGGGATTACAGGCACGCACCACCATGCCTGGCTAATTTTTATATTTTTAGTAGAGACAGTATTTCACCATGTTGACCAGACTGGTCTTGAACTCCTGACCTCAAGTGATCCACCCGCCTCAGCCTCCCAAAGTGCTGGGATTACAGGCATGAGCCACTGCGCCCGGCCTAGTCTTTTCATCTATTTAGTGGCTCCACCCTGTTCGTGCAGTTCCTACACACTTACCCCTGGGATACCCTCTCCAGCCTGAGCAAATGTTCTACATTTTTCAAATGATTTTCAGACATCTAAGATTAGCCCCTTATTGGTCCAACCCCTTAAAACCTTATTCTGTTTTAGGTGACAACGCATGCTGAGGAGTTCATTTAAAAGTAATTTCTGCAAAACCTTTACCCATCGCATGTCATCTCTCCTGAGTAACAAGAGGCCTTGATCTCAAACTCCACATATGCCAGGGCATCACTGGTTGCTCTATTAAGCACCGTGTTTCAGTGCTTTAGTACTGTTTGTAAAACAAAGCAACTAATAATCAGAATTTATCCTGGGATCTTATTGGGAAGAAACATCCTGAAATAACCAAGAAATAGCAATAATGGTAAATCGTATGTACAAATGAATTCTAGAGATGAAGGCTGTGGCAACAGTCTTTCTTCCCTTTTAATATTCCTTATGTGGGTAGCAGAAATATCAAGTTTACAAATACTCTGCCTGGGAGAATCGCCACGTGTACCTTTCTCTTTCTGTTACAGTCTTTTTTTTTTTTTTTAAACAGAGCCTCTCTTTGTCATCCAGGCTGGAGTGCAGTGGTGCTATCTCGGCTCACTGCAACCTCTGCCTCCCAGGTTCAAGTGATTCTCCTGCCTCAGCCTCTCAAGTGACTGAGATTACAGGCACCCACCTCCATGCCCAGCTAATTTTTGTATTTTTAGTAGAGACGGGGTTTCACTGTGTTGGCCAGGTTGGTCTCAAACTCCTGACCTCAAGCAATCCACCCGCCTCGGTCTCCCAAAGTGCTGGGATTACAGGGCTGAGCCACTGCTCCTAGCCCCTGGTACAGTCTTTACACTGAAAAACAGATGCACCTACCACAGTATAAAGATGGGAGTTTACTTTGGAGACAGAAGACAGGAATGAACTGCATCAAAATGATAGGCTCAAAGTTAAAAATATGAGAACCCTCAGTGATTTCACACACACACACACGCATGCACACACACACACACACAGACACGTGCACATATGCACACCTATAGGTTATTTCTTTAGAACTAGCCACAGAACCCATTGAAACCCAGAGAGCTGTGGAACACAATTAGAAAAGGCCTGGGACAGGAGGGCTGGAGTGAGCCTTCTGAGCAGCCCAGACCTCACACTAGCAGGACAGAAGTTAGCAGCATAGGAGCAGCTGGCAGGACTGGAGCTGCCTAGCCATTGTGGCTGGGCTTCCTGGCACCTGTCTTGAAGGGAAGGGGGATTGGTTACTATTCAGTAACTTCAGGTTTTTTTTGTTTTTTTGTTTGTTTGTTTGTTTGTTTGTTTTGAGACTGAGTCTCGCTCTGTCACCCAGGCGGGAATGCAGTGGCGTGATCTTGGCTCACTACAACCTCCGCCTCCCGGGTTCAAGCGATTCTCCCGCCTCAGCCTCCCAAGTAGCTGGGATTACAGGCACTTGCCATCATGCCTGGCTAATTTTTGTATTTTTGTAGAGACAGGGTTTCACCATGTTGGCCGGGCTGGTCTCAAACTCCTGACCTCAGGTGATCCACCCACCTCAGCCTCCCAAAGTGCTGGGATTACAGGCATGAGCCACCATGCCCAGACAACTCTTCATTTTTTTAAAGAAAATTTCAGAAGATTGCCTCAGGTGTAACCACAGTAAGGAGATCTAACATATGGCATTATAAAATATGAATTTGGGCATGATGATTTGCATTATGCAATTTACCAAGACATTTATAAAGTCAAGGGATTTAGGCCTAGAAGTGTCCATGAAAGATTCAATACTTTAGGTCTTTATTTATTTGTTTGTGCTGTGCACTTGGCTTGGAATTCCCTTTCCCTGTATCATTTCATCCTAATGAACGCCTACTTATTTTTTAAGACTCCATGCTATTACCTCCTCTACAGTTCCATAACAGTATATATATTTCCTGTAACAATATTATGTTGTATTATAATTGTTTGCATATTGTCTGTTTTCTACTAGGCTGTCAGTTCTTTTGGGAGAGGAGCCTAGTCTTCATACCTCAGTGACTAACTCAAAAGACACTTGATGTTTATTAAGTGATGTCAGAGACCAGCTAATCCAGTTCCTCTAAGTAGATGAAACTGAGGCCCAAAGGATTTCCATAAATTCAGTAATTCCACAGTATATACTGAGTATTTACAATGTGCCTAGCTCTAGGTAAGGCTAAATGTCTTTGGTGTATTTTAAATATCATTTGGAGTATGCTTAATTTCCATTTGTCCAGAGATCAAAAGATAAATGCCAGCATCTCATGAATCCTCAAAGCAATATTGAATTATGTTCAGAATTGGTTTATATCAATTTATTTTATTGTACTCTAAGTGTGTATCACCCAGGAATGCAATCTGCATACTGCTAATGTGTGTGTGTGAGGTGGGGGAGGGATGGTCAGAGTGTTCAACGCCCAATTTAATGCCCAATTTAGGAAACACTGGGTTATATTAGGTTAAATAGATTCTTCCCTGAACTTTCAACATACTTGATAGTGACTAGTTAAATCTCCAAGAAGAGCATCTAATATGCACTGTTTCCCAAATTTGTTTGCCTAGTGAACCTCCCCTTTTTTGTTGCTCCTATTAATAGATGCCTGCAATGCAGTTCAGAAGAACATAGAGTTGGTCAGTGCAGCTGACCAGGAAGACATGGGAGGTAGCAGGTCACTGTCTAGGGTCTGAGAGAGGGACAGGGGCCATAAGCAGACAACTGAGGAGCATGTTTCCATGCTAAGCTCAGTGAGACATTTGGGGCTCAAGCAGACGGGCTTTGGGGTCAAGAGATAAGTGTTTCACAAGGAGAGCCAGGAGCACTTCTGCAGGAACATGCAGCATGTCTTCAGGCCTCTGGGGATTCCAGAGGACATGGCACCCTGCCTGCAGGTCCCCAAGGACTGCCACATGTCAGGGCCACAGTGTCTGGGGGGGCAGGAGAGGAAGGAAATGAAGCAGGCACAAAGTAGGTTACTGAGTGGTTTCATCAACATCTGTGACACCCACTCCCAGGGGGTTCCTGGACATATTTGGGGTTATGTTTAACAAGGGACAGTAGCTATGGGGAACAATATTTGCAGGGCCCAATGCAAAATGACAACACAGGCCCCTTGTTTTAGAGTTAAGAATTTCATGATTGTGACAGCTGAGCATTAAACCAAGCACCAGGCCCTTCTGAATGCAGACCTCTGGACAACTGTACAGGTCGCACACCCATGAAGCTGCCACAGAGTTCTCAGCGGTCCTAAACCCCCCCTTGGATCTCCTGGCTACTGTGGCCTGGAGAAACCAGGTTACACACGGTTTATATAAAAAGTTGGTCTCCCTATTCCAACGTATCTGATTATCATGGAAACACTGTTTACCAGTTGCTATGGTCTGAATGTTTGTGTCTCCCCTCAACCCCTGCAACATTCATATTTAATCCCCAATGCAGTAGTATTAAGAAGTGGGGCCTTAGGAGGTGATGAGGTCCTAAAGTGAATGGGGTAAATGGGATTACTGCCCTGTGAGAGAGAACCAAGGGCGCTTGTTTGCCCCTTCCACAATGTGAGAATGCAGCAGGAAGATATCCTGTGAAGCAGAAAGTAAGCCCTCACCAGACACCACATCTGTTGGTGCCTTGACTTTGATCCAGAACTGTAAACAATACATTTCTATTGTTTATAAAATACCCAGTCTAAGGTAGCCCAGATGGACTAAGACACCAATCATTCTGGGTAAAGTTGACTTTGTTATAAGATTAATTTATTTATTTATTGTTAAATTTTAAATATTTTCGGAGATGGGGTCTTGCTATGTTGCCCAGGCTGGTCTCAAACTCCTGGGTTCAAGTGATCCACCTGCCTTGGCCTCCCAAAGTGCTGGGATTACAGGCATGAGCCACCATGCCCAGACTGTTATAAGATAAATTTAACCAGCCTAGGCAACATGGCGAAAGCTCGTCTTTACAAAAAGTACAAAAATTAGCCGGCATGGTGGTGCACGCCTGCAGCCCCAGCTACTCAGGAGGCTGAGAGGAGGGAGTATCACTTGAGCCCAGGAGGTCGAGGTTGCAGAAAGCCATGATTGCGCCACTGCACTCCAGCTTGGGTGACAAAGACTCTGTCTCAAAAAAGAAAAAAAAAAAGTACACATTAAATTCCAGGAACATATTTAATGCAGAAATCCAGGCACATTCAAGCTATTTCCATATATAGTACTCACACCATAAACAGCATCCATTCTTCTCACGCCGAGCGTCAAGGCAGATTTGCAGCTGCATTGCAGACGAGTATAACCTTTGACTTTGTCCTGGGGTTCATACCAGTATTTATTTGGTGCTGAGGCAGCACTCAGCACCCATGCTGATTTCCCTCAAAAATGAAAAACAAACTCAGGTGGAAAATCTGGGCATGCAATGTCATTTGCTATTTTTGAAGATGAGGGAGAAAAAAGAAGTTGTGGAAAGTGTTGTAATAAGCAGCATAGAATAGCAGTCCATGAGTGTGAAATAAAACAATACCCGCATGCTCTTCTTGACAGTGATTGAATGGAAGCAATGAAGTGGAGGAGAAACCAGGCTGGGGAGAGCTGGCATCCCCTTGGGAGAGGCCTTTCCAACAATGGACTGAAAGCATGAGTTACCTTACCCTGTAAGATTAATCTCCAACCAAACAGCAATCTTACCTCTGAGATACAGGCATACCTCAGAGGTTATGTGGGTTTCGATCTTGACCACTGCGATAAAGCAAATATTTGGAATAAGCAAGTCACACAGATTTTTTGTTCCCAGTGCATAGAAAGGTTATGTTTACACTATGCTGCAGTCTATGAAGTGTGCAATAGCATTATGTCTAAAAAAAAAGTACATGCCTTAATTTAAAAATACTTTATTGCTAAAAAAAAGTTAACAGTCATCTGAGCCTTTAGTGAGTTGAAATCTTTTTGCTAGTGGAGGATCTCATCTCAACACTGGTGACTGCTGACTGATCAGGATGGTGGCTGCTGAAGGTTGGGTGGCTGTGGCAATTTCTTAAAATATACAATGAAGTTTGCCACATTTATTGACTCTTCCGCTCACAAAAGATTTCTCTGTATTGTGAGATGCTGTTTGATAGCATTTTGCCCACAGGATAACTCCTTTCAAAATTGGATTTAATCCTCTCAAACCCTTAGTTGATGCTTTATCAGCTAAGTTTATGGAACATTCTCAATCGTTTCTTGTCATTTCAACACTGCTCACAGCACCTTCACCAGAAGCAGCTTCCATCTCAAGAAATCACTTTCTTTGCTCATCCACAGAAAGCAATTCCTCATCTGTTCAAGTTTAATCATGAGATTGCAGCAATTCAGTCACATCTCCAGGTACCACTTCTAATTCCAGTTCTCTTGCTATTTTCACCACATCTGCAGTGACTTCCTCCATTGAAGTCTCAAACCCCACAGTCATCCATGAGAGTTAAAATCAGCTTCCTCCAAACTCTGTTAATGTTGATAGTTTGCCCTTCTCCCATGAATCATGAGTGTTTATAATAACATCTAAAATGGTGAATCCTTTCCAGAAGGTTTTCAATTTACTTTGCCCAGATCCATCAGAGGAATCACTATCTATGGCAACTATAGCCTTACAAATGTATTTCTTAAATAGCAAGACTTGAAAGTCAAAAATTACTCCTTGATCCATGGGCTACAGAATGGATGTTGTGTTAGCAGGCATGAAAACAACATTCAGCTCCTTGTACATCTCCATCAGAGTTCTTGGTGACTAGGCGCATTGTCAAGAAGCAGTAATACATTAAAAAGGAATCTTTTTTATTTTTTGAGCAGTAAGTCTCAACAGTGGGCTTAAATTATTCAGTAAACCATGCTATAAACAGATGTGCTGTCATCCAGGCTTTGTTGCTCCATTTATATAGCACTGGCAGAGTAGATTTAGCATAATACTTAAGGGCCCTAGGATTTCCAGAATGGTAAATGAGCACCATGTTCAACTCAAAGTCACCAGCCACCTTAGTCCCTAACAAGAGTGTCGCCTGTCCTTTGAAGCTTTGAAGCTAGGCATTGACTTCTCTCTAGCTACGAAACTCCTAGATGGCATCTTCTTCCAGTAGAAGGCTGTTTCATCTCCATCGAAAATCTGTTGTTCAGTGTAGCCACCTTCGTCTATGATCTTAGCTAGATCTTCTGGATAACTTGCTGCAGCTTCTCCATCAGCACTTGCTGTTTCACCTTGCACTTTTATGTTATAGAGATGGCTTCTTGCCTTAAATCTCATGAAGCAACCTCTGCTAGCCTCAGACTTTTGTTCTGCAGCTTCCTTACGTCTCCCAGACTTCACAGGATTGAAAAGAGTTAGTGCGTTGTTCTAGGCTAGGCTTTGGATGAAGGGAATGTTGTTGCTGGTTTGATCTTCTATCCAGCCCACTGAAACTTTCTCCGTATCAACGCTGTTTCGCTTTCTTATCATACTTGTGTTCACTGGAGTAGCACTTTTAATTTCCTTCAAGAATTTTTCCTTTGCATTCACAACTTGGCTATCTGTTTGGCACAAGAAGCCTAGCTTTTGGCCTGTCTCAGCTTTTGACACACCTTCCTTACTAAGCTTAATCATTTCTAGCTTTGGATTAAAAAATGAGAGATGCACATGATTCTTCCTTTCACTTGAACACAGAGAGGCCATCGTAGGGTTGTTAATTGGCCTAATGTCAATATTGTTGTGTCTGAGCAGTGGAGCAGTCAGTATATAACATTTATTAATTAAGCTTGCTGTTCTATATGGGCACAGTTTATGGTGCCCTAAACATTAACAATGGTAATATCAAAGATACCTGGGGCCAGGTGTGGTGGTCAGGGGCTGGGCAAGGTGGTTCATTCCTATAACCCGAGCACTTTGAAAGGCTGAGATGGGAGGATCTCTTAAGCCCAGGAGTTTGAGGCTAGCCTGGGCAACACAGTGAGACCCCATCTCAAAAAAAAAAAAAAAAAAAAAAGAATACTATAGATTGAGTGGTTTAAAAACAACAGAAATTTATTTCTCAGAGATCTGGAGGCTGAGAAGTCCAGGGTCAAGGCACTGGCAGATTCAGAGTCTGATGTGGCCTGCTTTCTGGTTCATAGATGTTATCACCTTGCTCTGTCCTCACATGACTGAAGGAGCAAGGAAGCTCTTCTGAGTCTCTCTTATATGAGCACTAATCTCATTCATGAGGGCTCTGCTCATTCATGAATTCCCTCCCAAGGTTCCGCCTCCTAATACCATCACCTTGAGGATTGGGATTTTAACCTATGAATTTTGCGGGGCACAAACATTCAGCCTATAGCAGATGGAAGATGAAGCCCAGCTTTCTAGGAAGCCCCCACATGCAGAAATTTATGGAGCTAAAAAACTGCCCATCGACTCCCTCCATTTCCTTGGCTGGCCTCTTCCCCCAACATCTCCCTGTCGTTTCTCCACAGGGAGCTTTGATTCATTGAGAAGGCCAGAACAGAGTGGGGAGAGCCATGAGGTGCAGATCGTGGGAGCCTAGGGCGGCAGAGAAGGATGACCGGAGGGCCTGGGGGCAGGAGTGTCACCTATGGCAGGAATGGATCCTGGGGACAAGCTGCGTTGTCAGCTCTGACTAGGTGGGGAGGGGCGGGACTGTGCAATGGGCAAGTGTGAACTGTTACTGTCTCCATTATGCAGATGAAGGAACTGAGACTCGATCATGAGGGGGATTCAGTTCTGGTCCTTGTCACTCTGAGGCTTGTGTCCTTTCTGCGCTACCAAGCTTTGTCTCTGCTTCTCAACATGGTGATACAACTACTAATTCATAAAGCTCTGCAAGAGGGTGGTGGTTTTGAGTTGTAATTTCAATGAAGAGGGGGAAGAAGTAGAAAGAAACTAGGTTTATTTTTATGCTTTGGAATATTGATTGAAAGAATCAAAAGGAAATAAGAGGATAAGGCAGGAAAGGTGGAACAAGAGCTAAACAACAAAGCCTGGAAAATAGACTATACTAATATCTTAAAAAGCTGATGGATTGAAGGAAAGATTTGGGTGAGGGGGGACAACTGAAGGTATGAATCATGGGTAAAGAGGAGGGTATGATGGTCTTTGCCAAGTGCCAGCACTGGCAGTGGGAGTGTGTGGGGTGGGGTCTAGCGTTCATGTTCACAACATAGAGGAGGACCTGGGCCTAGAGCCACTCAGTAAACTGGTGGCAGAGCCAGGTTAAACTTTGGTCTCCTGGCCCCACCTTCCAGGGCTCTTTTCTCTATTTTGTGCACTCGGAGAAGGGAGTTAAAAGATCAAAGATGTGGAAAGCACATGTGAAAAGTTAGAGGACACCCACATAGTAAGAAACTTAGGGCCAGGTGCGGTGGCTCATGCCTGTAATCCCAGCACTTTGGAGACCGAGGTGGGAGGATCACTTGAGCCCAGGAGTTCAAGACCAGCCCTGGCAACATAGTGAGACCTCATTCTACAGAAAATGAGAAATAAATAAGCCAGGCATGGTGGTGTGAACCTGTAGTCTCAGCTACTCAGGAGACTGAGGAGGGAGGATTGCTTGAGCCCAGGCTGCAATGAGCTATGATCATGCCACTGTGCCAGCCTAGATGACAGTGAGACCCTGTCCCAAAAAACAAAACAAAAAACAAACAAACAAAAAACAAATTTAGGCTTACCACTTAAGGTGGACTTGATACTCCTAAAACCTGAGGGGTAATAAAGAGATGCAGGTTGAGGTGCCAGGAACAAAGAATCCAACACTGCAGCTTTGAGGCTTTCAAGGGAAGAGGGTCCATCATGACCAAGAAAAAATTTTCAGCACATGCTGTGCAGGTACCAGATGCAAGGAGTACTATAAAAAGTCTGAAGATGGCGACCTCCAGGGAATTTAGTCACCCCAGCAGGAAGGCAGCCATTCCAAAGATGTCCCAATGCAGTGTATAACAGCCACAGGCAGCTAAGTTAGTCAGGAAAGTGAGCACCCAGAGAGAATGGAAGGAGAGAGGGAAAAACTGAAGAAATGTGTAGAAAGACAAAAATAAGGTTTAACATAATGATTTTAGACAAAGCGGCATGAGGAAATGTAAATTTTTTTAAAGAAAGTGGTTAGATAAAACATCCAAATGGAAATACATCTTGTAAACCGACAAAGTTCACAGACTCTGAATACAAAATGTCACATTTTTATTTTAAACTCAAAAAATTAAAAATGTCAGATGTGGTGAAGCATGCTTATAGTCCCAGCTGCCCAGGAGGCTGAGGCGGGAGGATCTGTTGAGCCCAGGAGTTGGAGGCTACAGTGAGCTATGGCACCACTGCATTCCAGCTTGGGTGACACATCAAGGCTGTCTCTAAATAAATAAATACAAATAATTACATTCAAATAAAGTAAAAAGTCCAAGCACTACAAAAAGGTTTAAAAAGTCTTACTACCACTGCCACCATCCGTACTCTTCTCACTATTAACAATGTATTCGTGACTGCAGAAAAGTATGTTACAATTATATAGAAATGACTCATAATTTATCACACACATACACAACACACACACTTTTAGAAATGCGTACACATGGGTCGTACAGTACACACTCTGTGGCATGCTATTGCCTTGATTACATAGTCATATATCTCAGAGCTCAAACCACCTTTTCAAAATCTCTACAGAGTAGCGTGCTATATGGTATTACATAATTATTTAGTGAATTCACCATTGTTGGGCATTTCAGTTGTTTGAAGATTTTGCTGTTACAGCTATGGAAATGAACATACTTGGCATATTTTTGTGTGTGTAACCTAAGGTAAATGTTTGGCAGTGGTATCACTTGGTTAAGGGGTATGTATGTATTTCTTTCTTTCTTTCCTGATTTTGAGACAGAGTCCTACTCTGTCACCCAGGCTGGAGTGCCGTGGTGTGATCTCGGCTCACTACAACCTCTGCCTCCCAGGTTCAAGCAATTCTCCTGCCTCAGCCTCCTAAGTAGCTGGGATTACAGACACCTGCCACCACATCTGGCTAATTTTTTGTATTTTTAGTAGAGACGGGGTTTCACCATGTTGGCCAGGCTGGTCTCGAACTCCTGACCTCAAGTGATCTGCCCACCTCAGCCTCCCAAATTGCTAGGATTACAGGAGTGAGCTACTGTGCCTGGCTTAAATTTTTTTTTAATTGTGGCAAAAGACACCTAAAAATTACTATCTTAATCATTTTTTCAGTGTACAGGTGAGTGGTTTTAAGTACATTCATATTGATGTGCAACCCTCACCACCAGCCATCTCCAGAACTCTTTTCCTCATCTTGGACTGAAACTCTATACCCATTCAACATGAACTCCCCATTCTCCCCACTGCCCTCCGTGTCCCTCCCGCTAGCAAACACCATTCTATTTTCTATCTGTATGAATTTTGACTACTCTGGCTACCTTGTAAAAGCGGAATCATTCGTCTTTTTGTGACCGGCTTATTTCACTTAGCATAATGTCCTCAAGGTTCATTCATGTTACAGCATGTATCAGAAATTCCTTCCTTTTAAGGCTGAATAATATTATATTCACTGTATGGAGGTATTTGCAGACAGATATGCTGAAATTGTCCTTCTAAAAGGTGATACCTTTACTCCCACCACAGCAAGTAGGTCCAGCTGCCCTTCCCCCACCCTCACCAATCCTGCTTACTATCCAGCCTCTTCATGTTGCCAGTTTACTCCATGGAAGAGGAATCTGGTTATTGTTTTCCTTTGCATGCATGAGTAAGGCTGGTCACCGTTTCACAGATTTATTGGCGACTTTTTTTTATTGTTCCACCTGTTGATATATTTACCCACTGTTTTCTCTTGGGCTGTCTTTTTCTTAGTAATTTGTATGCGTTCTTAATAAATTAAGAAATTAGCCCTTTTACTATCTTATGTTGCAAATACCTGTTCCCAGTTTATTTATCTTTTTACTTTGTACATAGATCTTCTTGCTGTTTACTTTTTATTTTATTTATATATATTTTTGAGACAGGGTATCACTCTGTCACCCAGGCTGGAATGCAGTGGTGCCATCTCAGCTCACTACAACCTCTACCTCCTGGGTTCAAGCAATTCTCCTGCCTCAGCCTCCTGAGTAGCTGCGATTACAGGCGTGCGCCACCACCCATGGCTCATTTTTTTGTGTTTTTAGTAGAGATAGGTTTTGCCATGTTGGCCAGGCTGGTATTGAACTCCTGACCTCAAATGATCCGCCTGCCTCAGCCTCCCAAACTGCTGGGATTACAGGTGTGAACCACTGCGCCTGGCCTATTTTTTACTTTTTATTATGAAAAAATCCAAAATATATAAATCAAATATATTTAAAAAGTAGAGAAAAGAGTACTCTATGTACCCATTACCAAGTTTAATCTCCACCACACCTCAAATTATTTTGAGAGCCAGGCATGGTGGCTCACACTTGTAATCCCAGCACTTGGGAGGCGGAGGTGGGTGGGTCACTTGAAGCCAGGAGTTGGAGACCAGCCTGGGCAATATAGTGAGACCTCATCTCTAAAAAAAATTAACTGAGTGTGGTGGCATGCACCTGTGGTCTCGGCTACTCGGGAGGCTGAGGAGGGAGAATCACTTGAGCCCAAGAGTTGGAGGTTAAGTGAGCTATGATTGTACCACTGTACTCCAGCCTGGGTGACAGAGTGAGACCCTGTCTCTTAATAAAAAATTATTTTGAAGCAGATCCCAGACATCATCATTTCCTCCACAGGTATTTTCAGCGTGTATCTCTAAAGACAAAATTTTTTTAAAACGTAACTATAAAACTATAATCATATGTATGTGGTTTTTAAGTATAAAACTGTTCGTTTCTAAGCAAACTTATCAATCATTTTCTATATGGTTTCTGGGTTTTGTGCCATGTTTGCAAAGTCTTCATAACAGTATATAAATAAATTCACCCATGTTTTCTTCTAGCATTTATTTTACTCAAAAACCATTCATTAAATTCAAAATTATTGTCCAGTGCATGCAAAGTTTTTAAGTCCTGGAAAGAGACAGAGTCACGGGGTAATCAGAGCCAAGAAAGTTAATTTCTCTGCCCCGTTTCTCGCCTGTAAAACATCTGCTGCCGTGAAACACCTTTTCAGTCCCTGTCCTCCTTTTCCCTCTGTAGACAACCTTCCTGACCTCATGTGTGGGTCAGAACCCCCTATGGACTCCTTCGCCTCTGGCTTCCTTTTTTTTTTTTTTAATAAGAGTGTTATTAAAATATAATTCACATATAAAATGTACCCTTTTAAAGTATGCAATTCAGTGATTTCAGTATATTCACAGTTGTGCAATCCTTGCCAATATCTAATTTTACATTTTTTTAATCACCCCCAAAAGAAAACTTCCACCCATTAAGTGATCACTTCCCATTTTCATGTCTCCCCCAGTCCCCGGCAACCACTAATCTACTTTGTCTCTACGGATTCCCAAGACATTTCATAGACATAGAATCACAATATGTGGCCTTTTGTGCCTGACTTCTTTATTGCTAGTACTTTTAGAATTTCATTTTAACATTTTACATCATACTCTTTCTGGAATTTACTTTGATGAAAGAAGAGGAGTTATACAGCTTGACTCTTTTTTTCTCCCAGATAGTCCTGCCATAGTCTCAACACTGTTTTCTGAATAATTCATCTTTCCTCTCATGGATTGGAAATGTCACCACTATCATCTACTAAATTCTCATTTTAGTTTATTTCTGGATTTCCTATTTTATTCCATTATCTATCTAAATCTTTACTAGAATCAAACTAGGTTTTTTTTTTAACTTATTTACTTATTTTAGTGATGGAGTCTTACTATGTTGCTCAGGCTGGATTCAAGCCATCCTCCTACCTCAGCCTCCCAAGTAGCTGGGACTACAGGTGTGTGCCACCCCACCCAGCTTAAATGTTTTAATTCTTATAACTTCAAAATGTATTTAAATATTTAATCTAACTGCCTCCCCTCCCCTAATATCTTTCTGTTGAGATTTTCTTCTTGGCTATTCTTTCTTGTTTATTTCTACAGATGAGCCCAATATTATCTTGTAAAATGTTGAAAAGAAATTTTTAAATATTTTTATTGGGATCACATTGAATTGATAGATTAAATATAGCAAGAAATAATACCCCTTAATAGAGATTTTTTATTTTCTTTCTATCGTCCTGCCTATTTCTAGTTGAGTTTGTTTTCAGATAAATTGATGATAGTGTTCCTATTTAAATGGGATCTTTTCTTTCATTATATTTTCTAATTAGCCATTTTGTACAGTAATTATACAAAAAGTAACTAACTACTTTACTAAAATTCTCTTATAATTTCTGTTAGCTTTTCTGGCAAAACAAACCACCCAATACTTAGTGTCTTAAAATAAGAAACGTTATTTCTCAACTCTGTGGGTCAACTGGCAGTTCTTCTGGTCTGGGCCAACTCGGTTTATTTCTGCAGAAAACTGGCACTTTAATTGGCCTTGATAGATGAGAGTGGCTTCACTCTGATGTCTGGTAGTTGGTTCTGTGTCAGCTGGAGCAACAGGGATGAAGAGGATATGTGTTTCTCATCATGCTGCGGGCTAACCTAGGCTCATTCACAGAGCAGTGGTCTCAGTCTCTTAAAGTGGTAAAAGAGGGCAAGTCCCAACACACAAACACTTTTCAAGTTTCTGCTTGCAACATGTTTGCTAATGTCCCATTGTTCTAAAGAAAGTCACATGGTTGAGCTCACAGTGTGAAGAAATATACTTCATTTCTGAGAAAAGCTGCAAAAGATTGTAGCTGTTTTTGCAATCTCCTCCAGATTCCTAACATTTCTTTTTGGCCTATTTTCGTCAGGTTTCTAGTTATTATATGATACCATTTAAATTCATAAATCCTCCTTACCTTAAGAGGTAATTTTAACTCTTAAATTATTTTCTTACTTAATCATACTGGTTAGGATTTCCAAAACATTATTAAAGTATAGTATCTTACTTTAAAAGCTTACTGATGGGCCTGTAATTCCAGGACTTTTGGAGGCTGAGGGAGGAGGATCACTGGAGGCCAGGAATTTGAGACCAGCCTGGGTGACATAGACAGACTGCCCACTACTTCTACAAAAATAAAAATTAAAAAATTAGCCAAGCGTGGTGGTGTGCAACTGTGGTCCCAGCTACTTGAGAGGCTGAGGTGGGAGGATCACTCGAGCCTGAGAGGTCGGGGCTTCAGTGAGCCAAGATGGTGCCTCTGCACTCCAGCCTGGGTGACAGAGTGAGACACTGTCTCAAAAAAAGAAAGGAAAAAAAAAGTTACTAATGGTTATCTAATGGGTCGTGGGATTATAGGGCTTCCTTTTTATTATTTTGCTTCTTGTTAGTCTCTACTTTTTCTACAATGAATATGTGTTGCTTATATAATCAAATCGTTAGTTTGTTGGCACACCATCACTTTGGGATGGCTCAGAGCATCCCAGCTCACCCTAAAGTATAAGCTACAGTAACCATCCTGGTTGTAACCAGAATCTTTGTTCTACAATTTGGAATTGGAGTCTCCTTATAATCTAAAGATTTTGTAGTTGTTAACATATTAACACTTTCGATTTTATAATATATTCTTACATGTCTTTTAAGCACATACTTCTGGCTGGGAGAGGTGGCTCATGCCTGTAATCCCAGCACTTTGGGAGGCCAAGGCGGGTGGATCACTTGAGGTCAGGAGTTCGAGACCAGCCTGGCCAACATGGTGAGACCCTGTTTCTATTAAAAATACAAAAATTAGCCAGGCCTGGTGCTGGGCACCTGTAGTCCCAGCTACTTGGGAGGCTGAGGTGGGACAATGGCTTGAACCCAGGAGGTAGAGGTTGCAGTGAGCTGAGATCATGCCATTGGACTCCAGCCTAGGTAACGGAGCAAGACTTTGTCTCAAAAAATAAAACAAAACAAAGCACATACTTCCTCAAAGTGCTATATGGTACATGGTAATTTTTTTAATTAAAATTTTTTATTAAAAAATATATACATCTGTGTAGTGAGAATAAAAAAAGAAAAAGCATAATATCTTCTTTCTTACTTTAATGGAAATTAAAGTATGATGCTGAATTTTTATAATGACAAAAATAATCTAGCTATTTCTAAGATACTAAGACTCTGGTTTTTGTTTTGATTTTGGTTTGTTTGTTAAATCAGGAATGAATGTTCGATTTTGCTAAATGGCATTTCAGTATCTAGTGTGATGATTATACTTTTTCCTTTGATCTGTTAATATAGTAGCACATTGATACAATTCCTTTTTTTTTTTTTTTTTTTTTTTTTGAGGAGTCTCACTCCGTCACCCAGGCTGGGGTGCAGTGGTTTGATCTTGGCTCACTGCAACCTCTGCCTCCTGGGTTCAGGTGATTCTCCTGCCTCAGCCTCCCAAGTAGCTGGCATCACAGGTGCCCATCACCATGCCTGGCTAATTTTTGTATTTTTAGTAGAGACGGGGTTTCACCAGTTTGGCCAGGCTGGTCTCGAACTCCTGACCTCAGGTGATCCACCCGCCTCAGCCTCCCAAAGTGCTGGGATTACAGGCATGAGCCACCGCACCCAGTCGGTACAATTCCTAATAATGGACCATGGCTGCATTTCTGGAACCTCACTGGGTTGAGGAGTTTTTTTGTTATTGCTGGTACAGAACAATTATGTCTCCATACATCTGCCTATTCTGGACATTTCATAGAAATGGAATCATACTATACGTGACCTTTTGTATCTAGCTTCTTTCACTTAGTGTGTTTTCAAGGTTCCTCTATGCTGTATCATGTATCAGTACATCATTCCTTGTTATGGCCGAATAATTTCTCATTGTATGGATAAACCACATAGAAATGCTTTTATGGCATCTACCAAGTTAATGTTCGTATCATCTTCCTCCTTTATTTCGCGTCTCTAGTGGATTACATTGTAGATATTCTGGTGTTGCAAAACCCTTTCATTCCTGAAATACACTTGACTTGGTCGTGATTATTATTCATTTAATAAATTGCTAGATTCGATTTGCTAGTATTGTATGTAGAATACTGGTATCTTTCTATAAGTGAGCTTAGCCTATATTTTATATTTCTTTTGCTCTGCTCATTTAGCTCTGGTATAGGGTTATGCTAGCACAGTAACATTTGTATAAGGTAGGAAATATTTCTTCCTTAAACGTCTGATAGACCCTAGCCATAGAGTCATAAGATCTGTTCCCTTTTGGAAAGTAGGTCTTGGCTAGCATTTCAGTTTCTTCTATAGTTATTGGTTTATCCAGTCTTTCTACTTCTTCCTGGGTCAGTCTAACGTGCAAGCAATAATGTGTACAAAACAGCTTGATGAGATATCACAAAACAACACCCAGGTCAAGAGATACAAAACTGCCAATATTCCAGGAATCCCACTGGTGATTCCTCCCAATTACTGCTTATTTTCTTTCCAAAGTAATTATTACCTTAATTTCAATGATAATTATTTCCTTGCTTTTCTTTATAGTTTTATCTCATAACCATGGAACCCCAAACATGATAGTTGTTCTTCGCATGTATTTAAATTTTAAAAAATTTAATTTTAGTTTTTGTAGGTACATAGTAGGTGTATTTATTTATGGGGTACAGGAGATGTTTTGATACAGGCATGCTACGCATAACAATCGCATCATATAAAATGGAGTATCCATCCCCTCAAACCTTTATCCTTTGTGTTACAAACAACCCAATTATACTCTTTTAGTTATTTTTAAATGTACAATTAAATTATTATTGACTATAATCACTCTGTCATGCTATCAAATATTAGGTCTTATTCGTTCTATTTTTTTGTACCCATTAACCATCCCCATCACCCACAACCACCTCCACTACCCTTCCCAGCCTCTGGTAACCATCCTCCTACTCTCTATCACTGTATTTAAGTTTTATACAAATGAAGTTACACAATATTTATTCTTATGGACTGGCTTGTTCCACTCAGCAACATGGTTTTCTCCTGCCATGTCCTGTTTTCAGTATTTTGCAGCAGAGTGCCCAACATAGAACATAATCGCAAATATTCCACTGTGGAAAAGAGGTGCTAGCGCTTAAGCACAAACGGGAGACATGATTCTTTTGCTTTAAATAAATACTTAAACACAACTCAGGTCCTACAAGTATCGGGACTCTAGGTCTGAGTAGTGGAACTGACTCCCACTTGGGCCCGCAATGATGTCATGATTCCCCCCTTCCTCTCAGTGATCAATAGGTGGCATCGAGTGCCAATGGTCAAACGTGATCGCAATGAGCTCCTTTTCTAGAGCCTTCCGCAACTCTCTACAGACACAACTAGCCAGGATAAAGACCATTAGAATTGTTCGGTCAGTGGTCTGTAACAGTTAAGTATTTTAAGCCTGTCCATGGCAAAACCCTGTCTCTATAAAAAATACAAAAATTAGCCAGGCTGGTGGCACCCGCCTGTAATCCCGGCTACTCGGGAGGCTGAGGTGGGAGGATCACTTGAGCCTGGGAGAAGAAAGAAAGAGAGAGAGAGAGAGAAGTATTCTTCATGGGTCTCTTGTTTTTTTTTTATCGGGGAGACAGATGCATTTAGGTGATTTTCTTCAGCTCATCCTGCAGGACCAGCAGGTCTCTGTTTCTGAGGACCACATGCCCTTGAAGAAAGCTTTGCCTCTTTCCTCTCTGAAGATGGTCCTCCAACAATCAAGGGTGCCTGTGTACTCGAGATCAGCTTCTTTGCCTGGACTGCATCTGCATCCCATTCACCTAGGCAGGCAGATCATTTGAGGCCAGGAGTTCGAAACCAGCCTGGTCAACATGGTGAAACCCTGTCTCTACTAAAAATACAAAAATCAGCCAAGAATGGTCACACATGCCTGTAATCCCAGCTACCAAACTTAAAAACAAAAACAAAACAACAAAAAAAAAACCTCTACTATATCTTCCGAATAATAATTTGAATATTATTTTTTGTCTCTTAGGTCACTCATCAGCAAACATATATAGTGTGTCTGCCTTAGGTAAAGTAACTGACCAGGTTAAAAGATGCCTCTGATATGAACCAAATCACCGACCCTCGCGAAACATGTTGCTTTAAGAAATTGCCTTTGTATGAGAGTAATCCCTATAAGAGCATCTTAAGTTCCTTAAATTTTTTCCTCTCAATAAACCCAATAGTAATTGTACCCTCCTGACAGTCTTCAGAGGGCAACAGAAATTACTTTAGAGTTAGAAATTAAAATGAGTAAAGGATACAAATTATTTACAGGATAAGACTTTATGTGCAAAATACATCTATAAAGTTTACTTCGTCAAAGTCTGACCTGTTTGCTTAGTCTCTCTATTCTTCCCTCCATTTCCTCTTTCCATTCCCACCTTTCTTCTTAGTGCCAATATTTTCCTCAAGGGCTTTTCTCATTAACTGCCTGCATTTCTTTGTCTCCAGCCCTCTGAGTCTGTGTTCTCTTTGGTCATTGTTTTCCATCAGCAGAAGCACAGACACACTCCCTTCTAAGTATTCAAGGCATGCCTCACTTCTCAAGATGATATTCCCAAGTCACTGAACATAACATCAAGAACTTTTGCACATTTTAGAGTACACACACGGGAAGCCGCATCCCAGAAATCTACATGGCAACCTCGCTAGGTAACTCTTAGCTCTGAAACCCATTTCAGAAAAACTGCCTGGAGTTCAAGGGCAGAGCTGGAATTATAGTTCAAAGCTTTGGGGTGGTCTGTTATGCAATTAACCAACTCACTTTGTTATTAATAGTATCACGAATCATGCTGCAAGCCAGGTGTGCTTGTAAGGGAAGCACCAAGCACTGCTTCAACCATTTAATTATTTATGACACTTTTCCCTTTTTAACTAAGGCATGCTTGCTGTATAAATTTTGACAAACAATAGATAATTTAAACACCAGCCATAATCTTACCACATAGATGGTATCACTTATTATGGTGGCATGCACTTCCAGGCTTTTTTTTTTTTTTTTTTTTTTTGAGACAGAGTTTTGCTCTTGTTGCCCAGGCTGGAGTACAATGGCGTGAACTCAGCTCACTGCAACCTCTGCCTCCCAGGTTCAAGCGATTCTCCTGCCTCATCCTCCCGAGTAGCTGGGATTACAGGCATGTGCCACCACGCCCAGCTAATTTTGTATTTTTAGTAGAGACGGGGTTTCACCATATTGACCAGGCTGGTCTTGAACTCCTGACCTTGTGATCCGCCCACTACGGCCTCCCAAAGTACTGGGATTACAGGCATGAGCCACCACGCCCAGCTCACTTCCAAGCTTTTTAAATGCATTGCTGATATCATATGTAATTTTACTTTCTGCTTAAAATTATATTAAAAGTAGATTTCCATGTCTGTAAATTTTTTATATCATTAAATGGCTGTAAAAATCCCCTTGACTCATAAAGAAATGAAGTTTTCCTTTTATTAGATTGTAACTTGTTTCCAATTTCATCACAATTGTAAGTAACATTGATATGGAAATCCTTATGCATGACTCTTTGTCTGTATTTCAGATTATTTCCATAGGCAAAATATATATCAAATAAAGGTCTTGCATCCAGAATGTATAAATAACTCTTACAAATCAATTATAAAAAGACAAATGAGTCAATTATTCAATGGGTAAAAAAAAGTGAACAGATAATTTACCAAAGAAGATCTACTTAAGGCAAATAACCCCATGAAAATATACTCCACACTAGTCAACCTGAGAAATACAAAGTAAAAGGACAATGAGGTAATACTACAAATACTACAGGCTAACATTTTTTAACTGACAATACAAAGTGTTAGCAATGATATGGAGCAACTGGAATTCTCATACATTGCTGGTGAAAATGAAAATGATACAGCCCCTTTGGAAAACAGTTTATCTAGTGTTTTATAAAGTTAAACTACACTTACTATACAACCCGGCAACTCTCCTCCTAGAAATAAAATAAAATTCTACTCCTCAGAGAAGTGAAAATACATCCACACAAAAACCTGTATGTGAATATTCAGAGCACTTAATTAATAATAGCCCAAACTGGCCAGGCATGGTTGCTCACACCTGCAATCCCAGCACTTTGGGAGGCCGGAGTGGGTGGATCACTTGAGGTCAGGAGTTTGAAACCAGCCTGGTCAACATGGTGAAACTCTGTCTCTATTAAAAATACAAAAATTAGCTGGGCATAGTGACACACGGCTGTAATCCCAGCTACTTGGGAGGCTGAGGCGGGAGAACCGCTTGAACCCAGGAGGCAGAGGATGCAGTGAGCCAAGAAACAACCCAAATTTCCATCTACTGGTGAATGGATAAACAAACAATTGTGATGTGTCTATTGAATGCAATATTTCTCAGCAGTAAAAATGAATAAGCTACCGATACATGTAACAGCATAGATAAATCTCAAAAGCAGTGTGCTAAGGAAAGAAACCAGGCATCAAAGACTACCCACTGTATAAATCCATTTATATGACATTTTAGAAAAGGCAAAACTATAGTGATATTTGTAGTTTCCTGGGCTTGGGAGTGGAGGTAAGAACTTTTTGGAATGAAGGAAATGTTCTACACCTTGATCGTGGTGGTGGTTATATGACCATATACATTTGTCAAGACAAATTAAACTGAACACTTAAAATGAGTGAGTTTGTAGTATGTACATTGTACCTCAATAAAGCCAATTAGGAAAATAAGAAATGGTTCTCATATATAGTTTTTTGGGTTTTGTTTGTTTGTTTGGGCAGCTGACCTAAAATAGAACTTGAAAACAGACTGGGGAATTCAGAAAAAGAAATAGGACTCGAAGGGTGTGGAGGACGGTGTCAGGACAATGATTTCTGGTTTTGGAAGTGTTAAGGAGGTTGAGTTAATGAGGGCACAGAGAGAGAAAAGAGACATAGAGAAATGTGGGGCATGGGGGGGGGGTCTCTACTGCAGCAAAAAGGAAAAAGGAGAGCAAGAAATTGAGAAAACACTTAGTTTTTATACATAGGATTTTTGTGTGTGTTGCCTATTTTGTCTCAACTTATTTTTATTTTTTTCTCTTCATTCTCTTGTCTCTCCTTTTCCTGGGGGGTCTTAGACACCATGTGTAACTATTGTGTGCTTCCAAAGTTTTCCACTAAACAGACCACACACATACATACAGACACACCACACACAACCCAATCTTCCCCAATCCCCCCCCAACCACCGCCACACACACACAAACACACACCCCTCACACTAAAATAAAACAACCAAAGGAGAAAATTGGAGGGTGGAAGCAAACCAAGAGACAAGAAAATAAAATCTGGCCCCTGCCTTAAAGTGCATTATTTGGGAGAGTTCACTCTTGGTCCTTTACATTCCGTGGGGAGAAGCAGTAGAAAATTACCGGGTTATTCACTCTGAGTCTAAGCAGCTGAATAGGAAAATAGCTTTAATAGCCCTATTAGGACCTGGGCCAAGGACTTTTCCTTTGGGTTTGTTGTGAATGATTAAAGGTTAACAGTGGCATTTTTCTTTCAGCCTAGGGGAGGCAACCATCTCAGTAATGATCCTAATTTGATCCAACTGGGGAACTCCAGAAAGTTTCAATAACAAATTTGCAATGGTTCTGGGCCTTTTAATATGGATTCACAAAAGATAATGAGGCTATCCTGTCATTTCTACCCTATGGATGAGGAAAGTGACATTCAGACAGGCCATGGGATCTACCCACTCCCTCATAAAGAACCAGAGGACCAACATTAGCGACAGGACCTCCCATTTGGCATTTTGTTTTCAGATGTGCCTAGAAGAAGGCGATAACAGCTTCTTGGACTATTGAAGCCTGGGTTCTGCTTGAGTGGTCAAGATATCACCTAAATCCTAACCACATTTTGTGCACCAGGTTTGTGGATGCCTACCACCATTCATTCATTGCAGTGGCTCAGAGAAGATGAAAAGAGGACTCTTTGGGGCCAATGAAGATCCCCAACAGAGCTCAGATGACCAGAGCGGACTGGCTTCTACCCTAAATACATATCACAATACTTCCCACTCTGACCTTGCTCCACTTTATACAACACCACACAGCTAGAGAGTGGCAGAGCTGCCGTGGGAACCCAAATGCCATCTGACTCCAAAGCCTTACTCTCAACCACCATTCTGCTGCCTCCTATTCTTTCCTGAAATCTTCAGTATAGTCACTATTATGAAGTTAAAAAAAGAAAACGAAAGGAAGGAAGGAAGGTAGAGGGAGCCCCTCTATCTCCATTCTTTGTTTCTGTGAAGAACCTCCACTCCATTTTCAGGGGAGTGCCATTGGTGTAACACACTTTCTGGCCCTCTCTCTCCCATTCCTGTCACTCATTCTCCCCAAGGAAGAAGCGATATGTGGATGATAAGATTGGAAGAAGCCACTCTTACTTTCAGTGGTGTGCTGGTAAATGTTTAGCAGCTGGCTCTGGGGCAGAGAGAAAGCCCTGAATTGTAGCATGTGCCAATCTCCATGGTGCAAATCACTTCTACCATAGCTGCTTCCAAGTATGTAAATTGTACACCTCAATAAAGCCAATTTAAAAAGTAAAGTCGATCAGTTTGTAAAACTCTTGAGACTTTAACATTCAGTCCAGCAAGCTGTTACCTGCTGGATCCAGCAACACACAACCCATAACATAGCGAGCTGGGTCTCAGCTCCCCGCTCTTCACAGACTCCAGAGTTCTCTCCCCTTTGCGGGGTTCCTCATCCATCCTTCCATTGCTTCTGCTGCTGCCCTGAAGGCATCACCGCTCTCCCCTCTCCTCTTGGGGCACCTAACTCTCTTAACAGTTTAGGACTTTGAGGAGTTTTGCCTTTCACAAAAAGAAAGAAAGAAAGGGGGAAAAAAGGTTGTGCCTTAGCAGCTTTCGCTGTCTACCCTGCAGCACAGATTCCACTTGATGGAGGAACACAAAGGTCGGACTCCCTGCCGTGAAGAGGAGAAAGGGAAATTCGAATATGGAAGGAGCTCTACTCTCCCTTGCTCTGTCCTCCACAAGAGAATGGGGCAGAACATTCTTTAGTCTACACGTCTGTCCCACATGAGTTGCCAAATACCACAGTGCCTGGTGGGTGACATCTCTCCAGGCTTTTGAAGACATCTGAGCCTGGATTTTGAGCACATTCCTGACCTCCCTACTGGGAGGCTCTTCTCCTTCAAGGTCTGCCTTCTGACAAGCCCTAGCTCTTTCCCACCTTCAGTGGCTGGGTGGGCCGGGGGGTGGGGTCAGGGTGGAGATATGAGCGCATTCTGGGAGCCCCACCAGAACCCCATGGAGTGGAGAAGCGACCTTCTCCAAAGGAGGGGAGCGTACAGTTTCCGGAAGGGAGGAAGGATGCGGTGAGAACCAAACGCACCCATGCAGGATTTCGAATATAAACGACTCTATAGAATACAAGCACCTACTCCTGGCAACCGAAGCCGGAGGAAGCCTAAGAATATAAGAGACGGGAGCTTCGGTGAGGGCACATGACCGAAACCTCACATAACACTCCACCTGCCCCAGTCCAGCCAGCCTGCTGTCCACAGTGTGCCCATCAATGTATCAAACCTCAGTGCTTTATTTCCTGGGATCTTGGCCGGGCTCCCATTAACCTCCTGTGTTGTCCCCACAGTTCCTATACATGGGAGAGGGCCTGCGTTGAGCCAGATCCCAGAGCTGGGGCCTAATTTGTGATGGGATGCCCTGGGAGGCAAGCGTGCTTCAGCATGTACCCAACAAATAGCAGACACCCAGGTCCGGAGGTGCCTGAGTCGGTCAGCAGGACGTTTGGCAGGTCTAGGTTCAGAACCTCCGCCGTTTTTCCCTTGGCTTTCCCGGGGCTTGTCCACAACGCCCCCTGCTGCCCATTCTTGGTTAACCTTGTGTCTTGTGGATCTTTCATCAGATTTGTTCATGAAGCCTAACGCAAGGTCCTCCCTCCAGGGTTACACAGTGAAGTCAAGTAACAGATGTGGAGATGCTTTGGAGAGCTTGAAACAGAAGACTACATAATGACAATGGGCCAGTATCATAAAGCCAAGATTGAAGAAGAAAGAACTGAATATCTCCCTCATCTGCAAAACTTGCCTTATCTTTCAGTATCATCCTGTTTCAGTGGACAGAAATCAATCCATCATATATTTGAGCCCTGCTCTTATAACCAAGTTAAATTTTGCCTAAAATAAGGCCCTGCCTCAAGCAGATCATGGTTTGTTTTTTATTTTATTTTATTTTATTTTTTGAAATGGAGTCTCTCTCTGTCACCCAGGCTGGAGTGCAGTGATGCAATCTCCTCTCACCACAACCTCCCCCTCCTGGGTTCAAGCAATTCTCACCTCAGCCTCCCAAGTAGCTGGGATTACAGGTACACACCACCATGCCTGGCTAATTTTTGTATTTTTAGTAGAGACGGGGTTTCACCATGTTGGCCAGGCTGGTCTTGAACTCCTGGCCTCAAGTGATCGTCCCACCTCGGCCTCCCAAAGTGCTGGGATTACAGGCATGAGCCATCACGCCTGGCCAAATCATGGTTTAGAAAGGGGAGATGGTCAAATATAATTGTTATGACTGCCATAGTACCTACTATGTGCCAGATATTTTGCCTAGGTTTTTAACCCTCACAACACATCCCTAAAACATTGTACAGACACAAATGCAGAGGCACGAAGAGGCTTAAAACATTCCCAAAGTCACATAGTTACTATAAAGCCAGTAACTGGCTCTATGTCTATCTGAGTCCAAAATCTGTTTTGTCCCCTTCTGTGCCTATGCACAGAGGGCAGTGGGAACATAAATGGAGGTGGAGGGAGGGGTAAGAAGGAGACATCAGTGATCTACCCTCTTTATGTGATAACAGACTCCCTCTTTTATTTGGCAGCTGCTCCCTGACAAGAGGAATACCCATTCTTTCTTCCTAGGTCAAGAAAGAGAGTCCAAGGCATGGTCAATCACAGTGCTGTCCCTCTAGTCATGGGCCAAGTGCTGGGCACACGTCACCAGCCAGGCTACTCTTAGCCTTTCCCATAATTTTAATAACCTGAGACTGGGAGAAAGAAGCCTCACTCTCTCCTGGGGTAATCAAACTGTATGTAAGTCTAGAGTTCTCTGTGAGTACAGTCTCCCCTAGCAAGAAAGGATGAGACCAACTCACAATAAGCCAAAATACATGTACATATGAGTGAGAGAGAGAGAGAGAGCTGACAGCATTGTTTGAGTGTCTGGATCTAGCCGTTCTAGTGGTGGCTCCGTCTAGTTCTTACTTAAATGAGTTAATACATCCACTTTTAACTGAAGCTAGTTTGTGTTGGGTTTCTGTCTCTTAAAGTCAAGAGTCCTGAGAAATACAATATTGGTCAAAAAAAGTCTTCATAGAACAGGTGAACCAGGAAAAAAGGGATTCACCGGAAAGATAAGAAGAGAGGCAGAGGGCGAATGTAACAGCAGCTACACTCGAGGAACTGCGAGCAGCTCAGGATGACTTGAGCTGAGATGCGCGGAGGGGGCTGGAGAGACGGCAGAGGGCCTTGTCAGGGAAGGCCTTATTTGTCAGATTAAAATGTTTGGTCTTTATGTGAGGGCAACTGGGAGCCCCCAAAGGGTTTCCAGCAGTGGTGTGACATGCTCAAGCTCGTTTTGAGAAGGTCACTCGGGAGAATGGGTCTGAGAGACAGCACAACAGGAGGCCAGCGGATTAGTTACGAGGCTGCTCCAGGAATCCAGGTGAAGAGCTCAGGGCGAAAAATGACTCCACATTTTTGACTTGGTCATTGACCAGAGGGGAGGGCAAGAACAAAAAGAGTTGTGTTTTGTTCATGTGCAGTTTGAAGTAAGCCTCATATATTTAAATGGAATTGTCCAGCAGGTTTACTAAAAGAGATGACAGAGTTGGCGATGTTTAAGTTTTTCTGAGTCATCAATTCAGCTGTTTGCTGTCTGCCTACTACTGGCCAAGCACTGTGTGGAGGAGAACGCCGTCCAACCTCTGCTCCCTGGCATCGCACTGTGGCAAGACAAAACAGATGATAACCAGAGAAACCAATCAAGAAACAAGGGAAGTGCAGGGGAGACAGTAAAGCAGCATCGTGTGGCAGAGGGGCTAGGGTGGGGGCTCCATCTCTTCAGTGGTTCTGGAAGGAGGAGCTGACACCCTGAGGGTGCAGGAGGTGGCTAAAGATGAATATTCTCCAATTCGTGCCCACTGAATAGAAACATGCCCATTTAAAAGCATCCATATGCATTTTGTTTGGCTTGTTGGTTTTCTTTGCCTGACTATGCCTTCAAAACTGGCATTGAGGTGGCAGGAGGCTTCTGTGCAGAAAACTGAGGCTGGTGCTGGAAAACTCCCACCACGGCCCCTTTGTTCTCATTCAGTGCCTTTCATCCCACGCTCCCAAAGCCCATCCTGGCGCCCACCTTTTAATTGTCAGGCCGGGCTCATCCACACAAGCAGGTGGCATTTGATCATTATTCCTGCATCATAAATGAGGGTAACGAAGGCCTCCCTCTCCAGGGTATCAGCCAATATTATTTTGTGAGTTCAAGGGATCTGACTTTGAGTTGAAGCAGAAGGGCCTGATGTCCCATCCTTTTTATTTCTGGAATTACCCGTCGCTGCATCTTTCTGTTACCGCCATTTCCTCTTTAACTCCACGTATCTAACTGGAAACTTTGCTTTTCTTCGTTTCATCTTCTTTGGAATATGTTGTTCCCTGTGACCCCTCCCCACAAAGCCTTGCCTCTGCAGCAGATGCCCTGAGCCTTCCTGATGCCTGGGACTGGTACCTCATCCAGTTTGCTTGTCTCAGGCACTGACTAAACTAGAATGTGCCTGGATCCCTGTGGGCCTTGGCTTGCTACCAGACAACAGGCAAACTAAGAGACGTACACAACCTAGGCACTCCCTTCCCTCTAGAATGTTTCAGCAGGGGTCCTCTAAGTAAGAAAGCTGGAATTAAAAGGAATAGTTTTAATGGGGAAACCCTGGCTAGGGAGATGCTTGATACCCTAAGGCTGTGTGTCTAGATAGGTCAGGCATATCTCAGTGTGTTCTGCGTTTCATAGCAGATGTTTAGTTTGGAAAGTCCCTTGGCTACTTGGCTTCTAGAGCCCTCTCTCACTATGAGACTTCTCTATGGGAGGACAGAACTCATCAATCACATTCTCCAAATGTCAAGTTCCTGCTGTGTAACCCCAGGAGAACCTTGCTTCCCATCTACATAACAGAAGTGAGGACCCCAGATTTGCTAGACAAAAGCTTGAACCGGTGGGGAAAGGTCCCCCCAGCTGGTCAGAGTTCCCAAAGAAGGCTACCACTGGGAGATGGATTGCAATATAAATGGCACCCCCACCCTCTGGATGTTTGTCATTTCACCCTTCCTTCTTTACCCGACAATCTCTTAAGAGATTCTTGGGGAGATGTAATACACCAGCCAGGAACTAAATTATATTCAACTTTCTCAAGTAGATACTATTTCAGCTACGTTTGGGAAATGCTTAGCCAGAATTTGAGGTCACTGGAAGAGGTCATAGAATCACTCAGGTTCAGACTTGTGGAATTACTTACACTTTCCAGAACCTGTCGTGCCTTCTTTGACTCCAGGGCTTTATACCTGCTGCTTCTTGTGCTTTGGGGTTTCCTTCTCTCCCACCAGCCCTATCCACAGCACACACATGCATACACACATGCACACATGCACACACACACATACACATATACATGCACACACATACATGCATACACATACATGCATACGCACATGCATACACACACATGCATACACAGCACGGCTTCTGCTTGTCCTTCCAGAGTCTCTTGTAAATCTTTTCCTGATATTCCAAGTCTCAAGCTAGCTACCCTCGATTTTTTTTTTTTTTTTTTTTGAGACTGAGTCTCACACTGTCACCGAGGCTGGAGTGCAGTGGCACAATCTTGGCTCACTGCAACCTCTGCCTCCTAGGTTCAAGCGATTCTCCTGCCTCATTCTCCCAAGTAGCTGGGATTACAGGCATCTGCCACCACGCCCAGCTAATTTTTTGTATTTTTAGTACAGACGAGGTTTCACTATGTTGGCCAGGCTGGTCTTGAACTCCTGACATTGACCTTGCCATACCCCCCCATTTTTACAGTTTTCTAACCATTGACTATTTTCCAGTCATTTTTTTTTTTTTTTTTTTTTTTTTTGTGAGGCAGGGTCTCACTCTGCACCCAGGCTGGAGTATGATAGTGCAACCATAGCACATTGCAGCCTCCTGGGCTCAAGAGAGCCTCCTGCTTTCAGCCCCCTGAGTAGCTGGGACTACAGGTATGTGCCACAACATCCGAGTCATTTTTAAAAATTATTTTATTATTTTTTTTTTTTTGAGATGGTGTCTTGCTCTGTTGCCCAGGCTAGAGTGCAGTGGTGCAATCTCGGCTCATTGCAAACTCTGCCTCCCAGGTTCAAGTGATTCTTGTGCCTCAGCCTCCTGAGTAGCTGGGATTACAGGCACCCACCACCACACCTGGCTAATTTTTGTATTTTTAGTAGAGACAAGTTTCACCATGTTGGCCAGGATGGTCTCGAACTCCTGACCTCAAGTGATCCACCTGCCTCAGCCTCCCAAAGTGCTGGGATTACAGGCATGAGCAACCATGCCCTGCCTACAATTATTTTTTGTATTATTAATTATACAAAAATTATTAGTTAAAAATCATTAAATTTTGTATTTTTAGTAGACAAGGGGTCTCACTATGTTGCCCAGGCTGGTCTCAAACTCCTGCTTAAGTGACCATCCCACCTTGACCTCCTAAAGTGCTAGGATTACAGACATGAGTCACTGTGCCTGGCCAAGTCTTTACCAATTGGCAATAAGCTCTCTGGTTGTCATTACAGTTCCAACGTGCCAGGCAACCAGTAAATGATCAATAAATATTGGCATTTTGGGTGAGTACATAGGTCATTAGTGCTACTGTTCTGCTTTGACTCTCATTCAGATTGGGAATGAGCTCCCCCTCCAAATAAGCAAGCAGACTAGAGACTATTTCCTGAGAATGTAATTCCGATTCAATTCAGAATTTGTTTCATATGCTCAGGACTTGGCCCTCGGAGGGCTGGGGAGAGGGAAACAAGCAATATTAATTGTAATCTCTGCTTTCAATTTTCCTCTTTTTGAACATAGTACTAGTGTTGGCCACCTCTCTGCACCGCTTCAAATCCCCCGGTCCCTCCTTTCACTCCATCAGTGCCTTGGTGACCACTTTCACGCAGGGTTTGCCAACAGCACATGTTCAAAGGCTCATGGGTGAAAGAGCACAGTGCATCCATGGAACTTCAAGAAATTGAGGGGAGCTGAAGCAAAGTTCATTCACGGTGGGGAGGAGCAGAGGCAGTGAGGGGAAGAGGTGAGGATGGAGGGCTCTGCAGGGGATGCAGCACGAAGGACCTTCCAAGAGTGCAAAGTTATGTATCCTGATAGCAAGGGGCAGCCATGGAAGATTTCGAGTAGGGGAGTGACTTGATCAGATTTATGTTTTAATTTAAAAGATTCCTCTTGCTGCAGTATGGGAAATTGACCAGAGGGGGGCACATCTGGAGGCAGAAGTCCAGTTGGTAATTAGACAATCTCAATCTGCCTACATGTGAACATCATTAAAGAAATACCCAGAGGAGGGGTCCAAATGTCACTTTTCTTTTTCTTCCAGGTCCTAGTGATTCCTGTGTGCACTCAGGGTTGAGAACTACTGCATAAGAGCTCCTAGAAGATACCTGGTATGGCCAGAGTACAGAGGGACTGGGGGTAAGCCACGAGAGACATGCAGAGGAAAGAGTTGAGGTCTCCATCTTCTGTGGGCAGCATCCGGCCTGTTCTGCTTCCTCTGATTCTCACCAAAGTGTTGGCACAACTGATTTTTAAATTTGAATTCATTGCCATTATTAAAAATATATAGATGTCACACAAAATATCCAGATTTCTGCTCCTCTAAGAAACTTGGGAGGTCTGGCCACCCTGGGCCTGCATGCCCCCATGGCAATAAATCAAGCCCTGGCTGCTGCTTCAGATGTGGCATGGGCTCTCCGAGCTGCCACAGCCCGGCCACTCTTTGTCAGTTCCCACCACTGCAGCCAAGAGCCAGCTGCTGTTTTTCATCTCTTACCCAGCCGGTTTGCTCATTTAAGCTAATTGTCTAGTCCCTGTTGGGATTGGAGTTTAGATCTCAAAAGCTAGATTCTACAGGGTGGGTAGGCCTGTTAAGGATTTTGTTATTTACCCGGGAAGCACTGAAAAGGCATTGGAAGGTTTCACGTAGAGCAGCAATAACACAAGCAAATCTGTGATGTTAAAAGATCGCTCTGGCTGGCCTTGGTGGCTCATGCCTGCGATCCCAGCACTTTGGGAGGCTGAGGCAGGAGGATTGCTTGAGCCCAGGAGTTGGAGACAAGGCTGGCGAGACCCTGTCTCTACAAAAAAAATTAAAAAGTTAACCAGGCACGGAGGAACATGCCTGTAGTCCCAGATACTCGGGACGCTGAGGTGAGGATTGCTTGAGCCTGGGAGGTAGAGGCTGCAGCAAGCTGTGATCATGCCACACTGCATTCCTGCCTGGGCAACAGAGTGAGACCCTGTCTCAAAAAAAAAAACAAATTACTTTGGATGGTTTAAACTCCAGGTACAGCAGCTATTTGACTAGACAATAAGGACAAATCAAGACCTCCCCCAGTCTCCTCTGGCTCTTTTATAGAAAAACCTTTATTATATTCCTATAATTAATTTTCAGTAAGAATGGATATTTTCACGAATATTTTTTGTCAGAAATAACAAGAGAAACAGCAAGTTAGGATGAAAATGGAATTGAACCAGAAGGTGAAAGATTTGGATTTGGATCCTAAGTGACTTTGATTCTTTTACCTTGGCTATCCTCTTCTATAAAATGGAAATAATAATATCAGACTCTGCTAAGTACCTCACAGGGCCATTGGGAAGATCAAATAAAAAAAAATATGATCAGTGTTTTATAAACTTCAAAGTGATTCATGGATGTAAAATATTATCATTATTCATTTGTTTACCAAACTCGCACCCATTCCTACCATGTATTTGGCCTGTGCTAAGCCTGGGGATGTAAAAATGAATGAGACCAACCTTAAAGGTCTATGGTCTATTGGAAGTAGCAGTGATGTAAAGACATAATTATAGGTATATACTCAAAAGAATTTAAAACAGAGACTCAAACTCATGCTTGCATGCCAGTGTTCATGACAACGTTATTCATCATAGCCAAAAAGTGGAAACAGCCCAAGTGTCCGTCAACAGATGAATGGATCAGAATATGGTATGTATATTCAATGGAATATTATTCAGCCATATAAAGCAGTGAAGTTCTGACACATGCTGCAACATGGATGAGCCTTAAAAACATTACATTAAGTGAAATAAGGCAGACACAAAAGGACAAATATTATATGATTCTACTTGTGTAAAATATCGGGAACAGGCAGATTCATAGAGACAGAAAAGAGATTAGAGGTTACTAGGGTCTCAGGGGAGGTAGGAATGGGGATTTACTGCTTAATGGATACAGACTTTCTGTTGGGGGTGATGAAAAATTTTAGAAATAGTGATGATAGTTGCACAACATTGTGAATTTAATTAATGCCACTGAATTTATGCACATCAAAATGTTTAAAATGGCAAATTTTATGTTATATGTATTTAACTACAATAAAAAATAGCAAAAACAAATAAATGGGTCACAGTTCAACTAAAGATGCTAGAAAACGAGCGCAGAGTAAACCTAAAGAAAGTATAATGAAGGAAATAGGCCGGTCATGGTGGCTCATGCCTGTAATCCCAGCGCTTTGGGAGGCCGAGGTGGGCGGATCACGAGGCCAGGAGATCAAGACCATCCTGGCCAACATGATGAAACTCCATCTCTACTAAACATACCAAAAAAGAAAAATAGCCGGGCATGGTGGCACGCTCCTGTAGTCCCAACTACTAGAGAGGCTGAGGCAGGAGAATCGCTTGAACCTGGGAGGCGGAGGTTGCAGTGAGCCGAGATCGTGCCACTGTACTCCAGCCTCGGCGACAGAGCAAGACTCTGTCTCTCTCTCTCTCTCTCTCTCTCTCTCTATATATATATATATATAGAGAGAGAGAGAGAGAAGGAAATAATAAAGATAAAAGCAAATACCAATGAAATAGAAAACAAAGAAACAATAGAGAAATTCAACAAACCAAAAGCTGATTCAGGGGGCGGTAAAAGCTACTAAATAAATATGTAGTAATTATAATAAGATGTGCTAAAAGATGCTCTCCAAAGTGATACGAAGAAACTCCTGAACTCCAGAAGGCTTCAAAAAAAAGACAAGCTTTTTGAACTGTGGACTGGGGGAGGAGAGCAGGCATTTTCTAGGGCAAGGATGTGGTGACGACCATGGAGTCTGCCAAGCAGAGAGACTCTTGTTCTAGTCACCATTGTTCCCTCTTCCTAGTCCAGTGTCTCCAACCAGGGTACTTAGGAAATGTTTGCTAAGTGAATAAACATTTTCCTTTAGTTCTACAATGTGTCTTTTGTCTATCCATAAATTTTATGATATACAATTTCTTATGCCCTTTATCTATAACTTTGGATGTCCAATCCCACACTACAGTCTTTTATGACATAGCTGTGTGATGGTATTTTATTTTGTTTTCTTTCTTCTAATAGAGACAGGGTCTTGCTGTATTCCCCAGGCTGATCTCAAACTCCTGGGCTCAAGTCATCCTCCCACGTTGGTCTCCCAAAGTGCTGGGATTACAGGCCTGCACCACCCACTGCACCCAGCCTGTGATGCTATTTTCCTAAAGACACTACATGAGAAGCTCCTACCCTTTCTCCATTTCAGCTGCAAGAGGCTTTCAAAACCTAGACCCGAAAGCTAAACACTTCTGAACTGTTGAAATGGGGCCAGGCGCAGTGGCGCATGCCTGTAATCCCAGCACTTTGGGAGGCCAAGGCGGGCGGATCACCTGAGGTCAGGAGTTCAAGACCAGCCTGACAAACATGGTGAAACCCCATCTCTACTAAAAATACAAAAAATTAGCCAGGCGCAGTGGCGCACGCCTGTAATCCCAGCTCCTTGGGGGGCTGAGGCACGAGAATCACTTGAACCCAGGAGGCAGAGGTTGCGGTGAGCCAAGATCGCACCATTGCACTCCAGCCCGGGCAACAAGAGTGAAACTCCATCTCAAAAAAAGAAAAAAAGAAAAAGAAAAGAAATGGAAATCCATATGCAACAATGGCTATCCAAATACCTTAAGGATACATTTGAGGGTGGGTGTACCCATCTTGTGCCCCATCTCCTAGAAATTGGTGTTTGCTATGGGCAAATGAGGTGCCAGGAGAAGGTACTATTGCTACCTAAGGGCTGCAGCACATGGTCGTGCAGGTTGTCCACTGTACAAGAGTTCCAGGCAGAAGCAGGGAGGGCCGCTGAAATACAGCCAGTAATCCATTTACCAAGTCGTGCACCATGGGGCTTCATCCACCCATATAAAAGAAGACTTTTTCTAGTTAGTACAAATACGTCAGGCAGGTATGGGCTAATTGCAGCCTTGTGTCCCCAGCTATCACCATTACTGTCCTGGCTAGGGGAGAGTTAGTGTCTGACTCTGTCCCTTCAAAAGAGCCCCCTCAATTCTCTTCAGTGTCAAAACATCTTTTCAGAAGATCCTTTCAAGCCCTTTGGTGAGTGACTAGCCCACCACCGGCAGTCCACTAGTGGAGAATTACCTTCTGCCAAGAGACCTTAGTTCTGCAAAAAGGCAAAGAAAGAAAGATAAGCTGGGGCAAGAAAGACAAGCTCATTAAGCCACGCTGCTCTCGCCCTGTGGTTGCTTCTTCTGCCACTAGATGGCGACCTCGCCTAAGTACTGGAAACACTTTCCTGAGGATGGAATTTGAGAGAGGAAGCTGGGCTGCAGGGGCTGTCCGTGTGGAACGTTTAGCTGATCCCAGCTTCATTATTATGCGATTTGAAAATACCTGCTCATCCTGTCAAGAAATTTTATTGAGTGGAATAATGGTATCATGGCACTCGTCAAGTTCATGCACAGCTTGTCTCCTTTTCTTCTCCCTCTGACTCCTGCAGTCAGCCGATGTTTAAACCCGAGAGACGCAGGTCAAGCCACAGGGAGCTCAGCTTCCTGACATCCACCTGAGAAATGCCAGGAGGTCTTACTGATAACATAATGGATGTCAGTTTAATAAATTCTGACTCAAGGTGACTTATAGCTATTTACAAAGATATAACATATTAACATATATATTAATATCTATCATTTTAGCATTAATCATTTTGGCATCTTTTTATTTGAGGCATTATTTATATATTTAAATATATACAAATGATGCCCCAAATAAATATATCATGTACTTAAATCTATAAATATATAAATTTATTATTTATTTATATATAAATACATGGTATATTTGTTTATTTATTTATTGTATATTTATTTAAATATATGAATGATGCCCCAAATAAATATACCATACACTTCAAATGTGTGCCTTTAAATGTATTTAAACGTGTGCCTTAAGTGTACGGTTCAGTGAGTTTAATAAATGTATATACCAGTGTAGCCACCGCCCCAGTTAGGACACAGAACACTACCATCACGCTGGTACATGGTCTTGTCCACCTTCAAAGTCAGTTCCCATGAGCTGAAGAGGCTCAAGGCTCAGAGAAGAGCAAACAGCGGGTGAAGGGAGTGTGTGGCCTTCAGGCTAATGTGCACTGTAAGAGGCTAAATGCGACTCTTGATCACCCACAGCGTCTGTTTTGTATTTTCCTAGAAAAATCAAGTAATCCTTTATTTTTAAGGAAAACAATGGCATTTTAAGAACCACCTCATTTTACCTGGTATTTTATTAATTTTTCTTTCACATATGTAAATGCACGAAATTCTGTAAAATATGTTTAGTCATCACTTCATGATTTGGTTCTTGTGGCTTTTTTTTTTCACTATGCAGTTGTCAGGATGCAGCCGAGAAAATTATCAAAGGTATTTAGTGAGATAAATTGTGTATTTTGAAAATAATTTTTCCTGAAGAGCCTGATATGGTTTTGTTCTGGGTGCTCTTGGGTGTCCCCACCCAAATCTCATCTCGAATTGTAATCCCCAGGTGTCGAGGGAGGGACCTGAAGGTAACTGGATTATGGAGGCGGTTTCCCCCGTGATGTTCTCATGATAGTGGGTGAGTTCATGAGACCTGATAGTTTAAAAGTGGCACTTCCCCCCTCACTGTCTCCTGCCAACACGTAAGACGCCTTGCTTCCATTTTGCCTTCTGCCATAATTGTAAGTTTCCTGAGGCCTCCCCAGGCTTTCAGAACTGTGAGTCAATTAAACCTCTTTTCTTTATAAATTACGCAGTCTTGGGTGTTTTTATAGCGTGTGAAAACAGACTAATACAGGGCCAATACAAGCATTCTTCAGCTCAGGAGCTTAACTCATTTGTCAGCTTACACTAGCTGTGTCTTTATTACTATGCTAGAAAAATGCAATGATTTCTCCTAAAAGATTGACTTCTTTAGGGGGGAGGGGGGAGGGATAGCATTAGGAGATATACCTAATGCTAAATGATGAGTTAATGGGTGCAGCACACCAGCATGGCACATGTATACATATGTAACTAACCTGCACATTGCGCACATGTACCCTAAAACTTAAAGTATAATAATAATAATAATAAAAGGAAACCCCAAAAAAAAGGTTGACTTCTTTAATATAAACTTTTAATGGAAGCATAACATACATACAGAGAAACACATAGCTCAATGAATTTGCAAAAAGTGAACACAACCATGTAATCAGTGCTTAAATCAAGAAACAGAATATTATCAGAACCCCAGAAACCCTTCTAGTCACTCCAAGGGTAACCATTATCCTGACTTTTAAAACCATAGGTGAATTGCACCTGCTTTTGAATTTTCCATCAATAACATAAAATAAGAAGTACTGTTGTGTGCCTGGCTTTCATCACACAATATTAATATCCACGTTGTTGTGTGTACTTATAGTTTGATATTTCTCTTGCTGTATTGTATTCCATTATGTGACTATGCCACAGTCTATTCATTTCACACACACACAAGCAAATATATATATATATATATATATATATATATATATATATATATATACAGGGTCTTGCTCTGTCACCCAGGCTGGAGTGCAGTGGCATGATCCTGGCTCACTGCAGCCTAGAACTTCTGGGCTCAATGATCCTCCCACCTCAGCCTCCCGAGTAGCTGGGACTACGGGTGTGCACCACCACACACAGCTAATTTTTTTAGACACTGGCTCTCCCTATGTTGCCCAGGCTGGCCTCGAACTCCTGGGCTCAAGCAATCCTCCCACCTTGGCCTCCAAAAGTTCTGGGATTACAGGCATGAGCCACTGTGCCTAGCCTCATTTCACTTTTGATGGACATGTAAATTATTTCAGTTATTGGTTATTACAAATAATGCTGCTACAAAATTCTTTGAAAATATCTTTTCATGAACACTGTTACATATTGCTGGGTCATAGGATATACATTTGTTCAGCTTAAATTGATGCTGCCAAACTGCTTCTCAGTGTGGTTCTACCAATTTACATCTCCACCAACAGTGTATAGAGTAGCAGTTGCTCCAATCTGATAACATTTGGTATAACTAGTCTTTTTCATTTTGGACATTCTGGTGTGTGCAGCAGTATCTCACCAGGCTTTGATTTGCATTGCCCTGAAGACTAATCAAGTTGAGCGTTTTTTTTTTTTTTTTAATGTGCTATATTGGCTATTTGGATATTCTGTTTTATAAAGTGCTGTTGAAGTCTTTTACCAATTTACTGCAAAATATTTGAATAGGCACTTTACAAAAATTTAATTTTTTCTTTATTTTTAGTTCTTCATTTTGAGATAATTTTAGACCTCAGGAAAAAGCCTACAAAAAATCTTACGTTTCCTTCATCTGGCTTGATATCTTGATATCTTACATAACTGTAGTTAATCTCAAAATCAAGAAATTAACATTGGTACCCATCTTCAGAGCTTATTACAATTTTAACAATTGTGTCGCTGATGTCTTTTTCCGGACCAGGAATCAAGCCAGGATTACACATTGTATTTACTTGTCATGTCTCCTTAAGTCTCCATTAACCTAAGGCAGTTCTTCAGTCTGTCTTTCATGACCTTAAGGTTTTTGAAGAGAACTGGCCAGTTAGTTTGTAAAATGCCCTCAATTTGTATTTGCCTAAAGGAAACACTCAAGTATGGTTACGGATCTTTGCAAGAAATAATGTATCCTTCTCAGTTCATGATATCAGGAAGAACATAATGTCAATATACTTTATCAGTGGTAAAGTTAGCTTGGATCATTTGGTTAAGGTGGTATCTGTCTTGTGTCTCCACTGTACTGTTACTATTTTATTTCTTTTGTAGTTAATAAATATATAATGAGGCAATATGTAAATATCCTGTTATTCTCATGCTTTTGCTCCATAGTGCTTTTACTTCATTGCTTCTCTATATGATCTTGCTATGAGCCCTTTTTTGATACATGTATTGTAAATATCTTATCCTACTCTAAGTCTTGCTTACTCACTCTCTTAATGTCTTGATGAGCAGAAATTCTTAAGTTTAATATAATTAAATTTATTTATTTTTCTTTATGGTTAGTCTTTTTTATGTCCAGTTTAAGAAACCAAACCTTCACCTACCACAAGGTCATGAAGATATTAACCTATGTGTTCTTCTAAAAATTTGTTTTTCTTTTCGTGTTTGAATTGCCAGTCTATCTGTAATTCATTCTTATTTAAATAGGTATCAAAATTCGTTATTTTTTCACATGATATCCAATTGATCTAGCATCATTTATAGAAAAGTCTGTCTTTTCCTCACTACACTGCCACTTTTGTCATAAATCAGGTGACCATATAGGTGAGGGCCTGTTTCTGCCCTCTGTCTTCCACTCCGTTTGTCTATTTCTCTATCTGTATATGAATACCACACTGACTTTAAGTGTCATATTGTTGAGTCTTGATAGTTTTATATCTCTGGCATTAATCTTTTTCTTCAAGATAGACTTTGCTATTTTTGGTCGTTTGCATTTTGGTCTAAATTTTAGGATAGGTTTGTCAGTTTCTATATACATACCTCAAACTCTTGATAAGATTATTTGGCTCATTTGAATTTATGGATCAATTTGGGAGCACTACGTATTTACAATATTAAATCATAAGTACCTTCCTCCATTAGATCTTCTTTATTTTTCTCAATAATATTTTTCTTTTTTGAGATGGAGTCTGCTCTGTTGCCCAGGCTGCAGTGCAGCGGCACGATCTCGGCTCACTGCAACCTCCACCACCTGGGTTCAAGCAATTCTCGTGCCTCAGCTTCCCGAGTAGCTGAGACTACAGGTGCAAGCCACCATGCACAGCTAATTTTCGCATTTTTAGTGGAGACAGAATTTCACCATGTTGGCCAGGCTGGTCTCTATCTTCTCACCTCAAGTGATTCACCTGCCTCAGCCTCCCAAAGTGCTGGGATTACACGTGTGAGCCACCGTGCACGGCCCTCAATAACGTCTTACAATTTTCAGCATAGTGGTCTTACACAACTTCCATTGATTTATTCCTAGGCATTTGATATTTTATAATTTATTTTTAAAACATGACTACACGAGAAGATAGTAGCATAGAGCAGTGGTTCTCAATGGGAAGTGATTTTGTCACCCACGACATATTTGGCAATGTCTGGAGACATTTTTGGCACAACTTAGGGCTGGTGCTACAGGTGTCTAGTGGATAAGCAGGAATGCTGCCTAACATCCTCCAGTGCCAGGACAGCCACCCCACAACAAAGAAACATCCAGCCCAAAATGTCCACAATGCCATTCTCAAGAAATCCCAGGATAGAGTTAAGAACTTCCAGAAAGATATCACTTCATAGTCATTATTTTTATACACTGTTCATGGATTTTTATATTTCACACGAAGTGATTTACAGTGACATTTTCATCATATTAAAGTTAGTTTTTATTACTGGGGTGTGAATAAAACGTACTGTGTTCAGTTTATAAAAAGATGTTATAATTGTTGGGAGATAATTCTCCATGGCTTCTGTGTTTCTGGAAACCTTCTGAGCAAAAGGCATTGACAGTTTTGTTCACAGATATTTGCATAACAGACAGTCTTGGAAAGTTAAAGATAGTGACTCCCTGCAAAGAGATTTGGAGATGCCTCTTCCTGAGATATTCCAGGGTAACAGAGCTAGAGACCGTGCCCTTTATTCCCTGAAGATTTGCTTACATTCTCCAGGGAGAGGCCAGGCACAATGGCTCACACCTGTAATCTCAGCACTTTGGGAGGCCAAGGCGGGAGGATTGCTTGAGACCACCCTGGGCAACATAGTGAGACCTCACCTCTACTTTTATTTAAAAAAAAAAAATCTGTTCTTTAAACCCAGGAGGGCTGGGCATGGTGGCTCACACCTGTAATCCCAGCGCTTTGGGAGGCCAAGGTGGGTGGATCACCTGAGGTCAGGAGTTCGAGACCAGCCTGGCCAACATGAGGAAATCCCATCTCTACTAAAAATACAAAAATTAGCCGGGCATGGTGGCGCATGCCTATAATCCCAGCTATTTGGGAGGTTGAGGCAGGAGAATTGCTTGAACCTGGGAGGCAGAGGTTGCAGTGAGCCGAGATTGTACCATTGCACTCCAGCCTGGGCGACAAGAATGAAACTCAGTCTTAACAACAACAACAACAACAACAACAACAACATCCATGAGGATAAGCAAATTTGTGAGCAGTCTCCTTCTAAGATGGGAGTTTCTGAGGTTCAATGTTCTTCAGCTGTGACATAGATCCACTGTCTGCTCAGTATCCACCTGGGCCTGCTTCCACATGGCCCCTATGCGACCTGGAGGTAAACGAGAACCTACGTAAACATAATGCTCATGCTGCCAGCTGCACTGTAAGAAACTGTCTAAATCTGTTTGGGTGTGTTGTTTCCTTACTGGTTGAATCTATGGAAGATTGGTAAATTGACCTAACAACTGCAGTAATCTCTGCTGCTTAGGGATTGCTTGATAATGACCCATTAGCAAGGCCTACTGCCAACGTAGGAAGGGGAGGAGGCGCTACTAATGTCATATATTCGCTTTCTCCATCCAGTAGTGATGATAGGGAAGTGCTGATGGGTAAGGCAAAATTATGTCTCCATCAACAGTTGCCCAAACCTGCCTTTTAGGTCGATGGGTTTGAAGTGCCCTGAGGAGTGCTGGCCCCGAGAAGCCAAAAGCCACGATGTCACTATTTATATTAAAATTCATGAGTTTGTTGTAGTCACCAGTAGGCCTCCCTGTGTCTACTAGGATGCAGAAGGTAACAACATAGGGCCTGGTTCCATCCCACTCAATGTTTGAGACTTATTTCCTGGAGGCTGGGTCCTAGTTTTATTCTTGGGATCTGGAGTCTCCTGCAATGACTGGGTCTTTGTTAATTAACTTCAGCAGAACTGGCTCCCTTCCCTTCTTGCATGAGGCTTCTCAGACCTCTAGTGGACTTTTTCCATCCATCTGCCAGACCTACCCAGACTTGCTCAAACTTAGCAGTGGCCACAAACTTAGCTCAAGCTGAAAGCTCTACTACAAAAACCTGTATGAAAGAGCTGAGTGATGATGCTGACTCTCACCCTGGACTATTTGCAGCTGCTTTGTTTTTGAAAATAGCCAAATTAACTGCAGTCACTTCAGGGCGATCCACATCCACCTAGAGTATTTGTGAAAACAAGTGAGACCATGTTGATCCCTATGATCAGAGCTTATTTTCATAATGATGGCTTGGTTTGATGATGCTTGAATATGAGCTGCAGCTCAGCAGCAGAAGGGCACAACCTCAAAGAGCAGATGTTTTTTAAAAAGCCAATAATTGAATTAAAAAAGGCTTCCTTGTCAGCTGTCATGCATCTGAGTAAAGGGTGGGGTAGGACACTTCCTTGGCAGCAATGATCTGCAAATGCATTATTTGACTGTCAAACTATGCTGAACTTTATATTGATATAATGCAAATGATTAACCTCCCTGTGGTCAAACAAGGTTTCTTTTTTTGTTGAGCTGCAGCAGTTCATGGCAAGCAAAACAGGTTTGGGGGAAGGAAAGAAAAGGTGTTGCTCTTTTGGGGCAGGAAAAACAGAAATACCAAATGCTGACGCTATTTCTTAGTTACATTTTCTTTTCTTTCTTTTTTTTTTTTTTTTTTTTTTGAGATGGAGTCTCTGGCTCTGTCGCCCAGGCTGGAGTGTAGTGGCACGATCGCGGCTCACTGAAAGCTCCGCCTCCTGGGTTCGCGCCAATCTCCTGCTTCAGCCTCCTGAGTAGCTGGGACTACAGGCGCCCGCCACCATGACCAGCTAATTTTTTGTATTTTTATTAGAAATGGAGTTTCACCGTGTTAGCCAGGATGGTCTCAATCTCCTGACCTCGTGATCCGGCCGCCTCGGCCTCCCAAAGTGCAGGGATTACAGGCGTGAGCCACCGCGCCCGGCCCTTAGTTACGTGTTCTGTGGAATATTAGATTTTACCGCTTGATGGGAGTGGGGTTGGGGGTGTCGCTCGCTGTGTCTGTAGATCAGGTAAACGAGAAGTTCTGAAAATATCTAATATCTGATATCTAGAAGTGAGATAAACTGGGCAATACCTCTTCCCAAACAGCAGTAGAGTTCATCAAGTAAGATTATTAGAGTGCCGGCCGGGCGCGGTGGCTCACGCCTGTAATCCCAGCACTTTGGGAGGCCAAGGCAGGCGGATCACCTGAGGTCGGGAGTTCGAGGCCGGCCTGACCAACATGGAGAAGCCCCGTCTCTACTAAAAATAAAAAATTAGTTGGGCGTGGTAGTGCATGCCTGTAATCCCTGCTACTCCGGAGGCTGAGGTAAGAGAATCACTTGAACCCAAGAGGCAGAGGTTGCAGTGAGCTGAGATCACACCATTGCACTCCAGCCTGGGCAATAAGAGCAAAACTCTGTCTCAAAAAAAAAAGAAAAAAAAAAAAGATTATTACAGTGCCAAAAGCGGACCTTAGTCAAGAAGCTGTGCTGATCGAAGGCATGTTGCTTATCAGTTACCTTGCTATGCCATGCATTATTTAGAGGCCCAGGTTGGATGTGGAGCAAGCTGTGGGTGCCACCTTTTCCTTGGAGACCGTGATCTGTGACTTTCTTAAGATCACCAGTTAGGAAATTACGGTAAAGTTGAGATTCAAACTCCTATTTTTATTTTGGAATTTAGTGAGGTTTTCTTTGCAAATAAATATGTTGTCAGTTTTTGTAAATGTTTAGTAGACAACTGAAAAAAATAGCCTTTAATAGTAAAATGAAGCATTATCAAAAACGCTTGTTCTTGTAGATAGAGTAAATTTTCATCTTTAGGGATATTGAGGCAAAATATTTATTTACTTAATGAAAATTAACATCTGAATTAGTCTTAAGATTTACTGGAAAATAAAACATGAAGAATTATTGGTGTTAAGCTATTAATCTGCTATGACAGCTGTCATCTTAGATCCAACACCAGAAAACTGTTGGTAAAAATCTGCAATTTGGCTGGGCCTGGTGGCTCAACACCTGTAATCCCAACACTTTGGGAGACTGAGGCTGGAGGATCACTTGAGCCCAGGAGTTTGAGACCAACCTGGGCAATATAGTGAGACCCCATCTACAAAAAATAGAAAAAATTAGCTGGGCATGGTGGGCATGCCTGTAGTCCCAGCTGAGGAGTCCAGCTCAGGAGGCTGAGCCAGGAGGATCACTTAAGCACAGGAAGTTGAGGCTTCAGTGAGCGGTGATTGCACCACTGCACTCCAGCCTGGGTGACAGACTGAAACCCTGTCTTAGGAAAAAAAAAAAAAAAGAAAAGAAAAGACAGGAAAAGAAAATAAGTTGTTTTCTCTGAACTCTAGTCCAGTTCATAAATATTAATTCTGCCTTATGAATAATAATATTCAGATTTGTCCATTTTTGGCCTGTTTTAATCTATGAAAAACATAGCAGAAGCTGTTTAAAATTTACTTTTGCTTCATACTGTAAAACTTAAAAAGTACTTTCTTCTTTGACCTCTTAGGTGTTATGTTTTTTATGTTCCCGAATTTTTTTTACAGTTCTGTGTAATTTTTTATGCTTACTAATCCTTGAAAGTTGAAAACTCTATCCATGCTTTGCATTTGTTCCAATATGGGATGAGCTAATTTTTTTTTTTAATCTGGCTTTACTGAATCAATGAGCTAATTCTTTTTGGCTCCCTGCCTGTCTATTTTGATGCTCTTAGAATCTTCCTCTCATTATCCTAGGCTGCAGGGTTGGGTACCTTCCAGTAGCTTGAAAGGATGGCAGAGGAAGCCATCTGGCAAGGAATGTCACCCTGGCAAAGTTTCTTCTCAAGGCTTTGCTGACCCACTGTCCCAAGGAGCCAAAGGTTATCTGGCCTCTAGTCTCTCCTCCTCACTGGCCAGCAGCCAGACTGGACGTGGCCTGGCCATCCTCCTGAGACTACCATTGCCAATATTGTAACAGTGAGAGAAATCGAACATAGCTGACTCCATCTTGCTTCTGACATCACGAGCTAACTGCCTTCGTGCATTCCTGCATGTAGACTAAGCTAATCATGGAAAGAATTTAGATTATAGTTTAACTGTAGAACTAATGATTATCTCTGTTTTGAAATAGACCCCTGAGGAGATAAGGAAGTATGCACACAACACTTAAACAATGCTGTCTTGACGATTTGTAGCAATAAGGTGGACCTGACAAGCATTTGACCATGAACAAAGAAGTTTTGCAACCTCCCTGGAGCCCTGCTGATGCCCAGATGTGTGTGGTCACCAATTACCTCTAGACCTTAACCCCTCTCTGTTCTCCCTTCCCCTAACATAAAAGGAGCCAAAAAATCCATGAACTTAAGATGATTCTTTAGGATACTAGGCCACCATCTTCTCAGTTTGCTCGCTCCCCCAAAAAAAGTCATCTTCCAGCCGGGTGCTGTGGCTCACGCCTGTAATCCCAGCACTTTGTTTCTCCGGTTTTTGAGATAGGAGGGGCCCTCTAGTAGTGTCAACTTGAGTATAGTGTACCCACAGTTTTATTCCAGCAAACTTCACTGATGAGTGGGTATTCAGCAACATCTCAAACAATCCCATTCACTTGTTCCTTCTAGGTTTATTCCACAGTCACCCCTTGTCAACCCTGCCCAGTTCCACTGAAAGTAGCCAAATGAGAGACAACATCCTGTTGTCCCCAACTCCACAAGATTATGGAATGAACCTTTGATACTGGGGAATTGTAACAGTGAAAGAAATCGAACATAGCTGACTCCATCTTGCTTCTAACCTCACAAGCTAACTGCTTTTGCTCATTCCTGCCTGTAGACCAAGATAATCAGGAAAGAATTTATTTTATATTTTAACTGTAGAACTAATGACTGTCTGTCTTTTGAAACAGACCTCTGAGGAGGTAAGGAAGTATATACACAAGTAACAATGCTATCTTAAAGATTTATAGGAAAAGGGTGGATCTGACAAGCAGTTAACTATGAACAAAGAAGATGTGCAACCTCCTTGGACCCCTGCTGATGCCCAGATGTCTGTGGTCACCAGTCACCTCTGTACTTTAACTCCTTCCCTGTTCCCCTTTCCCCCAACATAAAAGGAGCCTAAAAATCTATCAACTTAGGGTGCTTTAGAACACTAGTCCACCATCGTCTTGGTTTACTGGCTCCCTGAAACAAAGTCATCTTCCTTGCCCCAACTTATTGGCTGCTATGCAGTAAGCAGTATGAGCTTTGGACTGAACTCAGAGGGGAGTATCAGAGGGGAGACTTGCCACTCTGGGAAAAAAATCCCCTATTTCCATGTCTTGGGCCATTTCAGTGAGTATTTAGAGAGATTCAGAAGTCTAGGCTAAAACCCAATTTTACCTGGCGGTGTTCTTCTTGTCTATCGCTCCAAAAAGTAACACTCAAAATTCAGGGGTGTGAAACAACCACAGTCATTTATCATTATCTCTCATGATTCTGGTGATTGACTGGGCTCAGCTAGTTAGTTCCCACTGCGAATGTGTCAACTGGCTACCATGAGACAGCGATGATACTGGAGTGGCCTTGAAGGCTTCCTTATTCACATGTATGGCACTGGGACTGGGAAAATTCAAACTGCTGGGGCATGAAACAGCCAAAGCTCCTTGACTCTTTATTTTCATGGGTTCTATTTACTTGATCTCCGCAACATGGTGCTTTCAGGGCTGCTGTACTTATATACTCCAAAGGCACATGTTCTGAGCAAGAGACCTAACTGATGCCTAGAGCTAGATGACCAGGTCTCCTTTTAAGACCCAGTTTTGAAAGTCACATAGCATTACTTTGGTTGTGCAGTCACAGAAACCCATCTAAGAAGCCTACCTGGGTTCAAGGGGAAAGGACTTAGATGCCACCTCTTGATTGAGGTGGGGGACAGGGTTTTTGGAAGAGCACATGGGACTGAACATATTGTTGCCGCAATTCTGAAAAATACAGTCTGCAGCAGGAAGTTTAATGCAACTTGTTGAATTAATAAATGATTGTATATCATTAATAGTAACACTTCTTGACACCTACTGTCTGAGAGTATCTAACTCATAGAGCCGTGTGAGGACTAAGTCATTAATATCATATATTTAAAGCACCTAGAATACTGACTGGCACATAGTAAGTGCACACAGTAAGTAAATGTTAGCTGTACTCTATAGTTAAGAAAAATTAGAAGTCCATAACTATAGTATTAACTAATTACCCTTCCCCATCATTCAATTATCAGTTGTTCATTCTGCTATTCCCTTTTTTTAGAAAAACGTTTATTGGTTTATGTCCTTGTTTAGGTGGAAAAGCTTTCACCATCTGAAAACTTCTTAAGAAAAGGTACATGGGAGATAAACATTTTGGAATTGTACGTGTCTAGAATATATTTACCCCCACATTTGACTGCTAATTTGTATGTATATGAGAATCTATGTTAGAAATAATTTTCTCTCAGCATTTTATTTATTTATTTTATTTATTTAGATACAGAGTGTCGCTCTATCACTCAGGTTGGAGTGCAGTGGTGCCATCTTGGCTCACTGAAACCTCCAGTTCCCAGGTTCAAGTGATTCTCATGCTTCAGCCTCCTGAGTATCTGGGATTACAGGCGACCACCACCACGCCTGGCTAATTTTTGTATTTTTTAGTAGAGATGGGATTTCACCATGTTGGCCAGGCTGGTCTTGAACTCCTGTCCTCAAGTGATCCACTCACCTTGGCCTCTCAGAGTGCTGGGATTATAGGTGTGAGCCACTGCACCTGGCCTACTCTCAGCATTTTAAAGATATTATTCCATTGTCTTTCAGTTTCATGTGTTGCTACCGAGAAATCAGATGCCATTCTGATTCTGGATCCTTTATGTGAAACCTTATTTCCTCCTGGGTACTTGTAAGATCTTCTCTATGTCCTCAGTCTTCTGAAGTTTTATCACAATGTGCCTTGGTGTGGTTCTGGTTTTGTCCATTGCACTGTGCTCAGTGAGCACTTTCAATGTGGAAATTCATGCTCTTTAGTTCTCAAAATATATCATTGAATTATTTAATTCATTTCTTCCCGTTTCCCAGATGTCCAGGGCTGGCTTTCTAATCTTCTTATCCTTTCTTATTTCTTTCCCTTCTCTTTGCGTTCTGTCTATGCATTCTAGGATATTTTCTAACTTTATCTTCTTAACATTCTACTCAGTTTTTTATTTTTGCTATCAGATTTTTAATTTAAAAGAGCTGTGTTTGGTTCTATGAGTGTTCCTTTTTTAGCATATTTATTTATTTACTTATTGAGATAGTATCTCACTATGTCACCCAGGCTAGAGTGCCGTGGCTGTTCACAGGTGTGGTCATAGCACACTATAGCCTCAAACTCCTGGGCTCAAGTGGTCCTCCTGCCTCAGCCTACCAAGTAGCAGGAACTAAAGGCTCATGTCATCGCGCCCAGCTTTTCTGTTTTATTTGATCTTTCTCAGAGAAGATCAATAATAGATTTCTCAGTTTTCTTCTCCCCCTATACTCTTTTTCTTCCTTGTCTCTTTTTTCCTGTTAGCATGTTTTGGGTTCTGTTTTTAATGTCAGATCCTTCCCCTACATTGTGATGACGTTCAGCTGCCTGCTCTTACTTAAGTGTGCCAGATTTAGCAAGAAAAAGAAAGAAAAAAAGACAGGACATCTGGTTAAATTAGAATTTTAGATAAACAATGAATAATTTTTAGTATAAGTATGTCTCATGCAATATTTGGACATACTTATAGTACATGAGTATTTTATATTTTAGTAAAACATTACTTGGTGTTTCACTGAAAATCAACTCTAACTAAGTGTCCTGTATTTTATCTCGCAACCTTAAGAGTGAGATCTACAGAGCTGCCTAGAAGCCCTGAGTGCCTGCGTAAGTGGGTGGGGCTTGACAAAGGTGAGTTTACCAACAGGTTGCTCCAGTTTCATTGCATAAATGATTACATCTCTTCAGGTCTTTCCTCTTAGATTCCCCAAAGAAAAGCATTCCAAACTCTCCATCCTGGTGAGTTTGAACCTGGCTGCCAGAGTTCTAGGAGCCAAGCAGGAATAATACGAAGCAGCTCAGTAGACATCATCTTAAGTTTCATACGGCTCTTCAATTTCAGTACAGTAGCCCTAGTCTTGTGTTAATCTCGTGGCCTTGGTGAAAGAGGGTTGCAAGTTCTTTGCACCCTCCCACCCCTCCCCACTCAGGGATGGAGCCTAATACCCTTCTCTTGAATCTAGGCTGGCTTTGTGACTGGCATGACCTACAGAATGCAACAGAAATAATGTTCAACAGCTTCCAAGCCTGCATAATAAGAAGGCTTGTAACTTCTGCCTGGATGTCTTGGAGTATCCTTTCTGGAAACCCTGAGCCTCCATGAAGGAAATCTGACCCTGAGCCTGCCATGTGAAGGGGCATGTGTAGATGCTCTAATTGACAGTGCCAGTTGAGACCAACCTTCCAGCTCTTCTTATCATGGTACCCAATATGTGAGTTTTCCAGACTGGCCCATCTGCCAGCTGGATAACACCAAGTGACCTTTCTTGATGCCAGGTGGAACAGAAGAATCGCTCAGTTCAAATTCAGACCCACAAAATCATGAGATATAATGGTCATTGTTTTTTGTCACCTTCAAGTGTTGGGGTGGTTTTTTAGGCAGCCTTAGATAACCAGAACACCTTGACTACATCTGGTGTCCCCATTCCAGAGAGCCACTGCATGATTCTTCAGAGAACATGCTTCCAATCATCCGCCCTCGTGGAAGAGCAGCAGTAGCCACTGTGCAGTGTTGGGGATGCTGACTGCTTCTTGTACAGACTTACAAGAAATCGTCCTGGGTTTAGTCTCACCTACACACCCACTTTCAGACACATCCAGTGCAGCAAACTCTCCTTTCCCGAGAAATCCTACTGTCATGTTGCTTCTTGGTTTTCCCTACTCCTGGTTTGGAAGTCAGCTTTCTCAGGTCTGTTAAGTCAGTTATCACCTGTCCACGTGCTTTCCAGGTTCCAAACTCTTATTATTTTTCCTCTCTTGTTCCCTTGTCCTTGTGAGATTTTTAATTTTTTTTAATTTAAAAAAGTGGATTTTTTTGGGGGGCCGGGGTGGGGACAGAGTCTCACTCTGTCACCCAGGCTGGAGTGCAAAGGCATAGCTCACTGCAGCTTCAAACCCCTGGGCTCAAGTGATTTTCCTGCCTCAGCCTCCCCAGTAGCTGGGACTAGAGGCGTGCGTCACTAGGCTTGGCTAATTTTTTTTTTTTTTTTTTTTTTTTTAAAGAGACATGGTGGGTGGGGGAGAGAGTCTCATTATGCCCAGGCTGGTCTCAAACTCCTGACTTCAAGCCATCCTCCCATCGCAGCCTTCCAACATGCTGGTGTTACAGGTGTGAGCCACAGCACCCAGCCCTATCTTTAATTTAAAGGCTCCTTGGAGTGGAATTTCAACAATTATATTAATTTTTAAAATACTCTTAGATCAGGTTTCCTAGAAACAGAGCTTGACCCCCTGGGATTCTTGTGCAAGTGCTGTAGTGAGGGTATTCTCGAGGGAAGCCTCTGAGTAAGTGAGGGAAATAGGATAGGCCAGACGGAGAAACTGAGCAAAGATACGGTTTCTGATGAAGTTTATCCTTAGTCTGATCCCATGGGAGCTCTGGCATATGAAGGGTACCACAGATTTATTCCTGGCCTTTTATACGTTAAAAAAGTTAGCCTCTGGCCATGGCTTCCCCAGTCTGGTCTGAGCACAGATGTCAGCAGAAGGGGGCAATGAGGGGGCAGTGAGCTGGGGCTGGATGCACCCACCTAGTAAAGGTTATTCAGGCGGGGTGCCAACAGCATCTACTTCATTCCTAACCTTTATTTTTTTCATGTAGCCTAATTTTTTCTTTCTTTTTCTTTTTCTTTTTTAGGGACAGGTTTTCGCCATGTAGCCCAGGATAATCTCCCAAACTCCTAGCCTCAAGCAACCACCTGGGCCTCCCGAAGTGTTGGGATTACAGTCTGAGCCGCCTCACCCGGCCTAATTGTTGCTTGTAAGGGATGCAGTGTCTCTCTAATCTTGCTTAAGAAATGAATTATCTGTATTTCATTTTTTTCTACTGTTTGCCCTTTAATTTTTTGTTTTGTTTTGTTTTTGTTTTTGTTTTCAGACAAGGTCTCACTCTGTCACCCAGGCTGGAGTGCAGTGGTGCAGTCATAGCTCACAGCAACATTGAACTCCTGGGTTTACAATGATCCTCCTGCTTCAGCCTGGCGAGTAGCTGGGACTACAGTCGTGGCTATGCGCCCGGCTAATTATTTTACTTATTTTTTCTTTTCTTTTCTCTTTTTCTTTTTATTTTCTTTCTTCCTTTTTTTTTTTTTTTTTTTGAGGCAATGTCTCACTCTGTTGCCCAGGCTGGCGTGCAGTGGCGCAATCTCAGCTTACTGCAGCCTCCACCTCCCGGGCTTGGGTGTTTCTCCCACCTCATCCTACTGAATAGCTGGGACTACAGGCGCATGCCACCACACCCCGATATATATATATCTATAATAAATATAAAATATATATTTATTATAGATATATAATAAATATACTAAATATAAAAAAAATATATATATATATATTGTTTTGAGATGGGATTTCACCACGTTGGCCAGGCTTGTCTCGAACTCCTGGGCTAAAGTGATCCACTTGCCCTGGCCTCACAAAGTGCTGGGATTACAGGTGTAAGCCACTGTGCCCAGCCTTAATTTTTTAAGTTATCATATGCAGATAAAAGAGGCAGAACCAGTTTTAGTATCCAGATCAGTCTGATCCTAAAACCCATGCTCTAAACCATATTAAACCACCTTTTAAAATTACATCTTAATGAAATAATTTAATGTTACCTCTCCAGCTTTAAGGGTGCCATTAACCACTTAGATTTTGATGTGTCGGATAGAAAACACTCCCCAAACGGGCTATTCTCTGTTTTTTAAAAAAATTGAATTTGCCTACAGACTCAACGGATTCATTCTGCAAGCATTCACTACGTGGCGGAATTGCTGCTGGGCATGGGTGCAAAGACGACCTAGCCCTAGTTGGTGTCTTCAAGAGGCTGCGTCCAGCAGGGGAAGCAGATATGAAAACACAAAACTATTACAAGGGATGAGCGCCGCGCCAAGCCGAACCTGGGAGCTACGGACAGTGTCTAAACCTCAGTCACTCACAGGAGTACAAAGATCCGGGGCTGCTCCTAACTCCTACTCCAAAGCTTTCCCGGCCTGCTGGGCGCACAGGGAAGACGGAAGTGCTAGAAACTTTTGGGAATGTGTGTTTTCATGTGAAAGAGGGAAATGAAATGTACCCTTCAGATTTCACTTTCTACTTTTCCGGCCACGGGCTCGGCACGACCTGCCGTTGGGAGAGAAACGGTTTCCCAGGGTGGGGGGAAGCGCGGATTCGCCGCGGGACTCCGGCTTGGCGCGGAGCTGGGCGCGGCAGGCGCAGGGAGGAACTGAAGAGGTGACCCGGGCTCGGCCCTCCGAGTGTGTGGAGCGCCTGGGAAACCGGACTCCAAGAATCCAACTGCTCCCACCCTGCGCGGCCAGGAGCGGGGCTGGCGATACTGGGGACACTGTCCAATCCGGGCAGGGGGCGAGGCCGGGGGGTCGGGCGGGCCTGGGGCGCCGGCACGTGTGGAGGGCGGACCAGCCAGGGGTCGAGGCCTGCCCCTCCGAGAGCTCCTGGTGCGGCCGTCCCGGCCCGGGACCCCAGGTGCGCTTCGTCTAGAGAGGGATTTTCCGGTCTCGTGGGCAGAGGAACAACCAGGAACTCGGGCTCAGTCTCCACCCCACAGTGGGGCGGATCCGTCCCCGATAAGACCCGCTGTCTGGCCCTGAGCAGGGTGTGACCTCCGCAGTCGCAGAGGAGGAGCGCAGCCCGGCCTCGGTACGAAGGGTAAAGGGGCTCCGGGCCAGGGGTCCTGGGCTCGGGGAACGGGGAGCGTGGCCCGGGAGCGTCTCGCGGGGATGCCTGGCTCCGCGCTGCACCCCAGAGTGGGTGCTCGCCACCGGCTTGCGGGCAAGCCCGGGCGGCCACAGGGTGGTGGGGGCCAGCGGGCCCTGGACTCGCTCCGGGTGGGCGAGAGGGAGGCGAGCGTGGCGCTTAACCACTGGCACCATCCAAGACATCCAGGGCCGCTTACACAGCTCAGGACGCGGGTCACAGACCACGGCAGTTATTCATTCAGGCCATGTGCTGGGCTTTGCATCAGAAAGAAAGGACCGAGATAATCTTGCCTGTAGCTAACTCCGCCTAACACCTCTTACAGTTTACTTTTTAATTCTTTACTCCATTTAAGAAACTTACTCCTTTCTCCTAGATCCTTACCACTTTCTTACCTTCTCGTGTGTCTAATGCCCTCGGCACAGTGCCCGGCACATCGGAGTCTGATTATTATAGGGTCCATGACTTGAGTTGGCTGGTGGCGCAGTCTCACCATTTTGTCATGACTTTGACCAGCTGGAGACTTTGGGACCAAGGAGGAATGCTTCTCAACAATTTGCCGGCAGAAGTGCCCCCCGGGGCAATGCAAGTCTTCTGAGCTGATAGAGCAGAGTGGGTCCTGCATAACTCGTGCTTTACATGGAACTGGGCATCTGCTCTCTCCTGCTGACAGTGGGAAGGATAGATAAGGTGTCCCTCTCCAAGTTAACCATTCTCCTGCCCACCAGTCCATGACACCCCACCATCCCCTTCCATTCCCTACTGTTTGCCCTTTAACTTTTTGTTTTGTTTTGTTTTGAGACGAGGTCTCACTCCTGTAGCCCAGGCTGGAGTGCAGTGGCTGGATACAGCTCACTCTGCCTCCTAGGCTCAGGTGTTTCACCCACCTCAACCTCCTGAGTAGCTGAGATTACAGGCGCATGCCACCACGTGCCTATAGTCCCAGCTACTCAGGAGGTAACTGGTAACTCTATTGATAACCAAACCCTAGATTTTTTTTTTTTTTTTTTTTTTTGAGATGGAGTTTTGCTCTGTTGCCCAGGCTGGAGTGCAGTGGTATGATCTCTGCTCACTGCAACCTCCACCTTCTGGGTTCAAGAGATTCTCCTGCCTCAGCCTCCCGAGTAGCTGGGACTACAAGTGTGTGCCACCACGCCTGGCTAATTTTTGTATTTTTAGTAGAGATGGGGTTTTAACATGTTGGTCAGGCTGGTCTTGAACGCCTGACAGGTGATCCACCTGCCTTAGCCTCCCAAAGTGCTGGGATTACAGGCATGAGCCACCATGCCCAGCGGCCAAACCCTGGCTTTTTAGTTGCCAGGGAATTCTCAGACACAGGTGGAAGAGCAAGTAGGAGAGGAAGTGGACAGGAATAAGAAAAATGGATAACCCCGTGACCCAAGAGCTGCTGACTCCCCAGAGCCCTATCAGGCCAAGGCCATCCTCATTCAGCTCATGTCAGATTTCTGTTGATTGAGGATATAGACACAAGTACACCCCTGCTGCCACCCACACATAGACAGGCACAGACACACAACTACTGGATCAAGGGTTTCTGTGAATTTCCCTCCTAGATGTTCTTGCATTTGGTTAGGGATAATGTTTCTCTGCAAGCAATTTAGAGAGTAACCTGCACAGTCAAGCCATGTACCACTCCAGGCCTTGGTGTTTAAAGGGTGAGCCTCCTGGTCATCCCCAGGCTCATGTCCAGTGGCATGTTTCTTTGTTTATATCTAGCCACTCATTTGTTTTCCTGAGTTCATTTATTATCTGCTTGTAGACTAAGCCTGCTTTTCTCCAAGGGAGATCAAGATGAGTGGCAGGCACTGGGGATTGTGGGCAGTGTGCCAGGGAGTACCTGAAGTTCCAGAATAAACAAGGGGCGAGGAAGCCTGGGGAACATAGCAAGACCCCATCTCTACAAAAAGTTTAAAAATTAGCTGGGCGTGGTGACGCCCACCTGTAGTCCCAGCTACTTGGGAGGCTGGGAGGGAGTTTCGCTTAAGCCCAGGAGTTCAAGGCTGCAGTGAGTTATGATCACACCACTGCACTCCAGCCTGGGTGATAGAGTGAGACCCTGTCTGAAAAACAAACAAACAAAAACAAGAGGAGGAGATTTTCTTTGAGTGTCATTTTTACACAAATATTTGAGATTAAAAAACACTTTTTATACTAAAACAATCACAGATATATTTTGAAGTAGAATCCAAACATTGTATACCTTTTAAATCTAAAACAAGAAACCTCGAAAACATTTTGCTTGGGATTTGGGCTGCAATTTGGTCCAAACCTAGCCCTTGAGGGTTTGTTTTCACTGCAATTAGGGCTACTTATGGAGGCAGTTTGATAGACACTGCAGTGTCCTCCCTGGAGCAACTTTAAGTAACACTCATCCTAGGCTGTCTTATCTAATCTTCACTTCAACATGCAATGGAGTTATTAACATTGGTATACAGCTGAGGATCCCAAGGTTCCATATCATCCTTGGTCAAGTTCAGACCATTTGTGAACTAAAGCTTAAATCCAGCTGCCAGGATACAAAAGCCTGTTCTCTTATCCTCTCCGCCCTACCATAACTCCATCAGTGCTTGGTTCATAGTAATTTGGATTTGTGGCTTCGTAGGTTGTTAACTAAATCTTGAACAAGTGTTTTTCTTTTTCTTATTTTCTTCTTGTCAAGCTGATGTGAAATGGGGTTGAATGAACTAGAACTGTTTCAACTGGAAAGGGAGAGCACCCCTGTTGTCCCAGCTACTTGGGAGCCTGAGGCAGGAGGATCCCTTGAGCCCAGGAGTTTGAGACTGCAGTGAGCTATGATTGTGCCACTGCACTCCAGCCTAGGTGACAGAGTGAGATCCTGTCTCTAAATAAAAAGAAAAAAAAAGAAAGAAGTTTGCAGTGAATGTGAAGGGTGCATGCTAGCCAGCAGCCCTAAATGCCAGAGGTGTTTGACATGTGGACAAGGGAATAAACTCGCTCTTGGAGGTGTTTGGCAGAGCTGGGTGGTGGGCTCTGGTTGAATTTGAGGAAGTGGCTTTTAAAACCCATAGGCTGGGTGGCCTTGATGTTGGCGAGAGCTCTCTCACTACAAGTGTTTAGGCAGAGGTTCACAGCCCTTTTCTGATGGAGCTGGGAAGGGTTAGCAGGTAAAGCTCAGTTAACTTCTAAAGCTATAGTTCCCAAACTTCAGGGTGCATCAGAATCACCCAGGAAGCTTGTACAATATGCAGATCCTGCTTATTTAAGCAGCTCCCTGGATGATTGTGATTCGGGCCTCACTTTGAGAAACTATGCTTTATTTTTTTATTTTTTGAGACAGAGTCTCTCTCTGTCACCCAGGCTGGAGTGCAATGGTGCCATCTCAGCTCACTGCAACCTTTGCCTCCCAGGTTCAAGCGATTCTCCTGCCTCACCCTCCTGAGTAGCTGGGTCTACAGGCACATGCCACCACACCCAGCTAATTTTTGTATTTTTAGTAGAGGTGGGGTTTCACCATGTTGGCCAGGACCTCAGATGATCCGCTTGCATCAGCCTCCCAAAGTTCTGGGATTACAGGTGTGAGCCACCACGCCCGGCTGAGAAACTATGCTTTAGAAACACTTATATGAATATGTGCATACTTCATAAATTGAATAAAGCATTAATAAAAACATACCACCTTCCCAAGGAAACTTAGGTTTTGGTCATTATGTATAAACTCTAGGTAATGTGATAAATGCTAAAACCTTCCTTCTCAAGGATAGTTCTTTTGTTTGTTTGTTTGTTTTTGAAGCAGAATCTTGCTCTGTCACCCAGGCTGGAGTGCAGTCGTGCGATCTTGGCTCACTGCAACCTCTGCCTCCCAGGTTCAAGTGATTCTCCTGCCTCAGCCTCCGAAGTAGCTGGGATTACAGGCACATGCCACCATGCCAGGCTAATTTTTGTATTTTTAGTGGAGACGGGGTTTCACCATGTTTGCCAGGGTGGTCTCAAACCCCTGACCTCATGATCTGCCCGCCTCGGCCTCCCAAAGTGCTGGGATTACAGACGTGAGCCACTGCGCCTGGCCAAGGATAGTTCTTTATTATACCAATCACATCTCCCTTGTGATTTGATTAACAGGTGGTTTTTTTTTTCTCTGCAAACTCACCACATAGTCTTACAGTGCTAACACCTCTAGAACAACGTGGAGCTCCAACTAAAGGCTTTTTTGTTTGTTTGTTGTTTAACTTAATTGAAACTGAATGGATTACCACATTAATTCCCTGAGGAATTTAGGATTTCTATCTAAGGCTTGTTGGTTTTATTGGGAGTAATTTATTAGTGTTTGGTTTTGTTTGAACTGGACTGAGAGCTTTTGCGATGGGGACCTGAACCACCACCTTTGAAGAATTCTTTTTAAATATTCAAGTTGTTTGATGTCAGTAAATTGCCATAATGCTTCTTGGTCCACACTGCTTGACGTGAAAAAACAGAGTGAATATTATATTGCAGCTAAGTGTCAGACTGTAAATTACTATGGAAAAGACCTTCTACAGACTGGTCAACATGGTGAATTCTGTCTCTACCAAAAACAAACAAACAAATGAAAAAAAACTATAAAAATTAGCCAGGTGTGGTGGTGCGCTCCTGTAGTCCCAGCTATATGGGAGGCTGAAGTGGGAGGATCACTGGAGCCCAGGAGGCAAAGGTTGCAGTGAGCCAAGATTGCACTACTACACTCCAGCCTGAGTGACAGCAAGACTCTGTCTCAAAAAACAAAAACAAAAAAATCCTTCCATTTTCCTCCTCCTCCCCACGAAATAACTAACCCTTGAGGCCTAGAAGAAACACACAGAACAAGCAGCCTGACATGTAACAGAGCAGGAAGCCCCCCGTGTCCACCTCTACCTCATTTTGTCAAGTCATCAAGAGACCTCCAGGCCCAGTCACTGTGGATTCATTCCTCTGGGTTTAGACACTCACCTGCCCCCGCCCCACCCCAGAGAGGTAGCATATTAAATCATTAACAGAATCTAATATAAAGAGGCCCTGTGATTACTGGGAACAAGTTCTCCTGATTTATATGCAATTGAACCATCTTCCCTGGAGTAGGTCCTTTAGAGCTATAAGCCCTTGCCATGACCAGCCCCCAGCATCTTCTCTCTTACTCCTCCTCTACAGGGGACTTAGGAAAACATTTTCTGAGTCTTACCCAACTTTAGCTTCTGCTATGCTACTTTTTGATGCTGTGCAAGCACCTGTTGACTCAGTGGTTCTCACCCTTCTTAGAGTCACAGACCCTTATAACAATCTAACTGAAGCCATGGATCCTTTCTTGATAAAAATAAATATACACTTAACATTTTTCGTACAATCTCAAGGAGTTTATAGACACACTTCTAAACTCAGTCATGGATACAAGTTGAGTAATGTGTAATGAGTTGCAGTCAAAACATACACAAAATTGTTATTTTTTTAATTTTCAGAAAGGGGGTCTTGCTCTGTAGTCCAGCCTGGAGTGCACTGGTGTAATCATAGCTCACTGTACTCACAAACTCCTGGGTTTAAGCAATCCTTCCACTTCAGCCTCTAGAGTAGCTGGGACTACAGGCATGCCCAGCTTATTATTATTATTATTATTTAAAAATGTTGTACAGATAGGGTCTTGCTATGTTGCCCAGGCTGGTCTCAAGCTCCTGGGTGATCCTCCTGCCTCGGTCTCCCAAAGTGCTGGGATTACAGGCATGAGCCACTGGCCCGAAATTATTTAAAAATATTGTATAAAATTACTGTGGGGGACAAGAGAAAGGATCCCCTTTGCCCTCTGAAGGTTTGCTGAAAAATCAACTCACAAAAGGAGGTAATTAGAGAAAAGGCAAGCCAGGCGCGGTGGTTCACGCCTGTAATCACAGCACTTTGGGAGGCTGAGGCGGGTGGATCACGAGGTCAGGAGATCGAGACCATCCTGGCTAACATGGTGAAGCCCCGTCTCTACTAAAAAAATACAAAAAAAATTAGCCGGGCGTGGTGGCGGGTGCCTGTAGTCCCAGCTACTTGGGAGGCTGAGGCAGGAGAATGGCGTGAACCTGGGAGGCAGAGCTTGCAGTGAGCCGAGATCATGCCACTGCACTCCAACCTGGGCGACAGAGCGAGATTCCGTCTCAAAAAAAGAAAGAAAAAAAAAATGAAAGACAAGGCATACATGGGGGAAAATACATATATTATGGGGAAATATTAATTTTACATTATTTTTCATTAATTTTACATTATATTAATATATTAATTATAAAATTATAACTAATTTTAATAAATTATATTAATTTTACAGTATATTACATAAATTATGTTAATTTACATTATTAATTTTACATTATATTAATTTCACATTAATTTTATATTAATACATATTTTATGGGGGAATATTCATTTTCCCCCATATTATACATGAAGGAAAATCACAAAGTGATTTTACTTAATATTCCAGTGGTGTGCAGATGCTTGTATACCCTACTACTTTTTTTTTTTTTTTTTAATACAGGGTCTCACTCTGTTGCACAAGGCTGGAGTGTAGTGCACCTGGCTAATTTTCTGTATTTTTTGTAGAGACGAAGTTTTTGCCATGTTGCCCAGGCTGGTTTCCAACTCCTGGGCTCAAGTGATCCACCTGCCTCAGCCTCCCCAAGTACTGGGATTACATGCATGCACCACTGTGCCTGGCCTACACCCTACTTTTTAGAGGAAAGGGAGTTGGGGAAGTGTGGATGTTTTAGGGAGGTAGCAACTGATGTTTGAGGGAATTCAATTGGCTCGAAGAACATACAATGGCCTGAGACAGAGCCTCTTGGGCCCACAGAACAGACAATGGTTTATGACAAAAGTCCGTCCAGGTGTGTTGACAGACTTTTGTCTTTCCTACTACAATAGGAATTCAGTTAATGAAAACTCAGGGAAGGGACTAGGGGTAATTGTTTCCTTTTTTGGCAGGTCCAGACTTTAGGCAGATAAGGGAACTTCAGAGAACAACCTTGGGAGAGACAGAGGATTGAGAGACAGGAGGTAAGAGGGGGGATGTCTGGTTCAGCATGTCAAAGCACCATATTTTGAGATATCAGTTTCTGAGCCCCAGCAGACATACACATTGCAGCCTTGTTTGTAGTAGCAAAATAGTGGAAAAAACCTAAGTATCAGTAAAAATCTGGTTAAATTATGGAACATCTATGCAGTGTAATACTATGCAGCTGTTAAAAAATGGTGCAGGTTGATAGGAACTGATATAGAATGATAGTGAAGATATTTTTTAAAAAGTAAAGTACAGCTTTGTGTGGTATGCTACCATTTTGGTGTATAAAAATGATGGAGGCTCTCACGCCTGTAATCCCAGCACTTTGGGAGGTTGAGGCAGGCAAATCACTTGAGGTCAGAAGTTTGAGACCAGCCTAGCCAACATGGTAAAACACTGTCTCTACTAAAAATAAAAAAAAAAACAGCTGGGTGTGGTAGTGCACGCATGTAATCCCAGCTTCTAGGGAGGCTGAGACAGAAGAATTGCTTGAACACAGGACGGAGGTTGCAGTGAGCTGAGATCATGCCACTACACTCCAGTCTGGGTGACAGAGTGAGACTCCATCTCAAAAAAAAAAAAAAGATGGAGGCTGTCTATATTCTCATATGCTTATTAGTGCATTAAATACTTCTAGGAGGATACACAGGAAAATTATAAGAGTGGTTGCCTGAGGAGGGGGAAGGAAAGTCTTACAGACTTGTTGTTATGTACTTATTTGTACTATTTGAATTTGTTATGTTTATGTATTACCTATTAATTTTAAAAAAATAGAGCGCTACAGAGATCACCTGCCCATTGAACAGTGTTTGTGAAGGACAATTAAATAGAAATGAAGAATGTATAATTATCAGATTTTCCAACCTTAAAATTAACATTTGATCATATACTTCCTTATATGTGTACAAAGAACTAACATGCCAGTATCCTTCAGTTTCCAATGAGGTGAAGCAGCCACCGCTCATTCTTGCCGTGTGTTTCACTTGGACAGCTGGTTCCAAAAAGAATGTAAAGTGCCTCTAGTTGGATGGTGAAGAAAGCTCTGCTTTTGATTTTGTTTTGTTTTTGTTTTTCTAAGACAGGGTCTCACTCTGTCACCCTGGCTGGAGTGCAGTGGCACAACCATGGCACACTGCAGCCTCAAACTCCTGGGTGCGTGACCCTTCCACCTTAGCCTCCCAGGTGGCTGGAACTATAGGCATGCGCTGCCACACCCAGCTAATTTTTTGTAGAGACAAAGTTTTACCACGTTTCCCAGGCTGGTTTCAAACTCCTGGAGTCAAGCCATCTGCCTGCTTTAGCCTCCCAAAGTGCTGGGATGACAAGCATGAGCCATGGCGCCTGACCTAGCTCTGTTTTTAAATGGTCTGATTGGTTCCAGTGTGTCTTTAGCTGCAGAAGCAGAGAGAGGAGGTAGATGGGATAAATCAGGGCCTGTAGACTAGGTAGACCTGCTAGGGCAGGGGCCTTTGTCAGAGAAATGTCTCCCAGTGATATCAATGGCCTTAGGCACTGAGGGGCCTGACCTTGGCTTTGGAACCTGGACCCGTGTCTTCAGCCAGACTGTGTCTTAGTCTGTGAGGGACCTGCCTCTCTGCTGGAGATGTCGATAGCTAATGTTCACCAAGTGTCTTCTGTGATCCTGACCCTGTGCCAGACATCTGGTATGATATTTTATTAAATTTTCACCCATATTAGGTGGGTACTAGTATTTTCATTGCCAATGTAAGATGAGGAAACTGAGGCACAAAGGGGTTGAATAATTTGCTCAAAGTTGCACACTGATGAGCACAGTTCAAATCCAGCACAGCCAGGATTTGAACTTGTCAGTATGACTCTATATCCTATGCTTTACCACTGTGTATAATGGGTTAAAAGTGGGGGAATCAGGCCAGGCGCAGTGGTTCATGCTTGTAATCCCAGGCTAAGACAGGTAGATCGCCTGAGCTCAGGGGTTCGAGACCAGCCTGGGTGAAACCCTTTCTCTACCAAAAATATAAAACAATTGGCCAGGCATGGTGGTACATTCCTGTAGTCCCAGCTATTGCAGAGGCTGAGGTGGGAGAATCGCTTGGGCCTTGGAGGCAGAGGTTGCAGTGAGCCAAGACCATGCCACTGAACTCCAACCTGGATGACAGTGAGACCTTGTCTCAAAAAAAAAAAAAAAAAACAAAAACACAAAGTGAGGAAATCAGCTGAAAAAGACAGGGCTGGGAGATTAAGCTATGGGGCTGAATTCTTTCAGAGGGGAAGGAGAGCCTAAGTCCAAACCACTTGGCCAAGATGAACTTGATATTGATTTAGGTCATTCTGAGTATCCAGGAGGTCCAGGTGAGGAGTGGAGAGCGGAGGCTGAACCAGGACGATGTGCTGCATCATGACTCTGGTGGCCCATCCTTGTGGGAGCAAGACTTAGGGCAGCATCTAAAGGCAGGGGAGGCAGCTCAGAACCTTGGGGTAAGGTCTTCAAGAGCTAGGCAGGAGGTCAGTGGCCTCTGCCGAATGGGCAAAGGTGCATTTATTTATTATATATATAATGTGACAGGCACTAGAGATTCAAGAATGAAACACACTGACTCAGGGAGATAAGTAAATCAATAATTCAAAAATCATAGGACTGTATGATCAGTATAATAATTTGATATATATGTGCAGACTGCCATGGAGTAACAGAAGAGGTGCACCTAACTCTATCACTAGTGGTCACAGAAGGCTTCCTGGAGGAGGAAGGTTTATATTGAGCCAAGGCTAGAGAAGAAGGGCTTATGCACAGTAGTGGAGATGAGAAAGCTAAGCCAAAGCACACTGAAGGAATGGCATGTCTGTTACAGCAGGCAAGTCCCAGAGGTGGAGATGGAGGTCCCTTAGAAACTAAGTCCATTCTGTAGATGTATGGGAGACAGGGCAGATGAGTATTGAGGGACAGGTCCTCGAGGGTCCAAGGATCCCATGTAAGGAACTGCTGGCCTGGAATATAAATCCCTACTTCCCTTTGTATCTGTTCCAGTGCCTGGCAAAGTTATGTAATAAATGTTTTCGGATAAAATGAAAGTGCTGGGTACCAGGAAGGAAATCAAGGCAGAGATTTAGCCTTGGAGAAACATGACTCCTTGCTTCCCTGCTTACCCTGTCCAGACCTCCAATGTTCATCTTCGACATGGTCTCCTTCCCTGATTGACATAATCTGGGTCAGGGGCCTCTCCTACACACTCCTGACTCTTTCTGTGATTTCCCCAGCGTGGGAGTGGAAATGTTCATACCTTATTATGTTTGATCACATACCTGCCTCCTCTCTTCAGCTTTGAGCTCCACTGAGGGCAGGGACCATGCAGACCTGTCTGGCTAGCACAGTGCTGCTGTGAGCACATACTCAGCCCTTGCTAGAAGTGTGCAGTATGAATGGACAATTTCCCATGGCCTAGAAAATTGAGTCCACCCTCTAGGCCTGGCCTGCCACAAAAACGATCCAGTTTTGAAAATTACTTTTGTAGCTCTTTCTCCCTTCATGGTGTCCTTAAACTCCCACTCAACTCCAAACTAACTAGTCTTTTCCAAATAAGTCTTAATGTTCATAATCATAGCAGGAGCTTTGTTTTTACTGTTTTCTCTGCCTGGAAAATTATTTCCCTATTGAAATCCCATTATTATTCAAAGCCTAAGTCACATGAGAGCTCTTTTAATTTCTTAGGGGGACATTGTCCATCTTCCTCAACCCTGCATTGTCCATCTTCCTCTACCCTGTAATAGTTCTCACATGCCGCTTTGTCTTTAAACTAGTTATATACCTGTTCTGTTTCTCTTAGATTATGTGCTCCTTGAGAGCAAGATCATGTCTCCTCCATCTTTCTCCTGCCACGCCTAGTACATGATAGGGGCAAAATAAATTTTAAGTAAGGACTATGAGTGCCTGCACACATAGCGAGTGGCAGTTTTGGAACTGGGGTCTGAAAACCACTTGCGTAAGAATCAGGGCCTGGGCTAATTCTTATGAGGAGAATGCCAGGGTTGCTTATTTAAACTTGATTAAATGAAGTCTCTGGGGCCCACCCAAGATCTCCAGAGTCAAGGGTCCTCACCGAAAATCAATATTTTAACTGCTCCCCACGTGACTTTTGTGTACCTTTGAATTTGAGAACTTTCCTCAGATAACAAGCTAGACAGATGCTGTACAATCGATATTAAGTAGAATCCTTTTGAAGCCGTAGCTCCAGACCTGACAACATCCAGGGCCAAGAGAAAGGGGGAATTTGGCTGGCTGACTCTGTCTTTTTAGCCTGGAGGAACTTCAAAGCATCTTAGCAGGTTTGTCCTTATTTCTTTTTGGTCAAAAGTGGGTCACATGGCCACTCCTAACCCATTCATGGCTGTTCAAATGGGGTTGCCTTGGACCACTTATTATTTCCTCCTGGGGCTAGCCCCACCTTCCTGGTTTACCAAACCCAATCTCCAAATAGAAAGAAGGTTCTCCTAAGGAAGACGGAAAGTGTAATGGAGGTTGACATTATTGCTGATTCTTGCAAAAAAGTCCGTGCATTGCAGTAACTGCTACTATCCCAATTTTATGCCAAAATAAACCAGCTCTCATAGGTGGGGTTAAATCTGGAGGGCAGAACAGGGACTGGAACTTGGTTCTTGTTCTGGATTCTAAGCCTGAATGATCTTCATGACAGCCTATGCCAGCACCCATCTGTGGGAAGAGAATTTAATTTGAAGTTTCACAAATATCATGGAATATCAGATCTGGCCTACCAGGAGTAATGCATGTTTGCAGTGGATGGTTTTGAGAACTCTGCTGTTTAAATAATCTTTGGCAAGCACAATATTTCCTAAGTCATGTTTATGCAAGTATTTTAAAAGTGTTATAACTTCCCCCATTAACATAACTTATCCCTGTTCCCATTTCCTCATACTTGATGTTAAGGTCATGATTGGCGATCTATACTTATGAAATGCCCATGGGGTAGTTTGGGGGCCCTTTCAGACATCAATAGCTTGAGTCTAGAATTATTACCGTAGAACCAGGGTTCTCAAACCTCAGCATGTATCAGAATCACCTGGAGGGATTCTTGCACTTTACAAAGATTATTTATTTATTTTTATTTTTTAGAGATGGGGGTCTTCTTATGTTACCCAGACTGGCCTCAAACTCCTGGGCTCAGGGATTCTCCCACCTCAGCCTCCCAGTAGCTGAGATTACAGGCACAAGCTACCATGCATGGCCTGGAGGCTTCTTAAAATCCAAACTGCTAGATCCCATCCCGAGAGTTTAGGATTCTGTAGATCTAGGGTTGGACCTAAGAATTGCACTTTGAACAAGGTCCCAGGTGATGGTGATGCTGTTGGTCTGGAAGCCACACTTTTAGAACAAATGATACTGATCTGGGTTTATTGAAAAAGATGATATAATAGGATTTTATCATGTGTACCACACACATCCTATCCTTTCCAGGTTCTTTTATGCTCCCTCCTAAGGCTGTCCTGGGGCCTTCCCCTCTGGCTGCATTTTGCACAGAGGGATTCACCTAGCCTTCTGTATTTTGGTGACTCTAGGCTGGGATTGTTCTTTGGAAGTGAGAAGGTAGAGTGAGGTCTATGTATCTTCCCTCCAGGCCTGGTTCATTGTCTGTATACTGAAGGTGGCTCTAAATGTTGGTCTGGAAATTTTGGTTTCACTGTAAAAGGAATTAAATTCTAATAGATGGTACAACATGGACAAACCTTGAAAACATGCTAAGTGAAATAATCCAGACACAGAAGGATAAATGTTACATGATTCCACTTATATAAAATACCTAGAATAGTCAAACTCATAGAGACAGTGGAATAGAGGTTACCAAGGGCTAAGGTAAGGGGGAAATGGGGAGTTACTGTTTCACGTGTTCGGAGTTTCTGTTTGGAATGATGGAAGAGATCTAGGAATAGATGGTGGTGATTGTTGCAAGACATTGTAAATGTTCTTAAGTCCACTGAATTGTACACTTTAAAATGGTTAAAATAGGCCAGGCACAGTGGCTCACGCCTGTAATCCCAGCACTTTGGGAGGCCGAGGCTGGCAGATCACTTGAGGTCAGGAGTTGAAGACTAGCCTGGACAACATGGTGAAACCCTGTCCCTACAAAAATTAGCCAGGCATGGTGGCCTGCACCTGTAGTCCCAGCTACTTTGGAGGCTGAAATAGGAGGATAGCTTGAGCCAGGGAGGTCAAGGCTGCAGTGAGCTGAGATCACACCACTGCATTCCAGCCTGGGCAACATGGTGAGACCCTATCTCAAAAAAATTTTTTTAATCGTTAAAATGGTAAATTTTGCTATATTATGTTACCATGATTGAAAAAATAAATCTTGCTTTTGTTATTCTTCTGTCTGCCAGTAATGTGCTCAATTGTCCTTGTATCAGCCCCTGAGAGCTAATTGTTAAATTTTTAGAGGTTTTGCAAGCTGATTGTTAAAAATAGCCAGCCGTGATTTAAAATTAAATTATATGAACTAATGAGTAAATAAGTTATATTGAAATATGAATATTTATAAGTAATTTGTATTTAAAACAATTCATCATTTCCTAATTCTTTTGCTACCTTTTGCCATTATCTATGCTCTCGAGGGTATTTATATCTATTTTATCTGTGTGGTGAAACTAGTATTAATGTGTAATGGGGTGCTACTGACCATCTACTCCCAACTCCAAGTTGAGTGACATCACATTAGTAACTTGAAATTGATCAGGGTGCAAAGATTTACACCAAAAAAGTGGCTACACATCAGGGTGTCCTTTCCTTGGAGAGCTGGCTATTAGGTTTATCAGCACATCCCTGGCCTTACCTTGTGGGTTAGGGTTGGTGTAAGTTTGTAGGAATAAAACACCACTCACTTGGAAGCTACCAGCCCAGCTTTCTTTAATTGAATCCTAACCCTTTCCAAATAGCCCTGCCTTGGGGTGTTTTTGCTGTGCCTAAAAAAAAAAGGGTGGTGGCTAAGTTTAGTAGCAGGGGAAGATGAGTCACATAGTCAGCTAGTTACTTTTTAACCTTATGGGTGCCTTTCCTCAACTGTAAAATGAAAGGGGTGAGAGAAAAACTGGTAGAAATAAAGTAAGATGATTTTTCTAGCGATAAGGAAGAGATACTTTTTAAAAAAAGTTTTTATTACTGATCACAGCCAGTTACAGAGATTTCTTTGTTCCTTCTCTACTTCTACTGTTTCCCTTGACTAGCATTAAAAAAAAGCTTTTCTTATGAACATTTTCCAATATACACCCAAGTGAGAGAATAGCAAAATGAACCGCCATGTAACTATTCATCACCCACCTCAACAGTTACCAACATTTCACTGAAAAAGAGACTTTTCTAACTATTGAAATATAATAATGAGGAATACAAAGGAAAAGATGGACAGGTATAATTTAAATTTTTTCTTCCAAATTTTGACTATACAACACTAAAAGAAGAATATTAAATTGGAAACATACTTAGAATTAATTTTTGGTATAAAATATTAAAATTTATAAGATATGCATAATGTATATGTCAGTAAAGCACCAAGATCCTAAAAATGGGCACAAAATACACACCAATAATTCACAAAGAAGAACACAAGTTTTAAAAAAAGAAAGATTTAGTGTTCCTACTACTTATTAAATTAATTAATTAATTAATTTTTTTTTTGTTTTTTTAGACAGAGTCTCGCTCTGTTCCCCAGGCTGGAGTGCAGTGGACCATCTCGGCTCACTACAACCTCCACCTCCCAATTTCAAGCAATTCTTCTGCCTCAGCTTTCCGACTATCTGGGACTACAGGCACACGCCACCATGCCCGGCTAATTTTTTTTGTATTTTCAGTAGAGACGGGGTTTCACCATGTTAGCCAGGCTAGTCTTGAACTCCTAACCTCAGGTGATCCACCCACCTCAGCCTCCCAAAATGCTGGGATTACAGGTGTGAGCCACCGTGCCCAGCCATTTTTGTTTTATATATATATATATATATTTTTTTTTTTTTTTTTTTGAGATGGAGTCTCGCTATGTTGCCCAGGCTGGAGTGCAGTGGCATGATCTCGGCTCACTGCAAGCTCTGCCTCCCGGGCTGATGCTATTCTCCTGCCTCAGCCTCCCTAGTAGCTGGGACTACAGGCACCTATCACCACACCTAATTTTTTGTATTTTTTTTTTTTTTTAGTAGAGACAGGGTTTCACCATGTTAGCGAAGATGGTCTCGATCTCCTGACCTTGTCATCCGCCCGCCTCAGCCTCCCAAAGTGCTGGGGTTACAGGTGTGAGCCACCGTGCCCAGCCTTTTCTGTGATATTTTTAAAGATAAATCAAATCCCAAGAAGTAGAATTCTTGTTGTATGGTGCATACAATTTACTAATGGCCAAATTGCCCTCCAAAAGTACTGTCCAGGGCTGGGCGGGGTGGCTCACGCCTGTAATCCCAGCACTTTGGGAGGCCAAGGTGGGTGGATCACGAGGTCAAGAGATTGAGACCATCCTGGCCAACATGGTGAAATCGGTCTCTATTTAAAAAATACAAAAATTAGCTGGGCATAGTGGTGTGCGCCTATAGTCCCAGCTACTCGGGAGGCTGAGGCAGGAGAATCGCTTGAACCTGGGGGATGGAGGTTGCAGTGAGCCAAGATCATGCCACTGCACTCCAGCCTAGGTGGCTGAATGAGACTTTGTCTCAAAAAAAAAAAAAAAAAGTACTGTCTAACTTATACTCCCCACCTGCAGTACAGGAGAGTATACCCAGTATTGTGTCTTACTCTTTTTCATCTCTATCCCAGTGCAGTGAATATGAAAACAAATATTTGCCACCTCTGCCTCCTGGGTTCAAGCAATTCTTGTGCCTCAGTATCCGGCATAGCTGGGATTACAGGCGTGCACCACCATGCCCGGGTAATTTTTGTGTTTTTTGTAGAGACAGGGTTTCACCATGTTCACCAGGCTGGTCTTGAACTCCTGGCCTCAAGTGATCTGCCCGTCTTGGCTTCTCAAAGTGCTGCGACTACAGGCGTGAGCTACCATACCTGACCCCTACTACTAAGGTTAAAAGGAGACCAAGTACAGAGGCTTACGCCTATAAGCCCAGCACTTTGGGAGGCTGAGGCAGGAGGATTGGTTGAGGCCAGAAGCTTGAGACCAGCCTGCTGGGCAACATAGGGAGACTCTATCTCTGCAAAAAAATTTTGAAAATTAGCCGGAAGTGGTGGCACATGCCTGTAGTCCCAGCTACAGGTTGAGATGGGAGGACTGTTTGAGCCCAGAAGTTCCAGGCTGCAGTGAGCTATGACTGTGCTACTGCACTCCAGCTTGGGCGACAGAGTGAGACCCTGTTTCTTAAAAAAATAAAAATGATAAGGCAAGTTAATAATAATAAGGTTCAATTTTAAATATTAAATATTTAATATTTAAATATTTAAATAATTAAATTTTAAATTTAAATAATTAAATATTTAAATATTAAATATTAAATATTAAATTAAATTCTAAATATTAAATTAAGAATAAATACATTGAGCAAGCAAGCTAACTTATGGGTGGTTGGGCTTTGGATATCCTTATAAATTTGGAGGACAACTAGAAATGTTCATAATTATCAGATATCACAAAGAATAAGCCAACAGAAGTAAATATCTACAAAGCTAATTGTAAAGATTATAGGCCAGGCACAGTGGCTCATGCCTGTAATCCCAGCACTTTGGGAGGCTGAGGCGGGCAGATCACCTGAAGTCAATAGTTCAAGACCCGTCTTGCCAACATGGTGAAACCCCATTTCTACTAAAAGTATTCTAAAAATTAGTGGGGTATGGTGACGCATGCCTGTAATCCCAGCTACTCAGGAGGCTGGGGCAAGAGAATCGCTTGAACACGGGAGGCGGAAGTTGCAGTGAGCCAAGATAGCACCACTGCACTCCAGAGACAGAGAGAGACTCTGTCTCAAAAAAAAAAAAAAGATTATAATTCTGAGATAAAAAATCTGAACAACCAATAGTAGGGACATTGAGTAAATTATATCAGTTTGATGGAAGACTATAGTAAAATAGTAAAATAATAAATATGGTGATTGTATAAAATATAGAAAATTAAGTAAAAGAGTAGAACACAAAATTATATACATACTGTGATTACAACTGTGCTGAAACACTGGAATAAACAGAAAGTAGATGGTAAGTTTACATTACTTTAAAAAATGTCTTTTACAGTGTTTAAAATCTACAAAATAAAATGAAAGGGTGAAATAGATGATTGCTAAAGGCTTTCCAGTCTCTAAAATTCTATGAAAGTTAATCATTTGTATTTGTAAGCGTGGAAAGATTCATTATTTTCAACACTGCAGTGAAAAATTCTACCTCTACCTAGATTCTGCAGGGTTTGGAAAACAAGTTTATCAGATCACACAGGTTACTTTAATAATAACAATAATAATAACAGCTAGAGGGAAGGAGAGTTAATAGTGACAAATAAAACCAGCACTGACTGTCCAGGATGCATACTTCATTGTTACTGCCATAAGATCCTGAGGCTGCTAAAACAAAACCAAAAAATAATTTTTTTGGCGTGTACATATATTATCTTTAAAATTTAAAATTAAATAAAGATTAATATTAAAAAGACAATTAGCATTTTGTTTTATCTTTTTTTTGAGACGGAGTCTGGCTCTGTTGCCCAGGCTGGAGTGCAGTGGTGTGATCTCGGCTCACTGCAAGCTCCGCCTCCCGGGTTCACGCCATTCTCCTGCCTCAGCCTCCCGAGTAGCTGGGACTACAGGCGCCCGGCTAATTTTTTGTATTGTTAGTAGAGACGGGGTTTTACCGTGTTAGCCAGGATGGTCTCGATCTCCTGACCTCGTGATCCACCCGCCTCGGCCTCCCAATGTGCTCGGATTACAGGCGTGAGCCACCGCGCCCGGCCTGTTTTATCTTTTTTTGTGATTTTTTGAGGTATTAGTATTACATTTTCTATGACCTCTGCAGTTAGTCTTCATTTCTTTTAGGAAGGATTCCGTTTTTATGAAAAAACAATTTCATTGAAACCAAACAGTAGTGAAAAGGGTGATATTTAAATATGAGTTGGTAAGTCGTTTTTGAATACATATATGGTTTAAAAATCTAAAATCTCTTGACACTTGATTAAATAGAGAGATGGAGGAGAAGAATGGTCATAGAAAATGAATCTTGCCCTTGATGTGATGAGTATGAAATATTTAAGCCAAAATCTGTAGTCTCAAAGGATTTATTGATGTTTTATTGCCAGCCAGTCTTCTTCCCTGTTTAGAATGCTATGTTTTTCTGCCAAACACTGAGGATACCTAATAGTTTCCTAAGTGTTTCTTCTGAATAATTAAGTGGATTATTTTCAGAGATAGACTCTTCTTTTAAGTATTCTGGGGCTTTGTTTTTTTCCCTTGTTTTCTAGCATTTTGACATAGGTGCATATTATGTTTTTTTATTTTTTAGCAAATGGGGAAATGAAGGCACTGAGAAGATAAATAAACAAGTTTTTGTGTGCGTGATTTAAAGAGATAGTCTGACCATTCACGTAAAGTGTTCAGAACAGTATCTGGCCATAATAAATGTTCACTCAACATTAACTATAACAATTATGATCAAATAAGATAAAATATGTGTAGAGTTTGCTATGCAGTAGAAATACGAAGTGAGGCTGAGTGTGGTGGCTCACACTGGCGAACCACTTTGGGAGGCCAAGGTGGGAGGATAGCTTGAGCTCAGGAGTTCAAGGCCAGCCTGGGCAACATAGTGACACCTCGTCTCTATTAAATAAATAAATTAATTAATTAATTTAAAAATAAATATAAAGTAAGCCACAAATGCAAGTTTGAATTATCTAGTAATTACATTCAAAAAAGTAAAGAAACAGGCAAAATTAACTTTAATAATGTAGATATATTTTACCCAATATACCCAAAGTAATATCATTTCAACATGTAATCAATATAAACATTATTAATGAGATATTTTATAGGCTTCTTTTCGTGCTGTGTTGTAGCAGTCTGATGTGTATTTTAAACTGATAGCACATCCAAATCTGAATGCAAATTTTTCATCAAATGTCTGTATTTAGATTTCATGAAATGTTCAGTTTTCACATCAATTTACATGCTCAAATTATTTCAAACATACTTCAAAATTTTTCCAATAACTAAATCAAGTACCTAAAATAATTTTCCTTTAATATTTGCATCCACACTGAAAAAACGGACTCATGTTTTTTAAAAGATTTTGACTTCGAAGTGAAAAGCCTCTCGCTTTTTAAAACTGCATCTTTCCAAGTTAAGTAAATTCATGAACTCTCTTGTCAATTCCATCTGTTGTTCTTTACTGTGCCAGCTGTGATGCTTCTGCCACTCCACTCAATTGTACATCAGTAACGTGCCTTTGTTTCAAATCTTAAAATGTAGCTGGGTGCAGTGGCTCACGCCTGTAATCCCAGCACTTTGGGAGTCTGAGGTGGTAGGATCGCTTGAGCCCAGGAGTTCAAGACCAGCCTGGACAACATGGTGAGACCCCATCTGTGACAGAGCAAGACCCTGTCTCAAAAAAAAAAAAAAAAAAAAAACTTAAAATGTGTCCATAGCTACTTTTTAACTATAAAATAATTTAATTATGTTAAAATAACTTGAACTTGTGCTGTCTGTAAAACTTCTTCAAATAAATACATTAAAATATTGCATCAGTGCCTAGAAAAATATCAAAGTGAATAAATCTGTTGGCACCAACTAGATTAGTGATTACGTGTAATACTAGAAAAGATGCCACATGCTTGACATGGGCCCTACACATACAATGGTTGAAAAATGTAGCCCTACCAGAGCAATAAATCTTTGTGTAATGGGGAAATATTGCATACTGCATCAATTTCAAAATTTAAATATAATTAAAATGAAACAAAATTTAAAATTTAGTGTCTCAGTCTCTCTAGCCACATTTCAGTTGCTCAGAAACATGCAGCTGCTGGCACCATATTGGGGTATAGAGACAGTCTGTCAAAAGACAGGGTGAGGAGCCAGGCGAGGTGGCTCATGTCTGTAGCAACAGCTACTTGGGAGGCTGAGGTGGAGAATCACTGGACCCCAAAAGCTGGAGGCTGCACTGAGCTATGATAGTGCCACTGCACTCCAGCCTGGGTGACAGGGTGAGACCCCGTCTGGGAAAAAAAATAAAAAGACATGGTGAACAGAACACTTTAGTCCCACCCCATGCACCTTTTTGTGTTAGCATCAGCTTTACAGCAGAGGAGGGATTGTAATGGGCCTGGTCTAATTCCTAGTTTCTAGCTGGTTTTCCCTTTGGTCTTCTCTGCTTCTTTTTCTACCATGAATGCCTGGTTCTCTGAGCAAAAATAAATAAATAAATATGTATTTATGTATATTAAAAATATAACTCCTAGCATGGATTTCTGCCAGGGTGCTTCTCACTGATCATGTCTCCTTGAATCTACTCTGCCACCATGGTTCCCGCCCCAACACCTCTTGGCCTGTTTGAGATGAGGAGGGCCAGCTGTGGGCCTACCTCACAGCTCCTCACCTCAGGGCAGGGTGTTCTGAATAGATCCCCACATCAGACAGAGCTGCTAGAGAGGGAGAACCCATCTCCCTATTGTCTCATAAACACACACACTCACACACACTCACACTCACATATTCTTCATCTGGCTCCATCTGCCTTAAGTCTGTTTCACTTCCTCTCAGCTTCTAACATTATCTCATGACCATCCTAGTCTTTTCCATTTTGTCTTGAGTTTCTCCCTTTTCTTCCCTGTGCCTTCATGAAAATCTTGAATGAGAAACTGGGTGCGGCTGCTGCATCAGAAATAGTAAGTTCCTCACGTGAATCAGAAATCCACTGTGGAAGAATTTTACAGTTCTGTTTTTGTGCTCTTCTGCTGGAATCAGCTTGAATTTTGGAAAGATGTGGGGACAGAACCCTACCCTGGCCCAGAGAGGGAGTGGCTGATCCAAGGGGAGGAGGAGTTGCCCACAGAGCTGGAACTTGATGAAAGTGAGACTTTGAAGAGAGCGGTGCTTACTCTCTGCTCAGTTCCAGATCTCTGAGGTAGAGCCAGTTGAAATCTGTGTAAGAAACAAAGTTGCTTTTCCAGTTCATCTGGAAAGAGAGGGCTTTTTGTTTTTTCCCCACGTGGGCAAATAGAGGTGGTGATGTTGTGTTTTTAGAGCCAGAAAGAAAGTTCTGGGCTGCATAATGCCTATATTCCAGGCAAATAGAACCCAACAAGGACAACGGTCTGGCTTGATCACTGACTCATTGCAAATCCCTTCCCTCCTGTACTTTAATTTATTCATTTTCTTTTTTTAAATGACAAACTGATATTATTTTTAATTTTTAAATACTTCAGTGACCACAGGACATAATACTTTTTTTTTTTTTTGAGATGGAGTCTCACTGTGTTGCCCAGGCTGGAGTGCAGTGGCGTGATCTCATCTCATTGCAACCTCTGCCTCTCGGGTTCAAGCGATTCTCCTGCCTCAGCCTCCTGAGTAGCTGGGATTACAGGTGTGCACCACCACGCCTGGCTAATTTTTATATTTTTAGTGGAGATGGAGTTTTGCCATGTTGGTCAGGCTGGTCTCGAACTCTTGACCTTGTGATCTGCCCCCCTCGGCCTGGGAGTTGGGCCAAAGTGCTGGGATTACAGACGTGAGCCACCACACCCGGCCTTAGTTTTTTTCTGACGCGGTCCTCTTCTTTTATCCCTAAGACTTATGATTGCTAAGACAGCAAAAGATACCAGCGTTACTGACCAACCTTGGAATTTGGTCTTGGGAAATGGAGGCCTGTAGTTTGTGACCCATAAGGAGAGACTGAAGGGGCCTAAGTGCAGATGAACAGATGAGAATCCCTGGTGATAGAACAGACAAGAACTGGAGATCAATGCCAATAGTTTGTGATGAACGTGTTGGGGTTCCTATGTGATCAACCAGTTGGGATTTCTGTATTAGTTTCACACTTGCCTGTAATAGTTTACCAATGGTGTTTCTGAAAGATGAACATGAAATTAAGGGACCTTTCATATTTCCTCGAGGGACTTTGATTCTAAAATAACTCTGAGAACAGATCAGGAAACATGATATAACCCTAACCATGCTTGACACATTTTCTCTTTAAATAACAGTTATACTTGAGGAGACGATTTTACTCATGATGCTTTGCAAAAGCCACATGGATTACACTGGTTTGGATTTTGCCTTAGAGTGTGCATTGCTAAATGATGGATAACAGCAGCGTGCTTCCCCGAGAGGCCACTGTGAGCCTCTTACTTAGGTTGAGAACTTGACTTCTTACTTAGGTTTTATACCACCATAAAATGCACCCATCTTAAGTGGTTAGTTTGATGAGCCATCGTTTCTTTTAAGGAGTTAACATTTAAAATCAACTTTTAAAAATTGTGGTGCAATACACATGAAATTTTACCATCTTAAACATTCTTAAATGTAACAGTTCAGTGACATTAAGTATATTCACATTGTTTTGCTACCATCACCACCATCCATTCACAGAACTCTTTTCATCTTGTAAAACTGAAACTCTATACTATTAAACTGTAACTCCCTCTTCCCTTTCCTCTAGCATTATCATTCTGCTTTCTGTCTCTATGAATTTGACTACTTTGAGTACCTCATATAAGTGGATTCATGTAGTATTCATCCTTTTGTGACTGGCTTATTTCACTTAGTGTAGTGTCCTTAGATTCACTGGTTTTATAGCATGTGGCAGAATTTCCTTCCTCTGTAAGGTTGAATAATAGTCCACTGTATATATTCCAATGTATGTATGTGTGTATACACACACACACACACCGCGTTGTGTTTATCCATTTATCTGTTGAGGGACACTTGTGTTGCTTCCACTTTTGGCTATTGTGAGTAATGCTGCTGTGAACATGGATGTGCAAAGATTTCTTCGAGTTCCTGCTTCCTGTTCTTTTGGGTATATGTACACCTAGAAGTGGAATTGTTGGACCATATGGTAATTCTATTTTTAATTTGTTGAGGAACTGCCGTACTGTTTTTACGGTGGCTGCACCATTTTACTTTCTTACCAGCAGTGTACAAGGGTTCAAGTTTCTCCACATCTTCACCAACATTTGTTATTTTCTGTTGTTCTGTTTTGAGTAGTAGCCATTCTAATGGGTATGAGTGGAGTTCAGTGAGTGTTGGCAGATGTATATGTCTGGGTACACTACCCCAATCAAGGTAAAGAACATTTTCATCACCCCTTGATGTTGCCTATGCTCCTCTATAGTTAGTATCCCTTCTGCCTCACCAGTGCCCCCAATCACTGGCCCCAGACAACCACTTTTGCACTTTCTAGCACTATATATTAACTTTGTTTGTTCTAGAATTTCATATAAATACTTTGTTTGGCTTCATTTAGCCAGAATAATGCTTTTGAGGCTTATCCAAAACCCTAATCTAAAATCAATTGTGGATGGAAAATAAACCACAGTGTGACTGGAGTTCGCTACTATGCTGATGGTTGGTTAGAGAATACCATGGGTCTCAGAAACAAAGTGAGAGGAGGAGAGGGCCCTTCCTAGCAATGAGGCCTTCAGGAAGCCCAAGGAGCCATAGCAATTAATGCCAGTCCTATGGCTTCGGGGGCAGCCAGTTCAATTAATCAGCAGGCATTTCTTGCAGGCCCGCTGTGTGCAAGGCACTGCTAAAATTTAGAAACAGGAAAGTAGAGGCCCAGGATGAGAATTTGGAGAGGGAAGATGCTGCCTTAGAATTCATACAACTGGATAATGCTTTTGTCAGAGGACAGACACACACAGAAGACCTTATGGACTTAGTGGCCAAAAGAACCACAAAGGAATCTAGTTTGACTTGTCGGTAAATGTGAAAGCCTGAACTCTATACGCCACAGATGTTTTTCATGTGGGTAGATTTGGTAACCCCACCTTAAACAGCTCACTAAACAGGTAGTGCTAGAATACTGTAGATGTGATAAAGATTACTTGGAGAGAACAGTAATAGAAGAATAGCTAACATTTGTTGAGTACACAATGTCTGCACCATTCTAAGTACTTACATGATGTAATAACTTGATTAATTTTTGCAGTCATCTTATAAAGGAACTATTGTTATTAACTCTATGTTACCCATGAGGAAACTGAGGCACAAGAGACTATACCTTGGCCCAAATCACCCAGTTAGAAAGTATCTTTAGGAGGATTATAAACCCAGGTGGTTGTGCTCCAGGGCTCCAACCACTTTGTTATGAAGGAAGGATGGTGTGGTCACTGAAGGAGAAGTTTCTGTTTATCTGAATGGCCCATGATGCGAAATTAGCAACTAGGCCAGAAAGCTGGCTGCACCATAGTTAGACCTGCACTTTTCCTTTTTTTCTCATCAGAAGGGTGGCATAGATTGCCCATCCTAGGGTGAACTTGTGTTGCCCACAGTGCCAGCACCTTCCAGACCTTGGGTCAGCTGACAGAATCTAACATGTTGTTACCAAGCACACTGCCCAGAAGGCAAACCCATCACTCACCTGTAGATAGGCCTGTTTCCTAGCTATAAAGTGGAGGTGTGGGTCGGATGCGCTCTAAAGTCTTTTCTACCCTAACAATCCAATCTGGCAGAAATGCACTCTTTCTTGGGGGGCAAGAATTTCCCCTCTATTTCTACTCCCATTTTCTTTGCATGCTTATATTTTAGCCTTAGAATTACTCTCTCATGTATGGTTTACTTCACATTTTGATCTGAAACAGGGAAAATCAACCCTGAGTGATCAAAGGAAGAGTTGTGCCTTAGCCTGGAAGGGCGCTGCCTCCAAAAGCATAAGCAACTGCCGTCCAGGGCTGGAAAAAACATATTGCAGCTGTGCCAACTCCATCTGAGGCTTTGAATGAAAGCCCATAATGTTTTCAGTTTGTAGCAAAAGCTAGAAGAGCTATTTTTGGCATTCCTTTCTCTCCCTACTGGTATATACTGGACAGTCTTAATATTGCTGGTGCTAAAATAAACATAACCAGATGGGGTCATTATATCTAACCTGTTTTGACACTGGATTCAGATACCCCAAAGGCATGATGCATTAGTAGTCTCTGAAGCAGGCTGCACTTTGGGAACTTTGCTATTGTGGTTGGATCAGCCCTGACCTGCCTACCTGCACTAATCACTAAACACAGGATGCTGGGCCCTGTTTTAAGGGGTCGGGGGGGAGCACAGAATGTGCTTGGGTGGAATCTTTATGTCCCTTTTAGCTGAAGATGGCACAACTCTGACCATGTGTCTGCCCAAAGAGACATATTACAGAGCCATGCCGCGTTGTTCTCCCACCAGAAAGGCTGTATGGCTGAATTAGAGCATGTGGGGATTAGAAATGCGCTGCTTTCTTGAAGTGGCCACCAGCCTTGTACTAAACGTGTTTGACCGGGGCCATCTGTCTGCCCGTCAAAGTGTGGTCCAGTTTCCATCAGATAAGTCTGGAAGAGGAAGGTTTTTGTTGTTGTTTTGTTTTTTGCATCCAGCTTGTTAAAAGATAAGAAGAACGAGAAAGTTTTAGCTCAGCAAGAAATGTAACAATTTAAAGTTTTTATTCTATCATTATTCTAAAAGCCTCTAGAATTGTCATCTGCCTTTTCACCTAATTATACACATATATACATACTCTTTATATATATATACTTTGCATATATTATGCATATTATATAAATATATAAACATATATAATATTTATATAATTATACATGTATACACATACTTTATATAGTATATGCAAGTATATATTATAGCATGTATTCAGCATGGTATAATATAAAGGTCTTTAAAGACAAGCAGACCTATGAAAACATAGCTCTTATCACCTATTACTGAGTGACCTGGGGTACTATGCTTAACTTCTCTAAAAAATTATCATGTCCAGTCCACTGGAAAATAATAGGGCAAAATGATATAATAGTGACAAAACACATTAGCATTCAGTACAACTAGCTCAATAAATACTTATTTTAAAATAAAGTCCCTCTGGCTCTAGAGGACAGAACAAGGAATATAAGGCCAGCTCTCCTGATGGTTACAGCTGCTTCGTAGTGGCAAAGCCTACCTGTGGAGGAGTGAGCCCAGGGCCAGTGAGAGGGTGACTGGAAGCCGGGAGAGGACCACTGAGAAAGGTTGTAGAATCCTTACAGCAGGAAGTTCAACCATGTCATCTCCATAGCTTCTGGGATTTTTTTAAATGGCAGGATACTCTTAAACCTACAAGGCATAGGGGATCATATACTGTCATGAAAGGTATACAGGCAGAAAGGAAAGTGTGCCATTTAGTAAATCAGATGGTACCTGACATGGGGCAGGCGTTCAGATAATGTGTGTTTGAATGAGTAGGTGAATGAACATGAAACATCAGTAAAACTGTCCTGTAAGTCCCATGACAGAAATAATCAGCATTACCACCACATCAGCTTCTTGTTTCTCAGGTCACTGGCCTGAGGGGAGGGAAATCCAAATCGTGTGTCTGCAATTAAAAGGCAGAAGGTCAGGTACAGTGGCTAATGCCTGTAATCCCAGCACTTTGGGAGGTGGAGGCAGGCTGACCACTTGAGCCCAAGAGTTCAGGCCCAGCCTGAGCAACGTAGTGAGACCCCATCTCAAAAGAAAAGTTAAAAAACAAAAAACAAAAAAACCCTCCACCAACAAAAAACCAGCCAACTGAAATTCCAAAGGTCTCTAGTCCACAGGTGGCACTGGGGGTCACTCAGAAAATAAAAATAAAAATACTTAGGAAAATCTAAAGCACTATATTTGATAATTCATTATATCTGAAGCAAGTTGATTATGGTGCCCAGAGAAACAAGGTAGGGAAGCTGCACATTTATAAAGCTTATTAGAATATATATACTTTGATTTATGCACTATTCGAAGCTTGAGCCTGGGAACTAAGGCCATACAACAAAGCAAGGATTAAACTATCAGCATGTGGGAACCAACCAGCTTTCCCAGCAATCATTGAGGCCACTGTGACTTTCCTTATTGTTGTAAAATGTAGATATTTACCCCTACCTCTTAAGACAAGATAGAACTCACCACAACCAGTTTTCACTACTGTAGTATCTAGTGGCTTTCAAATCAGGTAAACTAGGTGTTTTATCCAAGTCTGGCCTCATGCTAACTTCAGGCAAATTACACAACTTTTCTAAGTCTCAGTTTTTAACTTGTTAAGTGGAAATAATAGTCATTGTCCCAGAGGTTATTGAGTAAATAAGATAACATGGAGGAATATTTAATAAGTGCTCCCTCCCTCCTTCCCTTGCCTTTTAGACAAAGCAATCATTGGAGTAAAAACTGGCTTTGGCATGATGCGGGAAGGGCAGAGAAGGCGTGGGATGTTTTAAATTATATGTAAAATACATTTTTTATTTTTTTTGAGACGGAGTCTCCCTCTGTTACCCAGGCTGGAGTGCAGTGGTGTGATCTCGGCTCACTGCAGCCTCTGCCCCCAGGTTCCAGTGATTCTCCTGCCTCAGACTCTCCGGTAGCTGGGATTACAGGCATGTGCCACCACACCCAGCTAATTCTTGTATTTTTAGTAGAGACGGAGTTTCCTCATGTTGGCCAGGCTGGTCTCAAACTCCTGACCTCAGGTGATCTGCCCACCTCAGCCTCC